>NC_077229.1:10662526-11036859 GCF_027887165.1 Monodelphis domestica
TTGTTTATCGGCAGATTGTGCCCAGGAAGATTGGTACTCAATGAAGAGAAAAAAACACTGGAAGCCTGGGGTGCCTCAGGAGGGGGGTGCTTTAGCTACATGCCCCCTATTTATGTGTGTCTCTCCTACTGTGCTATGTAACAGATGCACCCACTCTTTACTGATGCTGGATATTTGTGGGGAAGAGTCTCCTCCAAGTTTACGGAGACAATATTTTTTCATTAGTGTTTCCCAACTATGCCACTTGGATAAATGGCCTTGTTTTGACCTACTTGTATCATCTGGCTGTCTTTTGAAGGTACATGCATTGATGGAAGTGTAACTGCAAAAATGTGGGTTTCAAGACTGTGAATTGCCAAAACTGTAAAGATAATTTTTAGTGTCTTGATTTAAATAAAAAATAAGTGGTCTCCATGGGAAAAATTCCCAAATATAAAATACCCAAGTCAGCTGGGTTTTATGGAGATTTTAATTAATACAAATGAAGGAATTTAAGGGAAGGGGGAGAGAGAGAGAGAAAGAGAAAATAGTAGGAAGGGCCTAGGTGCCTTAAGAGAGACTAGTCAGTCTTTTATCACTCACCACAAGATCATCCTAAAGCAAAACTCCAGTCCTTCACTGAAATCCTCAACTCCTGAACTCAGTTCAGAGACCCAGCCTCTCCAAACTAACTCCAAACTCCAACTAAGTTGTAGGGGAGCCTGGTCTGAACTCCTGACCTCCTTTCAAAAAGAATTTTCTCTTATATCGCCTCCCCTAAATTTTCACATCTACCAATCACAGTAGACGCTTTTCCCCAGGACTATCCATTCCTAGTTCACATCTTCTTTTGTTATCACCTTATCTGATTAGATTATACCTTCTGAGTATTTCACATCTCTTTGCTGAGTTTGCCTTTTGTAAGTTGCTTGATCTTTTAGTGATTAATTTAACCTTTATAGGTACTTATCACCTTTTTGTATTAGATCTAAAATAGACCACCTAGCTTAGGGTTTTTGCTTCACTATAAGTATGAGTTGGGAACTTTTCATTGTTCAGTAAGGAGTTTACAACTTTATCTTCCCCTAAGGCACTGTCTGAGCAGGGTGGAGTAATTTTAAAGTTCCCAATACATTCCTGATCAAGTACCTCCATTGTTTAAAATGGGGAATAGCTTAATCAGATCTTCTGAAGTACAGTCTGAGCAGTTTTAAGATTCACAGAAGCTAGTACCCCATAATTGGAGGTGTATGGATCCACACTGCATCAGTAGGCTTTTGTAGTTGTATCCCAGAGGACCCAATTTGTTAGTTCAATTGGGATAAAGGGAGTGATTGAATTAATAAAAATTATCATTGTAATAATTACCACTTACATTGTATAAATGTTAGTTCTCTTTCTTAATGGTCCAACTGGTCTGTAGCAGTAATCCATTAGGTTCGGTGCACTTTCCTTTCCTTTTCTAAGGAGTTAAGTACTTGGCTCACAGACTCTCTCTACCTAGTCTGCTATCTTCACCACCAAGAATTTCAGTATCCAATTCAGGTCCCTTAGAAGGTCCTTGTGGCTCAGTTTCTCAAGAGAACAGGAATACTCAGTATGTGGCAAATATCCTTGTAGGCCCAAAGGGTGCAAAAATCTAAGGTGAAAGAGTCGTTGCTCTTAAGGATCTTATTACGTAGCCAGATGATGTAAAATGTCGGTAGATGCTGATATAAATAAAAAGGAGAACATAAAAAGGCCACTGGGGTGTGGGAGCAGCAGCTGAAAGAATCAGTAAAGTCTTCATATTTCATGTGGCAAAAACCTAAAAACCTGAAGCAAAATAGGAATTCTGAGAGGGAGAGGAGAAAATGAAGGACACTCCTAGTATGGGAACATCCAATATGAAGATACTACAATAGAAGATGGAGCATCTGATAGGAAGAAAAACAAGATGGTCAGGCTTGGGTAGATCATAATTGGGGGGGAGCAATATGTAATAAGTTTAGAAATGAAGCCTGGGGCCAAGTTATGTGAAAGACTTTGATGAAATGAGCAAACAAAAGAAAACAAATTGGTTCAGAATTGTTAGTAACAGAATTTGTTAGCTAATCTCAAGGACTCTAGAACTAGAAGGGCCCTGCTGTTCTATTGGCTTCACTAAAAAGGAGAAGGTATCTTTCCTTAGGCTACATCTTTTGACCCTGACACTAGACCCCAACTTTCTACTTTTTCTCTGGACTTCAGCTGAGCATTCACCATAGTCAACCAGCAGTGTGAGAGGATCTCCTGGGTCCTATGGCAGCCATTCATTATACCTCCTTTGGTCCAGGATGACTCTACCCAAAGACACAGAATCTCACAACCCATCACCTCCATTCCTAATTGCAACTTAGTAATGCCTTTTAATAGAGCTGAGAAACCTGAAATCTCTCTTCTAGGACTCCCTATTCATTTCATTAGATCATGTCAGTCTCATTTGTCTCAGTTCCCCAGAACTAAAAGGAATGAGCCCCACCTCCAATTGCCTGCCTTTCTTCCTCACTGAAGGTCTGGAAAGTCACACTGTCCTGGTCATTCAGTCAAGGAACACATCAATGAAACATTTTCATACTAGAAAAAAGTCAATATCAGGATCTGTGTTTAGTCTTCATTTCCCTTTTGACCCGTTCAGACCATGTGGACCACCGATTGCTTCATATAGTCTGTCTGAATGTGAAAAAAGACTTGGTCCTTGTCTAGAATCTCCTGATTACAGGGTAAAGGGGTCTTTTGAACATGTGCAGTGAGTTCAGCTGAACAAATCGCCATCTTGGAGATCCCAGGGTGCCAGCTCCCAAACAGTCAGGTTGGAAAAGAAAGGTAGGTTCCTGCATCCCCAGTGTGGAGCAGACACAGATATTCTTTAGTTACTTCTACTCTATTAAACCTGTGGGGAAGAGGAGTGTTTTATAGGCTCTGGAGCTCAAGTGGAGGACATTATAAAGGCACTGACCATTGAAAGTTGTCACTTGCTCTTCCCTGTGTTACAAGGGAATCACTTTAAAAGACTGATATATATTAATTTAAGGTCGCCAAGGAATCAGCTATGTAATTCCTAAATGAAAAACTCAAGTCAGCCGTCAGCTTTTTTTGGAGTTTAATTACAATAGGAGTAAGAAAGGAATTAGAGATATAGAGAGAGAGAGAAAGGGGAGAGAAGGGAATAGGGCTTAAATACCCCTTCTGTTTAGGCTGGGCCAAAAGGCCCAAGCCCTTAGATAGCTGGGGCAAAGAAAAGAGATCAGTCCCTATTACTCACGTGTCCAAAATGGAGAAACAGTCTCAGAGGCCCCCACCTTCAGCTTCCTTCAGAGCAAGCTTCCTCAGAGCCCAGGAACCACACCGCTCAAAAACTCCACCCCCTTCAGTCTCCAGACCCTCCTATCTTTAAGGACACCATCCAAGTTGCCTCCCCTCAGTCCTCACATCTACCAATCACTCTTCATCAATTTCCCTGTCAATGGAGGCTCTCGCTTAACCCAGGACCGCCCAGAGGTTTCTGGCTTTTGCACATGTCTGTTGAAGGTCATATTTTCAAATGATTAAATCTATACTCCTTTGCTACAGCCCTTTCTAAATCCTGTTAACTTGAGTATGGTAGAGATTGGAATAATTAAATTTTGATCTAGGCTGCAGCCCTTACTCAATCCTATTAGGACTGAATAGGGTGGAGATTTATTCCAAGTATCTCCATTGTATCAATTCTAAATCAATCAAGACTCAAAGAAATTCCTGTTCTATGCTTAAGCATAGGTCAAAGTCCTTTCCATTGTTCAGCAAAGGGTTTCTGTCCTAAAGTAATCTTAAGAAGGGAAGAGAAGGAACCTCCCATGCCAATGGAGTTCCCATTCCAATAGACTATCAGTAAGAAATTTTCCAAGTATGAAATATCCCAATGGTGAAATTTTCAACAATTATAAGTCTAAGGAAATTTGAGGTTTACAATCCCCCCTGATGATCATTGGGAGACTAGTCTCCCCATTGATCATTTAACATAATCATTTTGTAGTTCTAAATTCACTTCTAACTAAAGATATACACAATATTCAATTTTCTAAGAGAAATTAGAATAGTGAGAGAGGAAATAGAAAAGAAAAGAAAGCAAAACCAATGTTTGCTAGGCGCATTGACAGAAAGCCAAATTAGGGGCAGTCCCTTTTGGCATAAATGTTACAATAAATGTTCAATCAAAAGTTCAGTCCAATCAATCACATCCAAAGTTCATTCTTGATCTTCTTGACGAAGTGTAGGTTTTTGGCATCTTTCTGCAACAGTTCATTCTCTGGATATAAAAGTTTCAAGCTTCTTTCTTGAAGATCTTTTCTTGAACAAAATCAAAATCTTTGAATTTTTTATAAAAGTAAAATCTTAAACAAAAGTCTTGGATTTTTATAAAAATAAAATCTCAAACAAAAAAAATTCAAAAATTCTTAGATTTTAAATTAAAATACAATCCCCCCTGAAGTAAGTATTAAAAAAAAAATATCAAGTTTAGCTCAGAATGCAATGTTCAGTTATGGGGTTGTATGTGTCAATTATCAAAAGAATAGAAAAAATAATCAAAGACATAAGAAAAATTCAAAATAGACCTTGTATAGGTCCAGTTTAAAATAATTTCTATCCCACAAGTATGTAGGACAGAATGCAGTAATATTTCACTTAGCCATTTGTAGCCAAGACTACAGGAAGTTGCCATAATAATATAAGAAGAAAAGAATTAGAATTCTATTTTGATGGGGAAATGTCATTCCCTTGTCTGATTTTTTTCCTTCAGAGATATAGGGAGCCAGCATGATAGTCAAGCTTTGTACTTGTTTGAGTACTTCGAAAGGAGTGTAGATACAAGGAAGTCCTACGACTTAAACATAAGTTAAGCGTCGCAACCTTGAGTCTCACTTTAATATTTCATGTGTGCTCTATTGGCACTATTCAGGTTTAGTCTGTGCTCCTTGTTTTTATCCCTTTTTCTGGAATCAGACAGAAACATTAATCACAGTCCTATAATATTTTATCAATAAATGGCAGGTTCCCATAGTTTAAAGCTTTTAGGCATATATTGATATTATAGCAAGAGTATATATATTAACTTGTATTACTGCAGGGAAAAAAATAATATTAATATTAATTATGTGTACCTTCAGTACAAAAAAATGAGAAAAAAATCAAATATTCTGATCAAAAAATAAAAGAAAAGAAATAAGAAAAAATAAGAAAAAAAATCAGTAATTCAATATATTCTTGAAAGAAAAAAAACCAGCATCCATTTGTCTATGGATTATTATCTCCAATTCTTATGATAAGATAGAGTCACAATTCATATGATAGGATAGAGTCAATCAGTCTCAGCAGAAGATGCTTTCTTCACATGTGAGCAGTGAATCCAAGAGTCTCTTTCTCCAATCTTTATAGATGTTGGAGTAGTTAATAATATTTGGAATGGTCCTTCCCATGAAGGTTCAGTTGCTCCAGTTCGCTTGAAATTCTTGATATAAACTTTATCTCCTGGGTTCAGGTCATGCAGAGAAAAGTCTAATGGTCCAGCTTGTACTGCAGCTCCAGATTCATGAAGTTCACGTAGTTTGTGCTGTAACTCCTGTATATAGGAAGCAATAGTAATATCTCCCCCTAATAGCGATGTATAAGCCGGGGAGAAAGGCTTAGCCTGTATAGGCGGATGTCCAAAAAGCATCTCAAATGGTGAAATATGTAAGTCTCCTCTAGGCCTGCTTCTAAGATAAAATAGGGCCAGAGGGAGAATTTCAGGCCATTTTAAATGGGTCTCAGTGCATAATTTGCCAATCATAGTCTTAAGTTCTTTATTCATCTTTCCTACTATTTGGAGAGGAGAGAAAAAAAAACTGAAAAAGGTTAATTAATATCAACAAAATCAATACAATCTAAGAAGAATCATCTTTATTATACTGGGAAGTTCCCTGGGCACCCTCCTGAAGGGCACCTCTCTGAGGATCATTAGCACCTCGAGTAATTTTTGGACGAGCGCCATTTCTCATATATTGTTGAGTATTATCATTAAAATTTTCTTCAATTTGAGCATTGTCATTAAATTCCCAATTCCTATTTCTATAATTCTGGTTTCTAAAGTTCTTATTTCTATATTCATTATAGTTATTTCCATAGTCATTATTATAATTTCTAGAATTCTGGTTTCTATAACCATTATCATAATTTCTATAGTTATTATTTCTAAAACCATTATTAAACTGTGTATTCCTTCCAAACATCTTAAGAAAGGTTCTACATTCCATCATTTTGTGGCCCTTCTTCTCACAGAAGTGGCAAGTAATGGATTGATAATTGGATTTCTGGAGAGGGGCAATTGTCGTTGGTTCATTATCATGCCCACTTTCTAATTTAGTTATCCTATCTATTACACATCTCATTTTTTTCTTCATTTCCTCCATGTCATCATTATTTTCTTCCTCCTTTTCCTTGTTTCCCTTTAAAACTTATATAGCTGTTTTTCGCAATTCTTCAAGGTCCATATCTGACCATCTTGGGCATTGTGTTTTAAAATAATTTTTAATTACTTTGCAAGAATTATTTACAAAGATTCTTCTAACTTGTCTTAAACTATTCTCTTTATTTAAGTCCCAATCTAAGTATCTGTCCCCAAACTCGATAATTCTGTCCATAAATCTGGAGGGTGTTTCGTTTTCCTTTTGCTTAATTTTTTCCAGTTCCATCCACTTATCTGTACTGTCCGCACATTCCTTCATGGCCGTGAGGATGGCCTCTCTACAACGGTATAGTTGTAGATAGTCCTCAGGATTATTATAGTCCCATTCGGGATCCTGAGATGGCCAATGTGCTGCATTACGCCCCCGGGTTTTGTTGACATGAGCAATTATTTTATTTTTTTCACGTTCACTTAAAAAAGCCTGTAGTAAGCTCTCAACGTCCTTGTAAGACGGATTATATTGAAAAAATATGTCTCCCATCTTTTTTGTTACTAGAAAAGGATCTTGTTCATATGTGGGGATATTTCGTGTAAATTCATTTATTTCTTGGGGAGTAAACGGTATCCTATGTCTTAAAGTCACCACATCCCCATTTCGTCCTATTTCAGGTACTTCTCTTAGAGGAAACAGGCCTCTAGTTGGATTTTGCACCTGTGGGTCAGTTTGACAAGGACAGGTTTCTCTAGGAGGACAAGATCTCCCTTGCATTGGAATTTGGTTTTCTGTAGGAGAAGGAACATGAGAAGCTGGGATTGCAGGGGAAGGGTTTTGGGGATTAAATTCAGACAAGATTTGCACTACACGAGAGAAGCAGTCTGTTAACTGGGCTATAGGGAAGGTGTTTTCCATCTCTATTTCAGGGAAGGAAATTTCCTCATTCAAAGGTTCAGAAACAGGTCTGTTTCTGGTAGAGTGGTTTTTTGCCAATTGATCCTGTAAGAAACTTTTTAGATCTTCTAATTGGGCTTGCATTTTATCCTCAATTTTTCCTATTTTATCTTCCATATCTCCCATTTTATCCTCAATATTTCCTATTTTATTCTCAATATTTCCTATTTTATCCTCAAGTTTTTCTATTTTATTCTCAATATTTCCTATTTTATCCTCAGTTTTTTCTATTGTATCCTCAATTTTTTCTATTGTATCCTCAATTTTTTCTATTTTATCCTCAATATTTTCTATTTTATCCTCAATATTTTCTATTTTATCCTCATTTTTTTTCATTTTATCCTCAACATTTTCTATTTTATCCTCAATATTTTCTATTTTATCCTCATTTTGTTTTATTTTATCCTCATTTTGTTTTATTTTATCCTCATTTTGTTTTATTTTATCCTCATTTTGTTTTATTTTATCCTCATTTTGTTTTATTTTATCCTCAATATTTTTTATTTTTTCATCTCTAAATATAGTATTGAGGAGTACAAAAATGACAGTACCTATTAATATAAAAATTTGGAGGTATCCTTCATTCCTCAATGCCCCTACTTCTTCAGCTGCCATATAATTGTCAAAGAATGTAGTACCCATTTTTATATATATATTTTGTAATTTCACAAAACACGTGGGGAGCAGGGCAAAGCAACAAACTTTCCACAGGGTTTTTTTTTTAATGCAGGAAGTTGTTCCTTAAGGGAAAGGATATTTAGAAACAGTTCTTCCAGCCAGGACTTTAGAGTCCTGTTGCTGAGATTTAAAAACAGCTGTTTTCTGTCTATCAGAGTCACACAGCTGGGAAGTATCTGAGGTCCGATTTGAACCCAGGACTTTCTGCCTCTAGGGCTGGCTCTCAATCCGCTGAGCTACCCAGCTGTCCCTTAAGATTAAAAGGAAGAAAAAGAAAAAACTGCTGATTCCAATTTAACTTAAGGAGAAAAGAGAAAAAGTTTTTTATACTCACGTGTTCTAGCAGCTGTGTCTTTAAGCCAAGTTTTTTGTTAAAAAAAAAAAGGACTAAGTGGTGAAACAGTATAGTAAAAAGGCAAGGAAAAAGTTTTATTGAGAGGATTCTTTAGACTCCCGTGTGGTCAGCCACAATGTTACAAGGGAATCACTTTAAAAGACTGATATATATTAATTTAAGGTCGCCAAGGAATCAGCTATGTAATTCCTAAATGAAAAACTCAAGTCAGCCGTCAGCTTTTTTTGGAGTTTAATTACAATAGGAGTAAGAAAGGAATTAGAGATATAGAGAGAGAGAGAAAGGGGAGAGAAGGGAATAGGGCTTAAATACCCCTTCTGTTTAGGCTGGGCCAAAAGGCCCAAGCCCTTAGATAGCTGGGGCAAAGAAAAGAGATCAGTCCCTATTACTCACGTGTCCAAAATGGAGAAACAGTCTCAGAGGCCCCCACCTTCAGCTTCCTTCAGAGCAAGCTTCCTCAGAGCCCAGGAACCACACCGCTCAAAAACTCCACCCCCTTCAGTCTCCAGACCCTCCTATCTTTAAGGACACCATCCAAGTTGCCTCCCCTCAGTCCTCACATCTACCAATCACTCTTCATCAATTTCCCTGTCAATGGAGGCTCTCGCTTAACCCAGGACCGCCCAGAGGTTTCTGGCTTTTGCACATGTCTGTTGAAGGTCATATTTTCAAATGATTAAATCTATACTCCTTTGCTACAGCCCTTTCTAAATCCTGTTAACTTGAGTATGGTAGAGATTGGAATAATTAAATTTTGATCTAGGCTGTAGCCCTTACTCAATCCTATTAGGACTGAATAGGGTGGAGATTTATTCCAAGTATCTCCATTGTATCAATTCTAAATCAATCAAGACTCAAAGAAATTCCTGTTCTATGCTCAAGCATAGGTCAAAGTCCTTTCCATTGTTCAGCAAAGGGTTTCTGTCCTAAAGTAATCTTAAGAAGGGAAGAGAAGGAACCTCCCATGCCAATGGAGTTCCCATTCCAATAGACTATCAGTAAGAAATTTTCCAAGTATGAAATATCCCAATGGTGAAATTTTCAACAATTATAAGTCTAAGGAAATTTGAGGTTTACACCTGGCTGAGTTTGAAGAGCAAGAGTTGTTATAAATCTCTGGTGCACTCCATCTGAGCTGAGGGGAAGAGAGAGGCTGTAAGCCTGAGAAGAGATAGGTGGTAAACCTCTGTCAATCTCCATTTGAGATAAAATCTGCAGGGAAAGTCTCTCACACTCTCCATCTAAGCTAACAGGAAGAGATCAGCTGCAAGTGTCTGATCATCTCCTACCATGGCCAACATGTCATTGTGAGCTTCCAAGAAGAAGAATGATAGAGTCAAAACTCCATAACTGGTATCCTTGAGGTGTTGGTCACCCTGCCCAACAGCAAGGCCCCAAGGTGTGGCAGCCCAGACCAGTGGTAACTAAGACAATAACCCAACCAGATTCTCTCCTGAATTTGGAAGTCAACTTGATGGTACAAATTCTGTCAGTAAGTCCATAAGCCTTTATTAAGTCTCCATTCACACACTGATGAGCAATGAGGATACAACAAAAAGACAAGAGATAACCCTTGCTCTCAAAGAATTCACCATCTCAGGAGTGAGACAACATGCAAGCAACTTTGTGCAAAGAAACTACAGACAGGAGAAATTGGAGATAATTATCAGAGGCAAGACAGGAGCATTAAAGGTGATCAGAAGAAGCATCTTAGAAAAGGTAGAATATTAGCCAAGATGATAAGGAAACAAGAAAGGTCATGAGGTTGAGATGAGGATGGAGAGAATTCTAAGCAGGGAGATAGCCAGAGAAAATGCACAGAGGTCAGAGATGTAGTATCTACTTCATGATCCATCAAAGAGGTCAGTGTCACTGCATCCCAGAGTATGTGGGGGTGTGTAAGGTGTAAAAATACTGGGAAGGCAGGAGGTGGTCAAATTGCAGAAGCTTTGAATGACAAACAAATTCATGTTTGAGGTGATAGAGAGTTATTGGAGTTTATTGACTCAGAGGGGGTTAGTTAACATGGCTGGATTATATTTTAGGAAAGTTAGTTTGATAGCTCAGTAGTAGAGACTTGTGGCAAGGAATAAGGGAGCAGCACCAGGAGGATTCCAACTCCTCCACCAGGACCAATAAGTAAAAGAGAAAAAAGCAGTAAGTGTCAGAAAGATTGACCAGGGAGGATGTGTCAGCAAGAGGAAACCAAGTCTCAATACATGATATTTTCAACCAGAAGTTGGAAGGAGTGAGGAAGACCCAGAGAATGAAGTTATGAGGATGTTCAAATAGAGAGGACTTGTTTTGTCTACCTATTCTCTTCATTCTCCTCTCTCCTAGTGTATTACCTGTATATGTTAATTCTTCTTACTGATCCCCAGTGTATTTGTGGGACAGTCTTGTCCAATATTTGTTTATTATTGCTCCATATAGATTGCTCCACAAAATGTCTATTTTTGAGCTATCTATGCCCTTTACCTGATTATTAAAGGGTTACATGGTTTAAAGTGTGTGGAACCACACAAGACCACCAATTTATAGTTGTATTCTAGGGGAATCACCATGTAAGTCTAATTAGTGGGGTGGGAAAGGAGACTTAATAATACTATTAATAAATTCAAATAGAGATTTAGGGTCTTCATGACACTTTACAGATACTACCTTAAAACAAGATAATGCTTGGAAAGTACCTTGGTGGGTGCCATTATGACACCTGTTTAATGGGAGAGGAACTAGCTAGAGAAAGGTTAGGGTTAGACTGACTTGACAAATCTCAAAAGATCATAAGTGAGGGAAGACTTGAAATCAAGTCTTCCTGAGTACGGCTTCAACTGTTTATCTATGGTTCCACTTGGATATCTCAGCAGTGACACTGTACCCTGATGGAACTTTATTATTCTAGAATCTGTTGTGAATCAAGTGGTGACCAAGACCATTGGTACTGACAAACAGTAGACATGGTCAAAGACCTAAAATGGCAAGGCACTATATCATGGTGGGTGGGGGATATTGTGGCCTCTGCTTGAATACTATCTGGCCTAATTTTCAAGATTTGGGCCAAGGTTTCCAAACTTTCAGATTCAGGTTCCTCTTAGGGGATACTTTGGTCTTCAGAGTCTGTTGGAGGTGTGGGCACTTCTTCCCAGTAGTATATATAATCATGGCTCAGGGATTGTCAGCAGCTGGCTCCGTCTTCTTGTTCACATTTCTTTCTGTCTTTGCTTCAACTTTCCTTCCTTTTTTTTTTAGGCAATGGGGGTTAAGTGACTTGCCCAGGGTCACACAGCTGGGAAGTGTCTTGAGGCCAGATTTGAACCTAGGACCTCCCATCTCTAGGCCTGACTCTCAATCCACTGAGCCACCCAGCTGCCCCCTACTTTCCTTCCTTTTTAAGGTATTTCTGTTCATAGTCTCATGAGCACTGGCGAGTGTCCAGTGAGTCATCTTAGACAAACTGACTTGCTCTTTCCAAGAACAAACAGAGGTTAAGCTGCATCAGCCATATCGTGGTGAAGATGTTTCTCTTATCTCCTCTCTGTCAGCCAAATACCAAGACCTGAAGGCTTGCTTAAATCCATCTCCTGGTCTCAGTTTCCTCAAAGGTAGGTTGGAATATGGAGAAAAGAACTTATTCTTGGGATGAGAACACCTGAGTTCAAGGTCTGTTTCTGAGACTTACTGTCAGTGTGACCTTGGGCAAGTCACTTAAATTTACTTAACTATGTGAGAAAAAGCCAGAGATCCAGAGAGATAGAAACAGAGATAGACAAAGGAAGGGAAACAGAGACAGGGAGGGAGGGAGGGAGACAGAGACAGAGACAGAGACAGAGACAGAGACAGAGACAGACAGGGAGATTTAGAGAGAGCTACAAAGAGAAAGAGAGTCAGAGAAAGAAACAGAAAGAAAAGCCTGATATAGCTCTTGTAGCTTGGGCTATGGTCAAAAGCCTGAGGTCAGGCATGTCAGCTGGTACAGACAAGCATCTTTTTGATGAATATATCTCTGTGACAAAATAGTGCTATAAACCAGCCTAAATGGTGCTGATGGACAAGCCTGAATTGGTACCTAGAACTGGAGCCAGAGAAGTGGTCAGGGGCCCCATTGCCCTTTCCTATATTTCCACCTTTACAGGCAGATGTGGTATATTTAGGACCATTTCCTGAACTGTGCTGGTACCATTCAGTTTGGTAAGTGCTATTCTGACCACTCCCAGTGCGGGCTAGTCTGGCTGTGACGCCCAGAGACACAGACATGGAAGGTGACTGAATCAGCTCAGGCTGGAGAAAGGAACCTAGAACCAGACAGACATTAATATCATAGTACAAGAAGAAAAGGAGGAGGTGCTTTGAGATCCTCACCAGAGAACCAAGGGCAGGGATGAGGAAGCAGGAAAAGGAGGGTTTTGAGGGTAGCCCTGACCTGAGCAGAAAGTGAACAGAAAGAGGCAGATAAAAGGCCACGTCATGGTGTAGAGGGTCCCAAGAGCACTACTCTCTGAAAGACCTACAGCTGGGTCTGGGCTCTACCAGTCTCCCTTGTCCTCTCTCTGTAACACTGTGATGGTGTTTGGGAGTCTGGGTAGTAACTCTGGATTCACGTGAAGACGATCCGCCTTTGGGGAATTAGAGGTGAAGCATTGGAAGGTCTCGCTCTAGCCCAGCTGAGATGTCATCCGGGACTAATTGGGAGCAGCCAGACACATCCAATGGGGCTGATCCACATCTGAGATTACCAGGTTCTTCTTGCTCCCAGTGCCTCCCTATGACTAGTCCCCCAGGGTGATCTGCTCGTTGCAGGTCCTATATCCATCACCCTCCAGCAAACAAATCTCAGGGCCCCCAAAGCCAGAAAAAGACCCTTCTAAACTAACATAAATCTATCCATAGGACAAAATGTTGCTTTGGCACAGGAGAGGACAGCATGTGTGGGGAAGTGATCAAGTTCTGAAAGCTGGTTCTGCTGACTCTTGTGGGAGGTAAATATTTAGGGGATTTCTAACTCAGTCCATCCTGAAAAGACTCAACATAGGACTCCCAAAGCCAGCATCCTGCCACAGCCAGCATCCCAGTGCAATGTCACCATGGAGGCAGGTGGCATGACTTTTGAAAGCCATTGAGCCATTAGGGTGCGTTCCAAGGGGAGGAGCTCAGGGTTGAAAAGCCAGTTGAGGGAATCTGAGGGTCTCTTTTTCTCTGGACCAGACTTCAACTAACTTTGTCTCTGAGCTTGTTCTCTTATCTCACTGGGGCATCATGCCCTGACAAGCTGAGGCTCAGAGCACCAGCTACTATAGGGGATAGGATTTTTACCTAAAGTTAGAAAGGCTGGAACCTATTTCTCTCTTTCTTTCTCTTTACTAATAAATGCTTATAGATCGAGCAATAAGCCTCTAGATTAATTTTTATTTATAACACCCTCCAAAAGTCACTCCAGCCTTGGCTCATCTTCAGACAAAGGCTTGCTTCTTGCCCTTCAGCTTCATTACTCTTCACTCATATATGCTCCAATGAGGACCTCTACTGGTTCACTAAAACGCCATCATTTCTTTCTTTCTTTCTTTCCCCCCAAAGACTATTTGTTTTGTCCAATTGCCTGAAGAAACGGTTTTTTTAACATTTGTTTTCTGAGATCTTGAGATTCAGTTTTTGCCCTCCCTCTCTACTTTTCCCTTCCAAAGGTGGCAAGCAATACATATTTCTATATGCATCATGTTGTGAAAGAGAACACATCGCACCTACAAGAAAATATTCATGAAGGAAATAAAATAGAAATAATCTGCTTTTATCTACATTCAAACTCCATTAGTTCCTTTTATGGTCATGGAAAGCATTTTACATCATGACTCCCTTGGAGTTCTCCTGGAGCCTTGTATCCCTTACAGCAATAAGGTCATTCAGAATTGTTGACTTTACAATATTGCTGTTACTGTGTACAGTGTTCTCTTGGTTGTGCTCACTTCACTCTGCATCAGTTGATACAATTTTGTTCCTGGTTTTTCTGAAATAATCCTCTTCATTTCTTATGGCACAATAGTATTACATTAAAATTGTATGCCTTAACCTGTTCAGCAATTTCACAGTTGACAGACATTCCCCTTAGCTGCAGTTCTTTGCCACTACAAAAGGAGCTACTATAAATATTTTTGTACAAGTAGGTCCTCCCCCCCTTTTAAAATCTTTTTCAATACAGACAGTAGTGGTATTGCTGGGCTAGAATATATATACATTTTAATTTCCTTTTGGGAGAGGTTCCAAGTTATTCTCCAGAATAGTTGTTTCAGTTAACAGCTCTACCAATAGTGTATTAGCATCCAAATTTTCCCACACCCACTGCAACTTCTGTCATTTTGCTTTTTGGTCATTTGAGTCAATTTCAGGTGATGTGGTAAATCTGTTTTTAAATTTTTATTTCTCTAATCAATGCTGATTTGGATCATTTTTTCCATGTGAATATACATGTATAGTTTTCATTTCTTTATCTGAGAACTGTCTGTTCATCTACTTTGGCCATTTATCAATTGTAAAATTATTTGTATTCTTGTAAATTTTACTCTATTTTCTATATTTGAAAAATGATATCCTTGAAAGCACCATCATCTTTTTATTTTAATTGTTTTTCATGTTACCCAATGATGACAATTTTCAATAGTTGGTTTCTGACATTTTATAATACAGTTTCCCCTCCTTTCTATCCCTTCTCTGTCCCAAGAAGGCAGGCAATATGATATTGGCTGTATACATATTATCATACAAAACATATTTCCATGCTTATCATGTTGTGAAATGAGATTCATTTCTTACATTGGAGAAAAAATTATGAGGAAATAATGTGAAGAATGGTATGATTCAATTTCTTTTTGGACACCATCTCTTCCTTCAGAGATGGTGGATATCCTTCATCATCATGAGTCCCTACTAGTAGTCCTGGATCCTTGCCATGTTGTTAATAGTTAAGTCATTCAGAGTTGTTATAAGAGAGGTTATAAGCATGAGAGGATGGTCTGCAAGGGAGAGTGGCATGAGGCCATCCAGAAATACATCATACATTATTATTGTTATTGTGTACCACGTTCTCCTGGTTTTGCTCTCTTCACTTTGCATCATTTCATATAAATCTTTCCAGGTTTTTTTTTTCATGATCCTCTTCTTGTGTGAACAAGGAATTTACCAAAAACAATGGAGACCTACAAAGTTGAAGAAAATGTGTCTGGAGGGGCAAATGGAGCATTCAGAACTTGCAGGGGAATGAGAGAGTTCCATGAAGATACAAAAGGAAAACTGTGACCAGAGAGAGATTCTGGTCAGTCTTCTTATCTAAGACTCTGGGAAAGAGCTGGATGAGAGAGATATTCTTCTCAAACCTTGTTTGCCTGGATGAGCTGAATGAAAGTTTCTTGCCCTAAACTGAAGACCACCTTGGATTACAATTTCCCTTAGGGGAACTTAAAGTGATATTTCTGTAAGATAGTTTTTGATCCCACCATCAAAAGTGGCCATAGGGAATAGTTAGCAGGGATCTCCCTGTTTCCCTCTACCCTCTCTCCCTTCCTTTCAAGAAAATAAATTATATAATTTAAATTACAACAGAACTTTCTCAAAGTCTATGTAATAGGAGGGAGGATTTTCAAATTCATCAAAAGAAGAAGACTGAGAGAGGGTGGAATAGACTTACCCTCTGGTCAGGACTGACTGCATTGTAGCTGCCCAGCTTACTAGAGGAAAAAGGAAGTGCTACCCAGAACTCAGTCCCCAAAAGCAGATGATTTCTGGTCCCTTCTTCTTTAAAGTCCCCCTCACTTGTCATTTCTTTTTTTTAGATCCAAATTAGAATTTAGTGATCTTGGGACAATAACAGAATATATCTTGGCTATTTCTGAAAAATTCCAGAGCCTTTCTTGAAGGAAGATGTGAAAACCTAGATAATGACACTTGATTATAGGTCAGTCCATGATTTTGCTGAAAAACTTTGGTGATTCTAATTCCTAATGCTCATTTTATTTTTTAATTAATTAATTTAGTCAATTTAGAACATTGTTCCTTGGTTATGAGAATCATGTTCTTTCCTTCCCTTCCCTACCACCACCCTTCCTGTAGCTGACACACAATTCCACTGGGTATTACATGTGTCCTTGATCAAAACCTATTTCCATTTTGTAGATGTTTGCACTAGGATGTTCATTTAGAGTCTACATCCCCAGCCATATCCCCTTGACCCATGTAATCAAGCAATTGTTTTTCTTCTGTGTTTCTACTCCCATAGTTTTTCCTCTGAATGTGGATAGTGTTCTTTCTCATAGATTCCTCCAAGTTGTTCAGGATCACTGCATTGCCACTAATGGAGAAGTCATTCAATTGTACCACAGTGTACAATGTTCTCCTGGTTCTGCTCCTTTAGCTCTGCATCAATTCCTGGAGGTCATTCCAGTTCACCTTTGAGCACAATAGTATTCCATCACCAACATATATCACAATTTTTTCAGTCATTCCCCAAGCATAGGGCATCCCCTCATTTTCCAATTTTTTGCCAACACAAAGAACACAGCTATGAATATTCTTGTACAAGTATTTTTCCTTATTATCTCCTTTGGGTACAAACCCAGCAATGCTATGGCTGGATCAAAGGGCAGACTGTCTTATCACCCTTTGGGAATAGTTCCAAATTACCCTCCAGAATGGTTAGATCAATTCACAACTCCACCAGCAATGCATTAATGTCTCAACTTTGCCACATCCCCTCCAGCATTCATTACTTCCCATTGCTGTCATGTTAGCCAATCTGCTAGGTGTGAGGTGATATCTCAGAGTTGCTTTGATTTGCATCTCTATGATTATAAGAGATTTAGAACACTTTTTCATGTGTTTATTAATAGTTTTGATTTCTTTAACTGAAAATTGCCTATTCATGTCCCTTGTCCATTTATCGATTGGAAAATGGCTTGATTTTTTTGTACAATTGATTTAGCTCTTCAAAAATTTGAGTAATTAGACCTTTGTCAGAGGTTTTTGTTATGAAGATTGTTTCTCAATTTGTTGCTTCTCTTCTAATTTTGATTGCACTGGTTTTGTTTTTACAAAAATGTTTTAATTTAATGTAATCAAAATTATTGATTTTACATTTGGTGATTTTTTTCTCTAGCACTTGCTTTATTTTAAAATCCTTCCTTTCCCAAAGAACTAACATGTATACTATTCTGTGTTCACCTAATTTACTTATAGTTTCCTTTTTTATATTCAAGTCATTCACCCATTCTGAGTTTATCTTAACGTAGGGTGTGAGATGTTGATCCGAACAAAATGTCTCGCATACTGCCTTCCAAATTCCCAGAAGTTTTTATCAAATAGTGGATTTTTGTCCCAAAAGCTGGGATCTTTGGGTTTATCATAGACTGTCTTGCTGAGGTCGCTTACCCCAAATCTATTCCACTGATTCTCCTTTCTGTCTCTCAGCCAGTACCAAATTGTTTTGATAACCACTGCTTTATAGTATAATTTGAGATCTGGGGCTGCAAGGCCTCCTTCCTTTGCATTTTTTCATGATTTCCCTGGATATCCTTGATCTTTTGTTCTTCCAAATGAACTTTGTTATGGTTTTTTCTAATTCAGTAAAAAAAGTTTTCTGATAGTTCAATGGGTATGGAGCTAAATAAGTAAATTAATTTGAGTAGGATTGTCATTTTTATTATGTTAGCTCATCCTACCCATGAGCAATCGATGTTTTTCCAGTTGTTTAGATCTAGTTTTAATTGTGTGGACAGTGTTTTGCAGTTGTGTTCATATAGTTTCTCTGTTTGTATTGGCAGATAGATTCCTAAGTATTTTGTATTGTCTTCGGTGATTTTAAATGGAATTTCTCTTTCTAATTCTTGTGACTGAGATGTGTTGGAAATATATAGAAATGCTGATGACTTATGTGGGTTTATTTTGTATCCTGCAACTTTGCTAAAGTTGTTGAGTATTTCCACTAGCTTTTGAGTTGATTCTCTAGGGATCTTTAAGTAGACCATTATATCATATTCAAAGAGTGATAGCTTGGTTTCCTCATTGCCCATTTTAATACCTCCAATTTCTTTTTCTTCTTTAATTTCTACTGCTAGTGTTTCTGGTACAATGTTGAATAATAGAAGTGATAATGGGCATCCTTGTTTCACTGATCTTTTTGGTAATGCATCTAGTTTATCCCCATTGCAGATGATGTTTGCTGATGGTTTTAGATACATACTGTTTATTATTTTTAGGAAAGGCCCTTCTATTCCTATGCTTTCTAGTGTTTTCAATAGGAATGGTTGTAGTATTTTTCCTAAGGACTTTTTCTGTATCTATTGAGATAATCATGTGATATTTGTCAGTTTTATTCTTAATATTGTCAATTATGTGGATGGTTTCCCTAATATTGAACCATCCTTGCATTCCTGCATAAATCCTACCTGGTCATAATGAATAAGCCTTGTGATCACTTGCTGGAGTCTTTTTTGCTAGTATCCTATTTAAGATTTTTGCATCTATATTCATTAAGGAGATTGGTCTGTAGTTTTCTTTCTCTGGTTTTGATCTGCCTGGCTTTGGAATCAGTACCATATTTTTGTCATAAAAGGAACTTTGTAGAACTTCTTTGCTTATTATGACAAATAGTTTGTATAATATTGGGATTAGTTGTTCTTTGAATGTTTAATAGAATTCATTTGTGTATCCATCTGAACCTGGGGATTTTTTCTTAGGGAGTTCTTTGATGACTTGTTCAATTTCTTTTTCTGATATGGGGTTGTTTAGGTAGTCTATTTCTTCCTCTGTTGGTCTAGGCAATTTATATTTTTGTAAATATTCATCCATACCACCTAGATTGCCATATTTATTGCCATATAATTGGGCATAATAGTTTTTAATGATTGCCTTAATTTCCTCTTGATTGGAGGTGAGGTCTCATTTTCATCTTGGATACTGTCAATTTGGTTTTCTTCTTTCCCTTTTTTAATTAGATTGACCAGTACTTTGTCTATTTTATTTGTTTTTTCAAAGTATCAGCTTCTAGTCTTCTTTATTAAATCAATAATTCTTTGACTTTCAATTTTATTAATTTCTCCTTTGATTTTTAGGATCTCTAATTTATTCTTCATCTGAGGAGTTTTAATTTGTTCACTTTCTAGTTTTTTAATTCGCTTGCCCAATTCACTTATGCCCTCCCTAATTTATTAATATATGAACTCAAGGATATAAATTTCCCCCTGAGTATTGCTTTGGCTGCATGCCATAGATTTTTGAAAGGATGTCTCATCATTGTCATTTTCTTCAATGAAATTATTAATTATTTCTATGATTTGTTCTTAACCAACTGGTTTTGCGGAATCATATTGTTTAATTTCCAATTAATTTTTGATTTGCTTCTCCATGTACCTTTAGTAATTATTAATTTCATTGCATTGTGATCTGAGAATGTTGCATTTACTATTTCTCCTCTTTTATACGTGCTTGCAATGTTTTATGCCCTAATACATGGCCAATCTTTGTAAATGTACCATGTGCTGCTGAAAAGAAGGTGTATTCCTTTTTATCCCTATTTATTTTTCTCCACATATCTACTAACTCTAATTTTTCTAAGATTTCCTTCACTTCTCTTACCTCTTTCTTATTTTTTGGTTTGATTTATCTAGTTCTGATAGAGGAAGGTGCAGGTCTCCCACTACTATAGTTTTTCTATCTTTTTCATCCTTGAGCTCCACTAGTTTCTCCTTTAGAAATCTGGATGTTATGCCATTTGGTGCATACATGTTGAGGACTGATGTTTCCTAATTGTCTATACTGCCTTTTATCAGGATGTAATTTCTTACCCTATCTCTTTTGACTAGATCTATTTTTATTTTGGCTTTGACAGATATCATGATTGCGACTCCTGCCTTCTTTTTATCAGTTGATGCCCAATAGATTTGGCTCCATCCTCTTACTTTTACCCTATGTATGTCTACCTTCCTCATATGTGTTTCTTGTAGACAGCATATGGTAGGATTTTGGCTTCTAATCCAGTCTGCTATTCACTTGTGTTTTATGGGTGAGTTCATTCCATTCAGATTCAGAGTTATTATTACCAGCTGTGTATTTCCCAGCATTTTGATTTCTACTCTTAGTCCTGCCTTTTCTTCTTTCACTATTTCCTTCCTCACCAATGTTTTGTTTTTAATCAGTCCCCCTAATTCCCACCCTCATTTTACTTCCCTTTCTACCCCCCTCCCTTCTTATTCTCCTCTTATTTTCTTTACAGTCTTTTTAAACTACCCCCCCACCCTCTCCCTCCCTTGTATTGCTTCCCTCCAAACCAGTCCATTTGTAACCTCCTATTTCGCTATAGGGCACAAATAAATTCACTGCTCCAATGTATTGGACTGTTCTTCCCTCTTTGGGTCAATTTCAATGCACATAAGAATTGAGCATTTCCTATCTCCAACATCTTTACCCTTTCAATGTATTGATGTTCTTCCCCCCCCCCCCCGCACCATATGTTTCTTTGTGACATATAAATTTACTCCATTTTTTCTTTTCCCATTTCTCTTAGTATTAACCTCTTTTTTTAGCTGTAGTTGTATAGATGTATATATACACATATACATATATATTTAGGCATGCATATATCTGTATACCTATTTATGTCTTGGCATTTCATCCTATACAGTTTGTCACTGTTTGCTCTAAGTATAATTCTTCTAGCTACCCAGGTGATAATAACAATTTTTAAGAGTTACCAATGTCCTCTTTCCTTATAGGGATACATATCATTTTAATTTATTGCATCTCAAAAAAAGTTGTTTTTGTTTTGTTTTGTTTTGTTTTGTTTTTCTTTTTTCCCCCTTTCTTAGTTACCTTTTGATGATTCTCTTGAGTTCTATGCTTGGGCATCACATTTTCTGTTTCATTTACAAATGCTTGGAATTCTTCTATTTTGTTAAATGACCATATTTTCCCCTGTAAGAATATAGTCAGTTTTTCTGGGTAGTTGATTCTTGGTTGTAAACCTAGTTCCCTTGCTTTCTGGAATATCAAATTCCATGCCTTTCTGTCCTTCAGTGTAGATGAAGCCAGATCCTGTGTGTTATTCTCACTGTAGTTCATTGGTATCTGAATGACTTCTTCTTAGCAGCTTGTAATATTTTTTCTTTGGTCTGATATTTCTTGAATTTGGCTATAACATTCCTGGATGTTGTCAGTTAGGGGTTAAATACAGGAGATGATGTGTCGATTCTTTCCATCTCCACTTTTCCCTCTTGTTTTAGAATATTGGGGCAGTTTTCTTGGATAGTTTCCTGTAGGATGATGCCCAGGCTTTTTCTTTTCTCATGGTCTTCTGGTAGACCAATGATTCTTAAGTTGTCTCTCCTGGAACAATTTTCTAAAACTTCTGTTTTGTGAATGAGATGCTTCATATTTTCCTCAATTTTTTCATTCTTTTGGCTTTGTTTTATAGTTTCCTGATGCCTTGTTAAGTTGCTTGCTTCTAATTGTTGTATTCTGGTTTTTAAAGACTGGATTTCATTCCTGGCTTTTTGGTCATTCTCCTTCTGGTCTGATTTTCTTTAGGGTCATCTTTCATCTTCTTTGCCTCATCTTTCATTTTCTTTGCCTTATCTTTAATCTCCTTTGCCTCATTTTCAAACTAATTAATTTTGGTTTTCAAGACACTATTTTCTTGTTTTAGTTCAAGTGCCTCTGTTTCCAAATGACTTATCTTGCTTTTAAGTTCTTTTCCCAGTTGTCTTCAGCCTCTCTTGATTGTGCTTTGAATTGTATTTTGAGTTCTTCCAAAGCCTGTGTCCAATTTGCTGGAGTTTTTGTGTTTTTGCTTGGTGTTCCTTCATCCTTCTCTGTTGCATTTGCTCTTTGTTCATTGCCTGGGTAGAAGCTGTTAATTGTAATTTCTTTTTCTGTTGTTTGCTCATATTGGCCCCTTCTTTTCCCCCTGTTGTTGCCTGCACTCTTGCCCCTCTCATTGTGTGTTGGATCTGTGGTTTGGGGCTTTTCTGTCAGCCTTCCCCCTTGGAGCTTAGCAAGGCACTCAGATCAGTCTGTGGGGGAGGAGTGTTGGAGCTTGAGCTTCCCTGCCCTCTTAAGACTTTGATGAGATTAAGCCCAGCTGAGTTGAAGAGCTGGGAGTGCCCTGAGCAAAATCTCAGGAAGGGAGGAGCAATATGGAGTGTCTCCACTGCTGCAACTAGGCTGCCTGCTCTGCACTTATTCTCCAATTGCTTCTCCACTGCCTATGTGAGATGCTCTGAGCCTGGCACAGCTTTGCCTGAAAGGTACTCCCTCCAGACCAGCACCCTTGCCTGCCCAGAGGTTCCAGGTACTGCTGGAGGCTCAGTGCTCTAGGTGGAGGAGGGATCCTGGGACCTTCCTTCTTCCTTCCCCTTAAACCCGAGTGTTCTCAAATTCAGGCTTTTGGGGAGTGTACCTTTTAAATTGAGTCCAGCAGGAAGGTTCCTTGGCTCTGTCCTGTTGTTAGGTTTGATTTTAAGTCCCTTAGGAGCATTTAGTTTCTAATTGGTAAGGAAGGGTTTTCAGATGTCTGAACTTTCGCTGCCTGTAGCTATGCCTCCATCTTGACTCTGCCTCTTTCCCTCTATACTTGTCATTTCTTATGGCACAATAATAATTCATTACAATCATATACTATTACTTGTTTATCAGTTCCCCAATCAATGGACATTCCTTCACCTTCCAGTTCTTTGCCACCACAAAGAAAGCTGCTATAAATATTTTAGAACATATGGGTTCTTTCCTTTTTTTCCTGATCAACTTATGAAATAAACCTAATAGTGGTGTTGCTGAGTCTTTGAGTATAATCACATATTGTCTCCAAAATGGTTGGATCAGTTTACAGTTCCACCTACAATGAATTAGTTTCCTCATTTTTCCATATAGTCTCCAATATTCATCATAATCAGTCTGAGTAATATGAGATGATATATCAGAATTATTTTGATTTTCCTTTTTATAATCCATAATGACTTAGAGAATTTTTCATGTAGGTATATATAGCTTTGATTTCTTCAGTCAAAAGCCATCTATATCTTTTGACCATTCATGATTGGGGGATGACTCCTATTATGTTACCACTAACTGAGAAACTGCCTTTAAAAATTTCCCCCAACTTATAGCTTTCCTTCTAACGTGGGCTATATTAATTTTATTTGTACAAAATTATAAATTCTCCTAACAATAAATCTGCTGGATAATATGTTCCCTGTTCTTCCCATTTGTTTATGATGTCTCTCTTTATGCCTATGTCATGTATACATTCTGACCGACATTGATCTACATGTAGTTCCTGTCAGATTGCTTTCCAGTTTTCCCAACAATTTTTACCAAATAATGAATTCTTATTCCAAAAACGTGGATCTTTACCTTGTTACTCTAATCTGTTAAAAAAAAAAAAACCTTCCCTGCCATCTAAGAATAAATACTAAGTATTTGTTCCAAGGCAGAAGAATGGTAAGGGTTAGACAACTGGGCTTAAGTTGCCTGGGGTCACACAGCTAGGAAATATCTGAGGCCACATTTGAACCCAGGACCTCCTGTCTCTAGACCTAGCTCTCTATTCACTCAGCCATCTAGCTGCCCCCTACTATAATCTTTACAATTGTTTGTTATGTGCCTATTCTGTTTCACTAAACTACTTTTCTATTTCTTAGCCAGAACTAAATAGTTTTTATAATTACTACTTTATAATATAGTTCAAAATCTAGTACTTTTAGGCCTTCTTCTTTACATATTTTTATTATTGCCTTTAGTATTCTTGACCTTTTCTTTTTCAAATGAATTTTGTTATTACTTTTCCTAGTTCAATAAAATATTTTTGATAATTTAAATGGAATGAATAAGTAGATTAGTTTAAGCAGGATTGTCAAATAGTAAAGAATAACCTCAAATGTATAAGAAAGTCCTGGGATCTCAAGGGGTCTTTGGTTATATCAAAATCTGAGACACTTTGTTACTCTGGACCAGTGTTCACACCTTGCTGTGATTCAATCTAACACAAATCCATAATATGGTCTCTTCACAGTGCTGATAATACTGAGATGTCTTAAGCCATTTATTTCTAGCTGATTTAACACTTTCATCTTCTTTCCTCATGTTCTGCCCAAGTTTTCCCAGAGAGAATGATGTCATCAAGGGCCACCAACATATTTACAGAGGTCATGTCTACAATTAGGAGTACCATCAGTCTAGAGAAGGTAATATGTGTCCTCAAGATGATTTGCCTCATATATTCAAACATTTAGATCAAGTGGACAGATTCTGACAAAGAAGTCTTTACCTCTTAGACCTCTACCACAGGAATCTAATAAAAGTCACAAGGAATGAGTCAATGGACTAAAAAGCATTTATTAAATGGTTACTGTGCTAGCTTTTTGGTAAGGTCTGGAGATCCAAAAGGGAAAGGCTTCTGTGCTTATAGAGCTGACATGGTCCTGGAAGGTTTAGCCACAAGTCAGATGGAAAGGTCCTGTGTCCCTAGGGTGCAACAGCAAAGCAGATGGTCATTATACCTTCTTTTAACAGCATTAAAATGGTAAATTACATCATTTTGTTTTGGGAACAATTTCAAAGACCTGAGGAGATGAGTAATGACAAAGGAAGAGCAGACACTAACTCAGCCTTCTGGACTCATCCCCAGCTGAAATCATCAGGTTCCTTATGCTCCCACTGCCTTTCCAGGAGCAGTCCCAAAGTGTCACCATCTGACTGCCAGACTCATATTCAACCCACCTTTGTAAGGAAATCTCAGGGACCTCACAGCCAGAGGAAGAACCCTAATGGCTGTTCTATTCACCCCACACAAAGGTAGAACTATTCCTTGAGCAACAGCCTTAGGCATTCAAACCAGCCCTACTTCTCAGTACTCTTCTCTGGTCTATGGCCTTGCTGTTCCCATTCTCAACTAGCAGAGAGTTATTGGCAGAGAAGGGCATTTGGATGTTCAGAGAGGACTAGTACTTCTTGTGTGAGGGCTTAGGGAGTCCTTCTCAGAGCTGCTCATCCACTTTTGGTGTCTACTTTTCATCCAACACTCACCTATTGCTCCAAGAAGAAGTAGGATGCACAGTGGTCACACTGTGGTAAACCCATCTCAGCAGGCTGGATAAACCAGATGACGAGTTAAAAACAGGCCTCAAATTCATCAGTGATTTAGGGGGCTGTCTACCCCAAATATGCAAAGACTTCCCCTTACAGAATGAACAGATGAGAAAATTTCATTCCAATGACCACAAAGGTAACTGTTATGATAGGAATTTGGTGAAGAATGAACAAAATGGAACGTATCAATAATTCAGATTTATGGGTTGGGAAGAGGAGGAAGGAACAGGGGTTTAGGAGAAAATCTACAGGTTATTTTACAATCTAATGTCTATAAACTATCTAAAACTATCTTATTAAGCTAAGCAGTAATTTTCCCCAATAGCTGTAACAGATAGTAATTCAGAGGGTATATATTGATTGTATATGATAAACTAATGGATCAAGATTTTGCCTACCCTCATCCCTACTTTCCACCCTCTCTTCAGAAACCTTTCAGCTTCCCCTGCCCCTTCTTCAGTTTCCCTCAATATGAACTATTATGCTTTAGAGAAAATACTCTTTTCTCTTCTTTAACTCAAGTAAGGGTTTATTGGGGAAGACAAGAAAGGATGGAGGATAAGGTGAGAGGGCTAGGTTTCCCTATTCTCTAAAATGAGGGCTAGGAGGATATTGGGGAAATGGCAATCAGTCACTAGCAGGGACAGTCAAAGAGATAGGAGGACGGCTGTATGTCTTCTTTCTTCTGTTGTCAATCAGCCAGGTAACGTCTAACTTGATTAATTCAAGTCCAGAGACACAAATAGGTTCTTCTCCACCATCATCCACCAGCCAAAGCCTCAGTTTCTTCTCCCCCACTCTGTCAGAAGCCCAAAAAGTTTAGTCCAAAAGCCTCCCAGCCCAGTTCAGAATGACTTGGCTCCAATTGTCTTTCCCAGTAACATTCCAGATGGAATGTTCCCTTTGACTGACAGATGATCCAATCTCAGTTTTTCTGTCCTTTGCATGCATGCTTCTTCAACATAGCCAAATCTCACACAAGGAGTTCAATCAAATGAGCCAGGATCTTTAGTTGATTAGTGTCCAAACAGGTCCAAAGGTAAAGTGTGCCTTCAATCTTCTTTATCCAAGCTGCCAGCAGTCAGATTCAAGGATTTCTTTCTTCAGGTGTTATTAGGAGAAAGCCAGAAACCTCTTTTTCTCCAAGTCTTCAACCAAGGTCCTACCAGGAGATAAGATGAAATCTGTTGGGGCATAGAATCTTTCCCAGATCTCCAGCCTCAGGCTCCCATGTGACCCTTAGTCACATGCTCCTGCCAATCACTCACTCTGACTTATGCACCACTCAGTTGGTTGCAAAGCATTCATTCTTTATCACATAACTGAGGCAGGCACTATGGTGTGCATAGAGCTTGGTCAGTCATTGAAGCTCCTGCCATACTGTTTTCGTTTTCTCATCAGTTTTTGTTAAATAGTGAGTTCTTGTCCCAAACCTTGGATTTTTTGGTTTGTCAAACACTAGATTCCAATTGCCACTTTCTATTATTTATTGAGCACCTAATCTATTTCACTGATCTGCTGTTCTGTTGATTAGTCAATACCATATTGGTTTAATCATTACTGGTTTATTGAATAATTTGAGATCTGGTAGAAATAGATCACCTACCTTCATGAGTTTTTCATTAATTGACTTGATATTCTTAACCTTTTTTTCCAGATGAATTTTATTTTTCCTAGTCCTGTGAAATACATTTTGGGTAACTTTTTGGCATGAAATGAACTGATAGGTAAATTAATTTATGTAAAATTATCCTTTCTATTATATTAGCTCAGCTTACTCGTGAGAAACTAATGTTTTTCTAATTATTTATATATGACTTTATTAGTAGGAAAAATATTTTGTAATTGTGTTTATATAGTTTCTGGATACATCCTGGCAGTTAGATCACAGGTATTTTAGAGTTGTTTTAAATGGAAATTCTCGATCTCTTGCTACTGGACTTTATTGGTAATATTGATCTGTCTACCTATCTATTTATCTATCTATCCATTGATCTATCTTTCTTTCCTACTTTCCTCCTCTTCCTTCCTTCCTTTCTTTCTTTCTTTCTTTCTTTCTTTCTTTCTTTCTTTCACATGTCAAGATCACTAGCAGTTTTCCCAGATGTGAGGAACATCTGCCTGTGGATTTCCTTGAACAGGAAAAAGTGAAGTTTTGAAATTCTCTATTACATTAACTCAGCTACACTTGATTGGGGGGAAAGTCCTGCTTCTCTTATTGATCCCCTCAAAAGCCAGGTAAGGGACTTAAATATTTCTGAGTTGAACTTCCACCATGTAAACCTGACTTCCTGGTTAGCTTATTTACTCACTGTATTCAGGCTCCTAGCCAACCACACCACTTCACTTGCTAGTCATTTTCACCTCATTTTCTAGTTCTGAGTATAATCAATTCAGTTCTGTCATTTCTGGAGAGATGCGTCAGTCTACTTCCCTGTGTCTGTACTTGCCATTACTTTAATTTTTCAGAGTAAAATATACTTCCCTGGCCATCACTCCCTTATGTGTGTGGTCTGCCCCAATTTGAATATAAGTTTCTTGAGAGCAAAGTTGTTCTTTGCTCTGGTATTTGTTACCGTCATGTAACAGAGTGAGTAAAAAAAATTCAATTTTCATTCATTCATTCATCCAATCATTAATTCATGCCACTTTGTTTGTCCTTCCTCCCCCAGGCTAATGGGATGCCCATGATCTGTGAAAATTTTGAGAGGTTGGTGTCTCTACCCATGACTTCAGTCTCTCCAAAGGTTTATATTCCTTCTCTTCCACTGTCAATTTTAATCCTATTTGGCAGAATAATTAGTTACATCTTTAATGTCTTATGCTTAATGACCTCTCAGGTAACATAACTCTGCTGATCTCTGAAAGTAAAATCCATCTAACCAGTCCCACAGTGTCAGGAGTAGGGAGTAGAAGGGATAAAGGAATACATGCAGGTCCACCTGCATGCACTGAGTGGATGAGCTAGGCTTGTGCACTTCTGTTGGGTATAGTAATGGGTAGGAGAATGAGTGTTTAGCTCGAGTCGAAAGACCAGAATTCATCCTCACAATATCATATAAATACAGGAAAGTCATTTTATTTTCTTGGTCATCAGTTTCTTCATCTATGAAAAGAAGACACTAAATTTGATTACTTGCAGACTCTCTTGCAACTCTAAATTCTTTACTTCCATTGACAAATGTATTCCCAAAGTCAGGCATTTAGCCTTACAAAGGGAGAGGATATGAGTCTGCATGTGTCTATAATGCTAGTCACTGAAAGGAGGAATTTTGTCATAATCTTATTGGACTAAGTAACCTCTGAGGTCCATTTTGTCTACTTTGTCTCTGAGACTGTGATGCTAATATCTTGTCCAAAGAGGGGATAAGGAGTAAAGGGGGTATATAAGTATTGTACATATTATAATAGATATTCAGAGTAAATTACACTGAATCTGGTGTGTGAGACCTGGCTTATGTTGCTCCTGCTGTGGGGAAGTTGAAGACTATCAAGGCAATCAGTCATGTCGTAGAAATTTCTAGGTTTTTTTATCTTGTCACCTGCAATGAAATTTTTCATAAGGTTTGGTTATCACAGGCCAGTTGCTGAACTTAGGATACAGAAATTGTTTTCCTACAAAGAATTTCTATGCTGTTGTCCTCTTCTGGGAACAAGGGAAAGAACGTCCCAAACATAATTTTACATCAATGTTTTCCTTTGGATGCAGAGGCTCAGCTGGAGCTGCTCTGGGCTATATGGTCTCCAGAGTGTTTCATGGATGAAGACTTCTCTGCGGAGATTTAAAGTAGGAGGACTGGTACCCATCCACATCTAACAAGATATGAGACAGAGTTCATTAGTAAACATGGTGAACCTATAAAACTTCCATTGGTCTAGCACCATATGCACTGACTTGAACATGGGCTTGGCTTATTGTGCATTATATTTCCTCAGATGTGGTAGGCAGTCCAGAGCCAGGCCATCTACATAAGAAGTCATTTCTATTGCTGGCCAATTCCTCATCAATTCATTTCTAAGACAGAGTGCTTTGCTCTAGTCCCAGTGATTCGTTGGTTTCCCCATGCTTGAAACTCTGACTCATTTTCAGAGAGATGTTACCCCATATTCAAAAAAATATTTCTCAGCTGCTTTCTTTCCTTGTTATATTTCTGCTGCTGCAGCTTCCAGGCTCTGGAAACAGGACAAAGAATCTCTCCTGCTTCCACCAGATTAATCCCATTGTTTCCAGAGATGGCGACCTGCTGATTGGGATTTTTTTAACCTTGTTCTCAGTTGAAGTGAACAGGGTAACAGGAGCAGAACTGTTTGAAAGTCCTCCTAACAAAGCCTGCAAGCCTTATCAGTAAGTGCCTTTTTATCTATGTGGGCTCCTTTCTCCCTTGCCCATTAAAAAATGGCCCCCATAAATAAAATACAAAGACAGGTCAATGCAGTGAGAGAAAACAGATCCTCTCCCCCTTTACTTGTCTCTCAGTTTTTTATTCTTGTCAGATTTCCTCATGTCTGATTGGCTTTCAAAACTGAACAAAGAAAACATCTCCCCTCTGCTTTCTCATCCCCCAAAAAAGAGCCCAACATTTTATTATCTTGCTTCTTTTGTCCCGATCTTAAGCTAATACTTAAGCAGTAGAATTAAAGAATGTCCTTAAATTCCAGGCCCCCTTGAATTAAGTTAGTAACCTAAAGCAAAAGTTCTGTTGCATCTTTTCTCTCCTTGGGCAGTTAGTTCTATTGGGCAAACTGATATTTGACAAGGAGAAGATCTGTCCCATCCACAGGAATGAAAGCTCCTATTTCCTTCTCTACATTTGCCCATCTAAGAACAGGTGAAATCAGCCATTTAAGGGACCATTGTTTTTTCTTCTTCCATGAGGTGTTTTAATCTTCTCACTTCCCACATCTGTGGAAAATATATTATCTGGTCTTCTCCCTCCAGGACGTGGGTGAATTTTACATTTTCCTCAAATCTTCTTGGCAGTAGTTCCATGTTCATGAAAGGTAGAACAGTCCAGGCTGCTGAATACAATAGCCCAATCTAAACTGAGGCCTGAAACTGAAAGTTCATTATATTTAGATGACAGAAGTATGCCCAGGGTACAGCTGTAACTGAATTAGAATTAGAAATGTCTTGATGGAATTTATGGAATTATGGAATTCTTTTATTTTAGTGGCATCTGGAGTATTCTGATCCTTTACAAGTAATATAGGAGGGGTTTGTTTTTGTTTCTTCAGATCCATTTTTCTGAATTGGTGGCTTCCAAGAGAAGTAGAACTGGATTTCTTCTTTGAACTCTGAAAAGCAATATTGACATTTGTGCTCATGGTCAGGCCTTAGTTGTGTACTTTGTCCTGTATCAATTCCCTTTGCAGAAAATCTGATTTACATAGCAGAGACTCAGTATGTAACAAAGCAAACTCCCATATAAACTCTACAAGGCTGAATGGTAAAATTGGAATTCAGACTAAAATTATTCCAATTCCTGGTCAATTTGCCTTATGTGATAGCTGAAGAGAAGCAGGTTAGCAGTTTACTCTGTCTAGGAGTAGCTCTAAGAGACAGACTATGTGATTACATTGGATGGACTTTTCACAGATAAACATTATGATTTCTTATTTTGTACCTCCTTGTAGCCAAATGCTTCTGTAAATCTAGCTCAGGTTTTGACATTTTTCAATTCTTCTGGTCTTCCTTTTCCCTTTATACCTTTCTTTCCTCTATTTACTAAGAAGTATTTATGCCACCATTTTAGTCTAAAAGACAAAATCATTAAACCACTGTAACTATTTGTTAACCTTTTAATACTTTAGTATGCTTCTTTTTATTCTCCTTTCTCTAATTATTATTCATTACTGGGGCAGTATTGATAGTTTGGCTTAGAGGGGTGGGGAAAGTCTATCATTCCTTGGTGAAACTCTGATCAAAAATTGCATTTTAAATAAAATGCTTTTTAACTGTTTACAGTTTTGAATTTTTTCTTCAGAACAGAATTTCTGGATCAAGGTAGGGGCTCTTTTTGTCCTCTTTGGTTCTAATGCAATGGAAAATGAAAGGAGGAAATGATGGACTCACAGTCTTAAATTCTTACAAAACTAGCAAGTAACTTCTCATGAGATTTGAAAATTCTGTGGATGCTCTCATGTGATCCTGTCATGCTCACCTCTTCCATCAAAACAGACCTAGATTGTCTGAGAGGTGGTAACTGCTGTTGAAATCTTCCTAGGTTATATTTATTTTTAAAACATTTTCACTACTAATAGAGGTACTCAATATTTACTATTAGCTTTCTGGTTAAGGACTTAGTACTAATTCACATTCATTGAAGTGATTTCTTTAAGTTTTGCTCTTCTCAGTCCCTTTACAGGAATAGGAAAGGTGTGAGGAGGGAAGGAAGGATGATTTAGGGCAGTGATGGAAAACCTTTTAGAAGGGTGGGTGATATCCTCAGTCATGTGTGGAGAGGGTGAGTAAAACAGCTCAACACCACATCCCTCTGACTTTCTAGAGTCTATGAGTGTCACTGTCTGGTCCACATGCCATAAGTTCCCACCACAGAGTTAAGACCTTAACTTTGGTTGGAGATATCATAAAAGGTATGAGTTTGATATGAATAGCCCAAATGTGCAATGCCTCCTATTCCCACAACTGTGTTAATTTGCTTGTATCATTTCTTCCCCCTGAAATGGCCTCTTCCCCAAATACCCACATATCAAAATCATTCTCTCCTTTCATGGGCCATAATACCATCCTTGAAGCTTTTTCTTATGTTATCAAAAAGATTATTACTCCCTCTGCTAAGATTTCTTAGATCTCAGGGCCATTCACCTTTAACATGTCCCCTGCCAATGTATATTACAGATATTAGGGTATCCATTTTCTGTCTCACATAAGGCTTCTGGAGTCAAAGAGCATTCAGATCCTCTACAGGATCTAGTATATACTGGATGCTCAATATATATATATATATAACTGTGGAATGAGGAAGTGACTCAGACAGGGAGATTCACATAAAAATTTAAGGCCATTAGTCCTCACCATCACAGGCATCATGACATGGGAAACATATAAGAATAAGGTGTCAGGACTAGCCTGACGAATGGGCAAAGGTCCACAAAGATGGTAAGGATAATGACAAAAACATGATAGGGATCAGAAGGGCCACTGAAGCTGTTAGCTGTCAGAGCAAAGTTTATTGAGAGTAGCTTCTGCTTTATAGAGAGAGTAAAACAAGCAGGGGATTTTGAGCAAGCTTCCACATACACAATAAAGGTAAATGACTGATAAAGTGATACAATGAAATCTGTATACCTCATCAAGTCTAGAAGATGAGTTCTATAAGATAACAAATCAAAATGTTAACAGCCTAGGAAAGCATACATTAGTGATTTTGTAGGAACAACTTGTACAAAATGGAGGGGAGGGGGAGGAAAAGAAGAGGAGGTTTAGGCTACCAGCCTCAGGGTGATATGTGACAAACATCAGCTGCTCTCCGGCCCTCAGGTTTGCTTTGGTATATATAATACAGTTTTTGTTACATTTAATATAAATGAAATGGGCTGAACAACTATTGAGAGTCTTTATTTTTGACTCAAAATATTGGAGAATTCTTCCTTCCAAAAAAAGTGTTCTTTTTGAAGGCTTTGTTAATGTTCTGTGGCAATTGTTCCCACAGGTGGCTGCACAAAAATTATCAACAGGCCTTAGCCCTGATGTTTGCTATAGAGGAGATTAACAGAGATTCCAAGCTATTGCCCAATATTTCCCTGGGATACCATCTCTACAACACCTACCACAGTGATGAGAAGACCTTGGAGAGCTCCCTGCAGTGGCTCTTTGGGGGTCACCTCATCCCTAACTATAGTTGCAGGGAACAAGATAAGTCTGTGGCTATTATTGGAGGAGCCACATCTGCTCTCTCTGTCCAGATGGCAACTCTTTTCAACCTCTACAAGTGTCCACAGGTGAGTGCTAATGAACCTGATATAGTCTATGCCCCATTCAAAGAAAATTTTTATAATTATAATGACAGTAATAATGTAAAAGCAACATTAATAATCATTTTTTGTTTTAAAAGCATTTTACATTTGTCTATCTTTTGAGCCATAAAGAAAATACATAAACCAGGTGTTATTGTTTGTCCCATTTTACAGAAAAGGATACCAAGACTGAGAAAAGTTAAGTGACTTGTCCAAGATCATGCAATTAATAAATTCCTTTGGCAGGATTGGGCCTTAAGTCTTCATGACACCAGTTAAAACCTCTCAGCACTGCAAAGTGCAGCCTCTTGAAGGTAAATTTCTCCTAAACCATCATGAAGATTGTAAGTCAAGAATAGAATTGGAATTATTTAGATTCCCACCAGTGAAAGGAACTTCCAGGAAATCAATATATTTACTTGCCCATAACAAAGATGAGTTCTAGGACAATTGGAGAAGTTGAGTATTTGCAAAAGATTACATAATTCACTGGTCAAAAGTAGGAAGTAGAACTTACATGCAGGACTTCCAGTTGTATTGTTGATCAGTCTATTACATCTCATTCTGGATTTCACTTTTCAAAAATATTTGGTCCTTTAATGTTAGTTCTGGATGTACTGAGAAGAGTCTTGTTTACAAAAGTGAAGCTGAGCTTGAGCAATATTGTACAAAGTGCAAGTTTTGAGGACCTATCATAAGTATTTCTATGATGGTATGTTAAGTACCTTTATGAATTTGTAAGTAAGCAAGTAATTTGCTGACCTTGCTCACAATTAAAGGATACCAAAGACATATAGATAGGGGAGGACATTCCTTTCAGAAATCTCCTCGCTTTTTATTAAAAAAAAACTTTATTATTATTTTTACTTTAATAAAAAATGTACAAATAATTTTTGAAAGTTATATGATTGATATTGTCTCCCTCCCTTCTTCCTTTCCCTCCTCCTGGAGGTAACAAGCAATTCAGTCTGGATTACACATGTATTATCACAAAAAACATATTTCCATATTATTCATTTTTGTGTGAATAATCTTATAAAACCAAAACCCCAAATAACAAGTGATAAATCATATGTCTTCATCTGCATTCTGACTCCAACAGTACTTTCTTAGAAGGTGCATAACTTTCTTTTTCATAAGTCCCTCAAAATTGCCCTAGATCATTGTATTGCTGTTAGTAACAGTTTCATCATACTTCATCATTCCACAATATTATAGTTACTGTGTATAATGTTCTGATTATTTCACTCTGCACCAGTTCATATAGGTCTTTCCAGCTCTTTCTGAAATCATCCTGTTCATCATTCCTTATAATGCAATAGTGTTATATCACTATCATATACCACAATTTGTTCAGTCATTCCTCAATTGAAGGACATTCTAATTGTTTGTCAATATAAAAAGCTCAGCTATAAATATCTTTGTACAAATAGGTCTATGCCCAAACTTTTTATCTCTTTGGAATATAGACCTAGCAATGGTATTGTTAGATTAAAAGGGATGCATTCTTTTATAGCAATTTGGGCATAATTCCAAATCACCCTCCAGAAGAATTGGATCAATTTACAACTCTACCAGCACTGCATTATTGTCTCAATTTTGCCATATCCCTTCCTATATTTATCATTTTCCTTTGCTGTCATATTGGCCTGTCTTATAGGTGTGAGGTGGTACCTCAGAGTTGTTTTAATTTGCATTTCTCTAATCAAGAAAGATTTAGAACATTTTTTCATACGATTATATATAGCTTTGATTTTTTCATCTGAAAACTGCCTACTCATCTACTTTGACTATATCAATTGGGTAATGAGTTGGATTCTTATAAATTTGTCTTAGTTTTATACATATTTAAATAAAGAGATCTTTATCAGAGAAACTTGTTATGCAATTTTCCCCAGTTTGTTGTTTCCTTTCTAATCTTTCTAATCTTGGTTGCATTGGTTTTGTTTGCACAAAAAATATTTTAATTTAATATAATTAAAATTATTCATTTTACACCTTGTAATGTTCTCTATTTCTTGTTTGTTCATTAATTCTTCTCTTCTCCAAAGATGCAACAGGTTAACTATTCTTTTCCCCTAATTTACTTATAATATAACTTTATGTATAAATCATATACTCATTTTTACTTTATCTTGCGATAGATTGTGAGATATTGATCTAAACCTAATTTTTGCCATAGTTTTGCAAATTTCATGGCAGTTTTTTGTCAAACAGTGGGTTCTAATCCCAGAAGCTCAGATCTTTGGGTTTATCAAACACTAGATTGCTGAGGTCATTTACCTTTAATATTCCATTGATCCACCCTTCTCTGCTTACTTTTTTAAAGACTGGAAAAGTCTTTTATGAGGATTGTTCTTACAAGTGAACTAATCTGCATTCCAGCCTTGCTTCTTAACTAAATTTGGCATTGCTGATCAGTCATATAAATGGCAGTTTTGTTAGTTCAAAACCAAAAAACAGAAGTAGGCTTGGTTTTATGGAACAGGGATAAAGGAAGATATGTCTTTGATTTAAGTGAAATGGAGGCCAGCTATTAGTATCAAATTACTCAGAGCAAAGACAGAGGACCTTATTTCATTTATATCCACCCTCCTTATTTCAAAGGTTTCATAGCTTCATTCAATATTCTTTTTCACCAATTGCTCCAAAGATAACAATTTTGTATTTGGAGGTTTGGGACGTGTTTCTATCATAAAAAGTATTGTGGTAAGGGATGTCCTACAGGTACCAAAAGGGCTGTATTCAGTACCTTATACCCCTTAATGTAAGAGAAGTTGATTGTCTTTCCCCATTCAACCAGTGAGCAAAAAATCATCCAACGACGTAAAATAAATAAAATTTCAATGTCTATATTGTAGATTTTCTTGAGAAGTTATTGGGAATTGGGTTATTGGATAACTGAGAATCCCTGTCTCTATAAATCTCTCTTATCGTAAATCTCTCTTATCCCACCAACTACAATTCCTGCAAAGGAATTTCTTCTTTTGCTTTCTGCTCCTATCACCCTCCCTGATCTATCTCAGTTTCTCCAAACCTTAACTACATAAGCTATTCTAAATAACACTCAGATGATTTAGATTAAGAGGTTGTCTCTGAGACAGAGCCAAGCCCTCTCTGGGAAACAACCCAGAGAGGGAAGTTTCTCAAAGTTCAAGAATCAGGTCTCAGGAACCAATCCAGATGTTGCCAACAAGATATTCTTCTTGGGTAGTCTTTAGGAGCCAGGAATCTTCAATCACCTCCAAGGAAATAGGTTTTCCAAGCCAAATCCACAGGGGAATAGCAGATCACCAACAAAGTGCTTCCTTCCTCAAACAGGTCCAAGGGGAAAAGCCCAGATTTAGTTGAACAAACTCCCTTCCTGCCTTCAGGATTCTATCCATAAAGTCCTTAGCAAGTGCTCAACCCTTTACCTTAAAGATAACCTCTATTCCCCTAATCTCACTATTATACTATGGGGAGTTTTATGATGTTACTAAAACTAATTACAGATAGTTCTGGCCATATACTTGGCGGCGAGTTAAAAAACAAACAAACTTCAACCTCAAATGATATAAGAATTAACTTTGTCTTGGGATTTGGAAACTAGAGAGAGATGTCATAGACAAGGCATCCCTGTAACACAATTCATCTTAATTTTTTTTTGCCAGATAATATAGTAGCATAAGAACAGGGATAGGCAAGAATCAGTCTGGTATGTACATTCTTGAGTTCTTTTTACTTGATCCTGATGCAATACAGTATCACAGATGAGGATATATGTGTCTGCTTCCAGAAATAGATGGACTCCTTCAAAGTGTCCTTTTTCCTTTGAAAGCAGAAAGCAATGGTAATTGTTAGCAAGACCCAGCATCAATCTTAAAATAGGATTAATGAACATTCTTTTTATTTATGAGACAAGTCTTTGATTGAAGGTTGATGCCAGGATTGTCAGAATTCAAAGTGGTCAGAATTTCTGTTGTCTCTTAGTGAATAGGTATTATATTTCAGTTGTGCTTTAATATAATTAGTAAGATATATTTCTAGATTGGAGTTATGTTAAGTATAGCAATGAAAGTCTGACATGATATTGTCATATAATCAATTTCCAATGTTCTCCATATGTCTGAGAGCAGTAAAAAGGATTGGACAATTATCTACACTTTTAGCAAACAATGTAACTATCTATATTTCTTTTTAAATTATATTTCATTCATTTCCTTAAATATTACCTTGTCATATTCAAAATTCTTTTTAACATTTATATTTTAAAATCATAAGCTCAAAATTCTTATCAGGGAAATATTAATTAATAATTTCTTGAAATATATTGTCCAGGTTCTTTCTTTGATCATTGCATTCAGGAAGTCCATTATTCTTTTAATTTTATCTCTTAGATATATTTTCCAGATCAGTTCTTTTTCTGATGAGATATTCCATGTTGATCTCTATTTTTTTTCATTCTGTTGGCTTTATTTTCTTATTTTTTGATGTATTATGAAATCATTAGCTTCCATTTACCCACTTCAATTTTTTAAGGAATTATATTCTTCAAGCACCTTTTGTATGGCATTTTCTGTTTGTCCAATTCTTTTTTTTTTAAATGTTTATTTCTTAAGTATTTTCTGTGGCTCCTTTACCAAACTGTTAATTTTATTTTCATAATTTCTTCTCTCTCACTCTCATTTCTTTACCTAATTTTTCACCTACCACTGTTAATCAGGTTTTGAAAATATTTTTTAGCTTTTCCAAACTTCTGTCCAATTGACAGGTTTTTTCATTTCAGACTTTGCTCATATATATTTTGACTTCATTGTGTTCTTATGAGTTTTTCTTTGATCTTCCCTATGACTAAAGTAGATTTTATGGTCAGATTCTTTTTTGTTGTTCTTTGCTCTTTTTTCTTGCCTATTTCTTGATTCTGGATATGATGTTAAAGTTGAGATCTGTCCCCTGAAGGAATGGACGCTATCTCAAGTTTCAGATTTTTTTGCATTGCTGTTTTTAGAAGTAGTTTCATGAGTTTCAAAGTTTTTGGTGTTTCCGAAAAGGTGTGATCTGGGAAGGAATGTGCAGCAATGAATGGGTTTCTGATCCCTTGATGAACCAAAATCTGTTGTCCCCACTGCCCTTATTTCCCTGAGATTAGAGGCAATACTTTTCTTCCAGATCCCTGCTCCCTTGTGACCAAAAGCACTCCTCTCTCCTTTTACCTGTGACCCAGAAGTGGGTATAAGCAATGGTATTGCTCAACAGTGTCTGGTCCTGCATGCAGGGCTAGCACATGGGTCTCGTTTAATCTTCTGAACAGTTTTCTTATCTCCTTACTCTCTCTGACTTGAGAGTTCATATATCTCCTGCTATTGCTATTGCCAACACCAAACCCCACCACAAGAATTGTATCCACATGAGCTCCAGGTCAGTCCCCATGCTTGTACCACAAATTTCTCTTGAACCCTTGGGGGATTTTTTTAGGCTGGAAAAATGTCTTAATCTGACCTCTTGTTGATTCTATCAATCTGAAATTTGATGTGTTATTATTTAAAAATTACTTGGAGGAAATTACCTGACATCAATTCCCAAATTATCCAATTAGTCATTCTGTTCCTGTGGGCAATGAGAATGATCTTAAAATTCAGTCTTGCAAATTCCTTACACTCTATTCCATAAAAATAGGTGAACTTGTTACACAAAGAAATCTAAATCCAACCCAAATTTCCTTCAAAAGCAATAATTTCCTTCTCCAGCCCATGTGACAGATAAGAAAACTGAGTTTTACCAAGGTTAAGTGACTTCTCCAGAGTCACACAGCTATTACGTATCTGAGAATAGATTTGAACTTGGGAAGATGTTTTCCTGATTCTAGAACTGGCACTCTATCTACTACACTATATCATGCTACTCTCTCACCTTTGCCATGAGTCAAACTGATTTAAGTTTCTTTCTTATCCAGATCAGCTATGGCCCATTTGATTCCATTCTATATGACAAGATCCAGTTTCCTTTCCTTTATCAGATGTCACCCAAAGACTCTTCCCTTCACCAAGGTATTGTCCATTTGATGGTATATTTTAAATGGAACTGGATAGGTCTGGTTGCCTCAGATAATATGAGAGGTGAGGAATTCCTCTGGAAAATGAGAGGGGAAATGATAAAGAATGGTGTTTGTGTGTCCTTCATTGAGAAGATCCCAGTCAGTGAGAGACGACATATGGAATCACATGAGAATTTCATGCCCAGGATCATGACATCATCAACTAAGGTGATTGTCATCCATGGTGACACAGATTCATTAATGATTCTGAGATACTCACAAGTTCCTTTTTTCATGACACGGAAGTTGTGGATTGCCACATCTCACTGGGACATTACTATGAGGCCCCTCTATAGTGAAGGTTATACTTTCCATGGGGCTCTCACTTTTTCATACTTGACAAATGAAATTCCTGGGTTCAAGACTTTTCTTAAGACAGTAACACCTTTGAAATACCCAGATGACATTTTACTTAGAGGATTCTGGCTCTCGGTTTTTAAATGCTCAGATCAACTAGAAAACCAAGAGCAAGATATATGTTCGCCAAATGCTTCCTTGGAGACTTTGCCTCTGTGCTCTTTTGATATGACCATGTCTGGTTTGAGTTACACTATCTACAATAATATCTATGCTGTTGCTTGGGCTCTCCATGAAATTTTTTTGGGAATGTCAGAGAAAAGATCAATAGAAGATAAAGAATATTTAGCATTTCATTCTTGGCAGGTAATATTGAATGGAGAGTCACTTTTTAGTTGAATGTACTGAGGATGTATTTTGAGTATGAATGGGACAAGATAGATAAAGAAGTCTGTTCAAATTCTCATATCCTATGATTATACTTTTCTTTAATATTGTGTTGTTACTTTACAATATGTCAGCTTACATGTGAAGATCATAATTGCTTTTTCTTTTACAGTATTAGAGTTGGCAATGATCTCAGGTACCACCTAGGAGTCATACATGTGTCTCAACAGGCAGCCCTCCTGCAACAATTTTGCTAGTGTTTTTCCAGTCAATATTCTAACACAACAAGTCTAAGGTATCTTAACACATCCAAAGCCCTTGCATTCCATTATTGGCATATAACAATGTTGAAAAACTATTTTTCTCTAGCCTAAGTTGGGGTGCTTAAAGTATAAAATGTTGTATACTTATAATTATATATTTATGGTGGGAAGCTGGGTGACAGTGGATTGAGAGCCAGGTCTAGAGACAGGAGGTCCTAGGTTCAAATCTGACCTCAGACACTCCCCAGCTGTGTGACCCTGGGCAAGTCACTTGACCCCCATTGCCTAGCCCTTACCACTCTTCTGCCTTGGAGCCAATACACAGTATTGACTCCAAGACGGAAGGTAAGGGTTTCCAAAAAAATAATTATATATTCATATATAATTGTATATATATATTCATATACATATAGAATATATATATTATAAAATGTTTGACAATGAATCCAATGGCCAATCCTCAAAACTTATTTACTTGCTAACAATTTCCTCATAAATTCTTATTTTGATTTCTAAAGCAATTAGAGGTTTATTATATTTCCTTATAAATTATTTGTGATACCTTAGTTTTTTCTGACCCAATGGATCTGACTCTTCTTCCCTCTCTGAATCAATTCCAATAACTGTAAGATTTAAGTATTCCTTGTCCCCAACCTCTTCCTACCTTCCATTATATTGTTCTTCTCTCCCTCCCCATGCCCTTCTTTATAAAATATATATTTACCTCATTTTATCTTTTTCCATTTCTCTTAGTATTATCCTTTTTGTCCCTAGTTTTAAAAATATTTTTAATATATCATCCTATATATGTTACCCTCTAAGTATATATACATCTTCTAGCTACTCTGATGATAATAACAATTTTATGAGTTGTTAATATCATCTTTTCACATAGGAATATGAATAATTTGAACTTGGGTCATTATTTTTATCTTTTACTTTGCCTTGTTTTCGAGCTGGTCAAGTCTGGCTTTTTAAAAAACTCTTTTCTTGTTTTGATTCATGTGCCTCTATTTCTAGATGACCTATTTTGCTCTTTATATTCTATTCTCAATTTTCTTCAACCTTTCTGGATTGTTTTTTGAATTGTGTTTTGAGTTCTTCGAGAATCGGAATCCAATTTGCTGTAGTTCTTGAGTTTTTGCTTGGTGTTCCTCGGTCCTTCTATGTTCCATTTGTTCTTTGTTTATCACCTGAATCAAAGCTGTCCATTGTAATTTCTTTTTTTCTTTTTCCTGTTGTTTACTCATATTTTTCCTTTCTCTCCCCCTACTTATTGTCTTGCTTCTCTGTTTATTTGCTGAATATGTAAGTTTGAGCTTTTCTGCCCTGAAAAGGCTTCTTCTCTGCTCAGCTGATTAACTGGATTAGGCTGATAGAGTTTACCTGTTGTATTTATGTGCCATGAGGCCAAATTTTCCCCAGCTGCCAGCAGTGGCTGAAGGTGAAAATGAAAGTTTTGAGGCTGAAGGTAGTTACCCTCTGTCCTTCTCTCTGCTCTTTTCTGCCAGCTGCCTACCTGCCAGCTGTCCAGTAAGATCCCTGAGCTTCCCATGGTGGTATCAAGGTACTCCATTGCAGTTGCAGCCTTCACCCTGGGATCACAGTTCTCCAGAGTCCTCCCACAGGTTTGGGCTTTTCTGCCCTCTAGAGGATTCTTCTCTGCACTATTGATAAACCAGATTAAGACATTTGAGCTGATCTGCAGAACTGAATGTGCCCAAGGCAGAGGCAGAGGCTAAAGATGAAGATATGGTGGCTAAAGGCTGTAATCAGCCTGCCCTTTTTTCTGCTTCTCCCCTCCAGCTGCCTCCTTGCCAACTGTGGTCAGAGCCCTGAGCTTTGAGTAGTTGTAGTAGCAAAGTACTCTGTCCCAGTTGAAGCTTTTGCCCTAACATCCCACAGACCACCTGAGTTTCAGCACAGTAGGTGGAGGAGGGGCACTGGGACCTTTCTTCTTTCTTTTCCTTAAACCCCAGAATTCAACCTTCTCTGTGTACCTTTTGAGTTGAATTGAGCAGGAGTGTTCTGCAGCTCTGTCTTGTTGTTGGATTTGGTTTTCTTTCCCCCTTGAAGTACTTTGTTGTTGTTTTTTTATTAATGTGGAAGGGTTTTCACAGAGGAATCAATTTTTGCTGCTTCTAAGCTGCCATCTTGACTTTGCCTTCAGTACAAAGCTCCCTATAAACTTTTAAAGATATCTGTCATCAAATTCTGGGATCATAAGCTTAGACAAGCACAAATTCTTTTGACCATGCAATTTATTGAATGTAACAAATTATACTAAGCAATATTTCAATAAAATATCTCTGGTGATAAAGATTCTAGATAAAATCATCTTAACTTTTAAGGGAATCTCTTAAGTTTTTTCACATTTATGGGATAAAACACTCTTATTATTAGTCAACTCTCCAAATATCAAAGTCTCTCAAACATTCTCCTCAGGATATCTTCCCAGGCAGATGTAAACTTAGTTCCTTCAAAATGCTTTTTAGAGTTTCTCATGATAGTTATATTACTCAGTATCTCAGGAAAGAAGTTCTCTTAGTCCTTTCTGGCCCTCACATAATCACTCTCATTTTGACAATTTCTTGTTTCCATTTGGCAGCTAAATTGACTCATTCTATGATTCTGTTCCCATTTAAAATACAATAAGATTATCCTTAGCCTCTATGGAATGGGTTATACAAGCTAGTGCTCCAACTTTATAAGAACAAAATTAGATTCTCTTTTTATTATTAATTTCATTTGTGAAATTATCTTTGTGTATGACTAGGGGTAGACACACAATGATATCTGTAGGCATGATCCCAATATTCATTATGATGGAAGCTTTAACCTACTCTGTTGCTCTGATCTAGGCTACTTGGCATTAGGTAGCCTGGTGATCCTCGCCATATTTTTGTTAGAATTAGCTCAGACACCCAATAGTTCAGCCCTATTGTAATAAGGAAGTCCAAAAATATGATCCACCCGACTCAGAATTTGCAATACCAGGGACTATGACATACTAGTATAGTCAACCAAAGGTTCATTTACATTTTTAGTCATTTTTCTTAGTTATATCTCCTGGGAAAGATAAACACAATACATTCATTCTATTACATGATATCCATTCAGATCTTGGGTCATTGTTTTGTCTTTCTTAATTCTTTCCTTTACTAGGATAAACAGCTAATATTTAGTAAAATTATACATGAATTTCAGGGTATATGTCACGTTAGAGTTGAGAGAATGGAAATGAAAGATAAAGGAAAATGCAAGGAGGTACAGGGTGAAAACATAAGATCTTGGCTAAAGTTGAAGGGAAAGAATCTTCTGGCTCTCTCAGAATTCTGAGAGAAAGAGAGAGAGAGAGAGAGAGAGAGAGAGAGAGAGAGAGAGAGAGAGAGAGAGAGAGAGAGAGAGAGAGTGAGTTCTGGGGAAAAACCTGAAAACCCTGGGGAGAACTTTGGGAACAGTGAGAGAGTTCACAGCTTCTGGATTTTGTTCTCCTCATATCCTGCTTGTGTTTTTTCCCTGTGTACTTCTGTGTGTGGTTCCTGTGATCCTGAAATATTCCTGCCAGCCATTTACTGATCTGATTGCCTTCTGTCTATAATCCAGAGAGGTGTTTGTAGTAATGTAGAATGGATGACACATATTTCCAAATTAATGTGGCAGTTTTTCTTCTGCATTAGTAGAAAATTTCCTCAAGAGGGAGCTTACCAATATGATAGAATTATAGAAATCAAAACCAATGTCTATAGGAACCACCTGCAGTTCCTATATAATTTACTCGTGGGTGATGACCTGAGAAGGAGAATGGAGGCTAGAGGAATATGGATGAATAGATAATGCAGTTAGAGGGAGAGACACAGGAATAAAGATTCAGAGACAACAAGTTAAAACACGTGGAGAGTCGCAAGCTCTGTTAATACCTCTCTAGAAGAAGATAATAAGTGGAGAAATTATAAGTATGAGAAACAAGAGAACATGTGGGGAGCCGAGACTCAGGGATATCTCCCATGGGCCAGATTACCAAAAAATTATTGGGAGATATGTGGGGCAACTGCATTGTGTGAATCAATCAGTCATGAGGAGCAATATAGTCAAGAACAAGATCAAGAGATGTAAGAGGCAAGAGGGAGAGCAAGGGCAAGGGAGGCAAGGCAAAAGATGTAAGAGAGAGGCTCACACATGTTCCCCAACTTTTATTGGAGATTTTAGGAATGTGAAGTGGGAGGGGATTAATGAATATATGACATGACAGGTTTTGACATTGGTTGATTTGACAATCACGAAATCAAAGAGGAGGAGATTAATCCAACATGCTCTTTGGAAAGGAATGTGGTCTGACAAAGCGTGAGCTAGAACACTGTGGCCATCAATGCCCTGCCCAGGAATTCACTTGTCCTTTGGACTGTTGCTTTCCGTACAATGATCATTAAGTGATCTGACCATGAGTCTGGTAAATGAATACATAGGATATAATATCAACACATCAATCATACTTCCAAGATGCTAATATGCCTGGTATGCTACAATATCACTTGGGATTTCTCATCTCCTCAGAAACAATCTTCTGAACTAGTTGATTACATTAAATGAACAATTAACTTTTAATTTTTTACTTTTATTTTATTGTGTCCATAGAAGATTTTCCATGTTTCTGTAGAATTTTTGTTCTTTATGTAGAATATCCTCAAAATGATGCTAAAGGAGGGATTTAGAAAGACCTTGACAGATTAGAACATTACAATGAATTATTGAAGAAGACAAAATTCAACAGCAATATATTTAAAGTCATATATTTGGTCCACCTTCCCTAAAAAGAAGGCAAAAAGTGTAGTGAGACAATCAATCAATGAATATTTATTATTTACTATGTGCAAAATTCTGGGGATACAAAAGGAGACAAAATACATTCTGCACCCCAAACATATAATCAATTGGTGGAGATAAAAAGAAAATAATATGTAAAAATAATTTGTACACATAGTAAACTGGAGAATATCATTCAGAACTAGCAAAAACAAGAAACCAGACTGAAGAGGATTTGGAAAAAAAGTTCCTAAAGAAGATAGAATTTTAGCTGAAACATACAAAGTCAGGGAATCTAGTAAGTATAGATAGAGATAATTTCAGGTATGAAGAACAAAGAAAATGCCTAGAACTTAGAGTTTCTTCTTAGAAGAACATCAAAGTGGCAAATGTTGTTGGATTAAAGAGTATGTGGTAGGGAGTAAAGATGTGAAAAGACGGGATAAATAAGAAGGAGATAAATTATTAAGGGATTTTAATGCCAAACATGGGATTTTATATTTGATACTGGAGACAATTTGTTTGTTGAGTGGATGGAATAGCATGTTTATATTGGTGCTTTGGGAAATTAATTTTATTGCTTGACATAGAGTAGACTATAGTAGAGAGAGAGAGAGAGAGACTTGACACAGGCAAACCCACCAGCAGGCTAATACAATAGTTCACGTGTAAGATTGTAATAGTCTTGGCAGCAATGTTAGAGAAGAGAAGTGGGTATATTGAAGAGATGTTACAAAGGTGAACTCATAGGCCTTTAGAATATTTGGAATATAGGTCATGAGTGATAGAAAGGATCAAGGATAACTCCTAGGTTGTGAGCCTAAATGACTTGGAGGATGATTTTACCCTCTTAAAGCATTAGGGAGTGCTTAGAGGGGAAATAATGAGTTCTATTTGGAATATGTTACGGTTTAAGATATCTACTGGACATCAAGGTTAAGATGTTTCAAAGACAGAGAAGTGAGATTACAGAAGTTCAAAACACATCTGCATTTGTGCAAGTGGTCAATGAATTCAATAAGACAGAGAAATGTGATGTGATAGACATAAAAGCTGAAGGGACCTTGGAGAGAATTAATTGAGGCACAAAATATTTGAATAAGAAAGAGATAATTCCATATTTGAAGACTTGAGTTCAGTTTTGTCAATCTCAGCTTAAGAAGGGTATTGATAACTAACATTTAGTATTTAAGCTGGAGAAGGTTGATTAGAAGACTGCCAGGTGGCAGGACATCTTTTCTCATATCATATGAATATCAGTTGAAAGAGCTTGGAAAGTTAAATTCAGCAAAGAGAGCATTCAGGAGTGGAACATGATCAATTTGTTCAAGAATATGAAATAATTTCATGTGAAAGAGGGATTAATTTTTTTCCTATTTTTCCCAAGAGGGAAGAAAACAGAGTAGAGAGTAAAAGGTGCAAAGAAGTTTCTATCTGTGTGTTATCAGGACAGACACTTCCGGGTAAGCATGGCAGCAGTCTAGAAGTGGGATGCTTCCTCTCCTCAGACCCACCAATATAGACTACTTCAAAAGACCCAAAAATTTTTTTTCATAAAAGCGAAGGGACTCTACAGTAGGGCACAGCATTAAAGGTACATGGGATTTGGGCATTTCCACACTATAACGGGGTGAAAAAGCTCCCACTCAAAAGTGAGCTGATCTACCCTCCCCCACCCCACCTACAGAGCCAGAGTCAGAACCAGCACATGCCAGAATCAGTGAGTGAGCATGGGGCACCTCTGGAGTGAGCAAGGGGCACTTCTAGGTCTTGGGAGCTGACTAAGACCACCAAGGACCTACCCCTGAGAGCAGTTACACTCAAAACCCCGATGGGCAGGGAGAACAGACCATGGGTGCCCCCAGGGAAGATAGCACAGCTGCAGAGATTCGAGAGCTTGCCTCAGGCAAAACCCTTGCTCCTTAACTCCATACACAGAGAACCTGCCCAGTTCACTCATATTTCTGACTAAAAAGGGAAGGTAAATCTTCCACAGTGATGGCTAATTGCATACAGGAGCTTCAAATGCTTTCCAAAAAAAGCAAAAAAAAAGGCAGTGACCCAAAAATTTTTACGGAGGAAAAACCCAGGCTACAGAGGATACACAGGAAGAAATTCAAACAAAAACAAAACCTTCTTAAAAATTGGAAATCATCCATAAGCTCTGGAAGAATTTAAATTGGAGATCATCAAAAAGATGGAAGTCTTCTGGCAAGACAAGTGGGAAATGGTTCAAAAAGAAAATTTAAAAATTATAGCACAAAACCAAAAAATTATAGCTGAAAATCAAAAGGTTAAAGCAGAAAACCAATACTTAAGGAGCAGAATTGAGCAACTGGAAATCATTGATCTTGCAAAACAGCAAGAATTAATAAAGCAAAGTCAAAAGACTGACAAAATAAAACATAAAATATCTCACTGGCAAGGTGACAGATCAGGAAAACAGAGGGAGGAGAGACGATTTGAGAATATTTGGTCTACCTGAAAAGCCAAAAATAACCAGAAATCTTGACATCATACTAAAAGAAATCATCCAAAACAACTATCCTGGTGTTCTTGAACAAGAGGGCAAAATAGACATTGAAAGAGTTCATAGAACACCCTCTATACTAAATCCCCAAAAGACAACTCCCAGGAATGTAATTGCCAAATTATAGAGCTTTCAAGCTAAGGAGAAAATTCTACAAGAAGCCAAAAAGAGACAATTCAGATACCAAGGAGCACCAATCAGGATCACACAAGACCTAGTAGCTTCCACACTAAAGGACCGCAAGGCCTGGAACACGATATTCAGAAAGGCAAGAGAATTAGGTCTTCAACCAAGAATCACCTATCCATCAAAACTAACTATATACTTCCAGGGGAAAGTATGGGCATTCAACACAATAGAAGATTTCCAAGCATTTGTAAAGAAAAGACCAGAACTAAATGGAAAGTTTGATATCTAAACACAAAGATCAAGAGAAACATGAAAAGGCAAATAAGAAAAAGAGGGAAAGGGTAAAAATGTTTTTTTTCTGTATTCAAATTCTCTTCTTTAAGGGCTACAATTAGATCAAATTACATGTATTAATATATGGGGGAAATGTTATTTGTAACTCTCAAAACTTGTATTCATTATAATAGTAATCTGAAGAATCACTCATAGGAAAAGATTGGGGCATTAAGGGCTATAAGATGATATGCAAAAAAAGAAAAAGGGTGGGGGGAATTGAAGAGGGTACCAAGAGATACTTGAAGAAATAAAATAAATAGAATAATCTTTTTCACACAAAGATACACATGGGAAGGGGGAGGGGAAGAATACTCTTATAAGAAGGAGAGGAAGAGAGTGCTAATAGATAATACTTAAACCTTACTCTCAGTGAAATAAACTCTGAGATGGAAGAGCATCTAGATCCATTGGGATCTTGAATTCTATATTATCCTACAGGGTAAGGGAGAAGGTAAAACTAAGGAGAGGTAACAGGGAGGGAGGACAAAAAGGTAGGGAAGGAGAGGAGGAAGGGAACTTAACACACTTTAGAAAACAAGAAGGGAACAAAAATGGAGGGACCAGAAAGGGGCGCATATCAAGGGAGGGGATTAGGGATGTTGATTAAAAGTAAACCACTGGTTTAAAATGATATAGCAAAAGAAGAAATAGGAGAGTGGATTAGAATCCAAAACCCTACCATATGTTGTCTACAAGAAACACACATGAGGCAGGTAGGCAGGTAGATACTCACAAGGTCAGAATTAAAGGTTGGAGCAAGACCTATTGGGACTCAACTGATAAAAAAGAAGGCAGGACTGGCCTCAGACACTTCCCAGCTGTGTGACCCTGGGCAAGTCACTTGACCCCCATTGCCTAGCCCTTACCACTCTTCTGCCTTGGAGCCAATACACAGTATTGACTCCAAGACAGAAGGTAAGGGTTTAAAAAAAAAAAAGAGGGCAGGAGTTGCAATCATGATATCTGACAAAGTCACAGTAAAAATAGATCTGATTAAAAGGGATATCGAAGGTAAATACATCCTGATAAAAGGTAGTATAGAAAATGAGGAAATATCACTAATCAAATGTATGTACCAAATGGTATAACACCCAAATTTATAATGGAAAAACTAGTAGAATTGAAGGATGAAATGGAAAGAAAAACTGTACTAGTTGGAGACCTGAACCTTCCTCTATCAGAACTAATTAATCAAACAAAAAAATAAATAAGAAAGAGGTAAGAGAAGTGAATGAAATCTTAGAAAAAATAGAGTTAGTAGATATGTTAGTAAATATAGAGAAAAATAAATAGGGACAAAAAGGAATACACCTTCTTTTCAGCAGCACATGATACATTCACAAAGATTGACCATATACTAGGTCATAAAAACATGGCATACAAATGCAGAAAAGCAGAAACAACCTTTTCAGATCATAAGGCAATAAAAATAATGATCAGTAAGGGTACATGGAGAGCCAAATCAAAAATTAATTGGAAATTAAACGATATTCTCCAAAATCGGTTAGTTAGAGAACAAATCATAGAAACAATTAATAATTTCATTGAAGAAAATGACAATGATAAGATAGCCTTTCAAAATCTATAGGATGCAGTCAAAGCAGTAGCTCAAGAGAAAATTTATATCCTTGAGTTCACATATTAACAAATTAGGGAGGGCAGAGGTCAATGAATTTGACATGCAAATCAAAAAACTTGAAAGCGAACAAATTAAAAATCCCCAGGAGAAAACCCACTTAGAGATCCTAAAAATTAAGGGAGAAATTAATAAAATCAAAAGTGATAGAACTATTGAACTAATAAATAAGACTAGAAGTTGGTATTTTGAAAAAAACAAACAAAATAGTCAAAGTACTTTGTCAATCTAATTAAAAAAAGGAAAGAAGAAAATTAAATTAACAGTATCATACATGAAAAGGGAGAACTCACTTCTAATGAAGAGGAAATTAAGGCAATCATTAAAAACTGTTTTGCCCAATTATATGGCAATAAACATGCCAATCTAAGTGATATGGATGTATGTTATCAGGACAAATATGCATCCAGTAGTAGCTATCCAAAGGAATAATGACCTGTGGATAAGTAGGATCAATCTTATTAAGAGACTTCTATCACAGCACTTAGCACAATATGTTACTCATGCTGTTCTTCAGTAGTCTGTCATATCTGCTTCTTTACCTCATTTTTAACTTTCTTTGTAAAGATACTGAAGTGATTTGGCATTTTGTCCTGAAAATCATATAATAAATGAGTAATCTAAGGCAACATCATTAAGTGACTTGCCTAAAAATACAGTTAGTAAGATTTTGAGGCCAGATATGAACCCATATCTTCCTGACTCCTTGCTTGGTACTTTATCCACTGTACTACCTAGTTGCTCCATATTGCACATTGTAGGGTCTTGGTAATTGTTGACTGATTCAAGCAGAGGCTGGATGACAAATGTTTAGATATTTTGTAATAAGAATTATTTAAGATGAGGGTTAGAAAAGATAGTCAATGAGGGCAGTCATTCCCAAAATAATATTAGGGTGCTTTTTATAGCTATATTGGTCAATAATAAGGTTGCTTTGAGTTTCCCTCATACCTCCAACATCAGTTCCTCTAAGAGGACCATTCCCCTGGCGCCACCCACTCAATCATTACCTGAAGGGGTAAGACACAAATATATGGAGATCTAAATGCCTCAGGCATATCTCTGGGGACTGGAGATCACCTTGACCTGATCACAGTGACCTGTGAGTTCAGTATAACTAGGATTATCTTTTCATTTTTAGAAGGATGCCAATTTGGTGACAAAACTGAGTGATACAATGACCTCCCTATTCAGTTTTAGAGCAGTGTAACCAAGTCCCGATTATAGGAAATGAAAGTTTATAATCAGTCAAATAACAAGTATTTCTTGCCTTTCATCTCCTAAGTAATGTACTAGGCACTGGAGATAAGAGAAACCTTTCCCTCAAGGAGATAACAAGCTACCAATCTAATTAAGGAGGCACCAAAAAAAGCAACAAAGTAGATATGAGCTGTATTGGATTAATAGTAAATAATTAACAAAGGGAAGGCATTTGAATAAGATAAATTATTAAATGATTCCTTTAGAAATTGGGGTTTTAGTTGCGATTTGAAGGAAGCCAGGAAATAGAGATAAAGGGGAAAAGAATTCCAGGAATGGGGTACAATTAAAGAAAATTTCTACTAGAGTCAAGAGATAGGGTGTTTTGTTCAGAGGCCAGTGACAGTGAATTAACGAGCAGTTGGGAGGTGTAACAAATATAAGACTGGAAAAGGGAGGGGGAGCTTAACATATGAATATTGATTACTGCAGTAGATTTTTAATTTTATCCTGTAGGTAATAGAGTCACTAGAGGTGATTGAGTATGGGAGCAATTTGGTCAGATTTTTTCTTTATTTTCTTTTTTTTTCTTTGCCCATTAATTTTTTCTCCATTACATGTAGAAACAATGTTGTAACAATTGTTTTCTGACCTTTTAAAATCCAAATTCTTTCCTTTCCTATTTCCTTTCCCAGATGGTAAATAATCTCATATAGGTTATTTCTATAGGTTACAAATTTCCAATTCCTCATCTCATTAAAGAAGACATATCTCACATACAAGAAAAAAAAATCTTATGGAAGAAATGTGAGAAATGATATAATTTGAGTTGCATTCACACTCTGACAGTTCCTTCAGTAGTTGTGGATAGCATTTTCTAATCATGAGTTCTTGGAGTTTTCTTGTATCCTTGCATTGCTGATAATAGTTTAATCCTTCACACTTGATAGCCCTACAATATTTCTGTTGTTATATTCAGTGTTCTTCTGGTTCTTCTCACTTCACTTTGCATCAGTTTATACAAGTCTTTCCACGTTTGTTTAGTTGGTTTTTTTCCTGAAAACATTCTGTTCATCTTTTCTTATGACACAATAGTATTCCAATTCAACTATATACCACAATCTGTTCAGTCATTTCTAGCTGATGGATATACCTTCAGTTTCTAATTTTTTGCCACCACAAAGAGAGATGCTATAAATATTTTTGCACAATGTAGGTCTTTTACCCCTATGATTTTGATTATACAAAATACTTTAAATTTCCATTTTGTTTCTTATAATGTTCTTTGTGTCTTATTTGGTCATAAATTCATCCCTTATCCTTAGGTCTAGCAGGTAAACTATTCTGTGTTCCACTAATTTCTTTATGGCATCATCCTTTATTTCTAGATCATGCATCTAGTTTGATTTTATTTTGGTATATTGTGTCTCTAAGCATATATTCTGCCATACAGTTCTCCAATTTTCCCAGCAATTTTTGTCAAATATTGAGTTGTCCCCAAAACTTGGATCTTTGGGCTTATTGAATACAAGACTACTATGGTGATTTTCTACTCTGTGTTGATTACCTAATCCATTCCACTAATCTACTACTCCTAGCAAGTACCAAAATATTTTGATGATTACTGCTTCAGTTTGAGATCTGGTTCAAACTAGTGCTCTAGCTCTATGAAATAATAGTTTAACTTTATTGTATGACAATGAATGGGTAACTTAATGTAGGCAGAATTGCCATTTTCTTATATTGGCCTGTCCTATCTATGAACAATTAATGTGTTTTTTTCAATTGTTCAGTTTTGATTTTATTTTGTACAGTGTTTTGTAATTGTTGTCATAAGGTTGCTGGGTTTTTTTATAAGTACATTCACAAATGTTTTATATTATCTTCGGTTATTTTGAATACAACTCTATTTTTTCTAGATGCTGGCCTTCATTGGTGATATATAGAAATGCTGATGCTTTATATGGGTTTATTTTGCAACTTTGTCAAGGTTATTAACTTGCAACTTTATTAAGGTTATTAATTGTCTTGATTAGTTATTTAGTTGATTTTCAGGGATTCTATAAGCATACCATCTTATCATCTATAAGGAGTGATAACTTTTCCTCATTGCCAAATTCCTCAACTTATTTTTCTTTTCTTATTGATATAACCAGGATTTTCAATGCAATATTGAAAGCAATGGTGGTAATGGGCATCCGGGTTTTACCCCTGACCTTATTTGGAACTCTTCCAACTAATCTCCATTACAAAATGATGCTTTAAGATAGATGTCATTTATCATTTTAAAGAAAGCTCCATTTCTTCCAATGTTTTCTTACAAAATTCATTGATGGTTTGTTCAATTTAGGGTTAGAGTGTTTAAAAAGTATTCTATTTCTTCTTATGTTAATTTGGACAATTAATATTTTTAAAACATTCACTATTTCTCTTAGGTTGTCAGATTTATTTGCATATAGTTGGGCAAAGCAATTCCTAATATTTTCTTTAATTTCCTCTTCATAGGTTGTGGGTTCATCCTTTTCATTTTCAATACTGGTAATTTGATTTTCTTTTATAGTTTAATTAAGTTAACCAAAGATTTATCTTTTTATTGTTTTTTTCCACATAAAACCACTTTTTTGTATTATTTGTTAGTTCAAAGTTTTCTTGCTTTCAGTTTTATTAGTATCTTCTTTGATTTTCAGGATTTCCAATTTGTTGTTTAATTGAGGATTTTTAATTTGTTCTTTTCTACTTCTTTTTTTTTAATTGCATTACCAGTTCATTGACCTGATCTTATTTAAAATTATATTGATATACATATTTACAGAAATAAATTTCTCCCTAAGTAATGCTTTGGCTGCATCACATAAATTGTGCTATGTCCTCTCCTCATTGTCATTCTCCCTAATAAAATGATTGTTTCTATAATTTTTTTTCTTTAACTCACTTATTCTTTAGGACAAGACTATTTACCTTCTAATTGTTTTTTATCTTTTTTTCTGCTGCCTTCTGTTGAATATAATTTTCATTTTATTATGATCTGAAAAAAATAAATCTTATTTTTCTATTATTCTGCATTTGTTGTTTTATTTTATGTCTTATTATATGATCTTTTTGTGAAAGTGTCATGTATTCCTGAGAAAAAATTATATTCCTTTTTCCATTCATTTTTCTCATAAGATCTACCATATCAAACATTTCTAAAGTTTTATTAACTCTTTATGTTCTTTCTTGTTTATTTTTATTGGATTCATCTAATTCTGAGAGGGAATGGTTGAGGTCCCCAACTATAGTTTAATTATCTATTTTCTTCTGTAAGAAATTTAATTTCTTCTTTAAGAATTTGAATGCTTTGCTATTTGGTGCATATAAGTTTAGTATTGAATCATTGTCTAAGGTTCTATCTATCTATCTATCTATGTATACACATATTTTTCTCTTAATTAGATCAATTTTTCTTTTACTTTGTCTATAATCATGACTGCTACCCTTGCTTATTTCTTTTTACTTTATCTAACTCATAATAAATTCTGCTCCAGTGTCTTAACTTTACTCTGTGTGTTTCTTCTTGCTTTAGATGTATTTCTTATAGATAGCATTTTGTTGGGTTCTGGTTTTTTAATCTCTTTTGCTATCCTCTTCAGTTTCATGAGTTAGTTCATCCTATTTACTTGCACAGTTATTATTCATATGTTTCTTTATTTTCTGCCTATTTATCCTTCTATTTCTCTCCATTCAGCCTTTCACTATTTATAGACATTTTTCTTCTAAACATAACCTCTCCAAATTCAGTCTACTTTTTGTCTCTCCCTCCCATTCTATTATCCAGCTCTCCCTTCTAGTTTTCTTTCAGTTTAGATAGATTCCTATAGTTGACTGAATGTGGATATCATTCTTGCTTTGAACAAATTCTGATGAGAGTAAGGTTCATGAATTGCCTAACAATTCCCATCTTCTATGACACTACATGCTCTTATGTTCCTCTTCATGTAAGATCATTTGCCCCTTTTATCTGTCCTTTTTTTCTACTCTCAAGATGTTTCTCTTTTTTGTCCTTTATAAATTTTTAAAATATTATCCCATCCTTTTCATCTTACTCTCTTTCATCTATGTGTACATTCCTCACTCCATCCTACTGGTGATAAAGTTTTTAAGTGACTTAAGTAATTAAGTATCATGGATTCTTTAAGTATCTAAGTATCTCTAGTAACAGATATTTTAAGTATCTTATTATCACCTTCTGATGCAAGAATGCAATCACTTCAACATTATTGAATCCCTCTAGTTTTCACTTTTTTTGTTTGTCTTTTTCATACTTCTCTTGAGTGTTGAATTTGACCATTGACTTTTAATTAAACTCTGGTCTTTTTGTCAAAGATGTCAAGAAGTCCTCTATTTCATTAAATATCCATTTTCCCCCTGGAGTAATTTTTGGTTGTAATCCTAGATCCTTTGCCTTTGGAATATCATATTCTATACCTTCCAGTTCTTTAATGTAGAGACCAACAAGTCTTGGGTGATCTTGACTGTGACTCCACAATATTTGAATTGTTTCTTTCTACCTATTTGCAGTACTTTTTCCTTGGCCTGGGAGTTCTGGAATTTGACTATAATAGTCTAGAGATGTTTTATTTGGGGATCTCTTTCAGGAGTTGTTCAGTGAATTCTTTCAATTTCTATTTTTCCCCTTGTTCAAGGATAGCAAGACAGATTTCCCTGATAATTCTTTGTTAATAGTCTCTTTTTTAAAATCCTGGTAGTCCGGTATTCCAAGGATTTTAAGGTCATCCCTCCTGGATCTCTTTTATAGGTGAGTTCTTTTTTCCAATGAAATATTTCAGACTGTGTTCCTTTGGGGGGAGGGGGAGTTTTGATGTTATTTTATTGTTTTTCTTTTTTTATATCCTTATCTTCCATGCTAGAATCAATAAGGTGTATTGGTTACAAGGCAGAAGATCAGGAAGGACTAGGCAATGGGCATTAAGTGATTTGCTCAGGGTCACACAGAAAAGAAATTTCTGAGGCCAGATATGAACCCAGGGCCTCCTCTCTCTAGGTCTGGCTCTCAATCCACTGAGTCACCTAACTTCCCCATGTTTCCTATTTTCTTCTGGAGTCATTAGCTTCTACTTGCTCAGCTCTAATTTTTAGATAGTAATTTTCTTTCTTAGACTTCTGTTTCTTTTTCCAGTTATATGCTTTAAGTTTTTATTTTCTTAATTGTGTTTTTAGCCTCCTTTTCCATTTACTGTTATATTCAAAAGAGTGGAAGGCCATAAACTGTAAGAGTTAAAATGATTGAGGTTGTAAACTGTAGTGAATTAAAATAGTGGAAGACTTAAACTGTGATAGATATGAGAGTGGGTGAGTAAATTTGTGACCACAGAAAATATGTTTTCACTACAGTGTCTTGTTTAAAATCAAATATAAGGTGGTCGCCAGGGAAATATTCCCAATTATGAATATACCCAAGTCAACTGGGTTTATAGATATTTTTAATTAATAATACAATGAGGAATCAGAGAGAGAGAGAGAGAGAGAGAGAGAGAGACAGAGAGACAGAGAGAGAGAGAGAGAGAAAGGAAATAAATGAGAAAAGAATAGGCCAGCCCAGGGCAGCCCTGGCCAACCCAGGCCTAAGCCTTTAAGAGAAAAGATCAGTCAGTCCTTAATCACTCACCACAAGATCTGTCCAAGCAAGGATTCTAGTGACAGAGTCTCCCCAGAGGGAGTTCCAGCCAGAGTCAGCCTCCCTTGAAAGACCTCCTTAGAGATTGTCTCTCAAGAGCCTCTATATCTCAAGAGCTTTTTTCTTATATAGGGGGTTTTCTCCTATGTCACCTCCCCTAAGTTCATCCATCTACCAATCACAGTAGATGTTTTTCAAAGGACAACCCATTCTGAATTCACAGCTGAGTAGATAAGAATCTCTGAGTAAGTTTCTCACCTTTTTGTCCTGGCAAGTTTACAAGTTGTCTGACCTTTATAGGTACTTAGCACCCCATTGTATTAAATCTAAAAATAGGCATGGCTTAAGTATGGGTGTAAGCATTTCTCATTGTTCAGCAAGGAGTTTTCTCCCCTAAAGCAGTCCTAAGTATGGGTGGAGTAGAGGTCCTCCCATTTTTGATCCAAGTAGAGTTCTCACATTTTAGATCTAAGTAGCTTCACTGTTTAAAATGGGGAATGGTCTTAATCAAATGTTCTAAGGTAGAGTCTGAGAATCTTTTAACATTCACAAGTCTGAGAAATTTCAAGATTCATATTACCCATTCTAGTTTTTAGGAAGATGTTTTCTTCATTTAACTTTTCAAGATGTTGAATCTGTCAGTTTCTCATTTGATTTAACTTACTTACAAGTTCTTTCAGAGGTTCTTTTGGGGACTGCTACCCTTTTGCCCTTCCCTTTGAGGCTTCATGTATTTCATATATGGCATTGCTGTCCTCTTCTGAAATTGTATTCTGATCTTCCTTTTCCCTAGAATAACAACTCTGAGGTCAGGTTTTTCCTTTTTCTTTTGCTAAACTTACTAATCTTTCTTCTTTTTCATTATCTTGTCTATATGTTGACATTCTGCTTTTCTCTTGGTACAAAGGGAGTAGTGTTACAAGCCTGCAATGTTGTTTGCTTTGGTGATTTGGGTAGTTCCAGCTGCCTTTGTTTTCCACCATATGCAGTTGGATTGGTGTGGCCATTCTTACTTGGTGGGGGGATACTTGAGGGGTTTTGTCCATCTGGATGCCACTTTTTCTATTGCCACTTCCCTTTTTGAAGGAGGTAGACTGGTCCACAATTCTATGGTACTTTTTTGCCAGGCCATGGTATGTAGTCTGTTCCAGCTAATACTTTCCCTGGGGTAACCTTCCATGGACTTGTTCTGCCTCCCCATCCCCATCCTGATCTGTACTTTGTTGGATTGTCCTTCTTGTACCTTTCCTGGCTACATTCTGTGAACTAGTTATGCCTATAACTTCTCCTATGCTTCATTCTGTGGGCTATTCCTAACAGGAATTTCCTGTCCTTTCCTGTCCTTCCTGGTGTGTTGGTCCTGCTTACACCCCATCCTGTACTTAGTGGGCTAGTCCCACCTGTACATTTATTGGCCATGCTGGGTGGGTTGGCCCTGTTTGTACTATATTTAGTGGATTGGTCCCTCTAGTATCTTTCCTGGCCATGCTTGGTGGACTGATCTTACCTGAACCCCTTTCTGAGCTGCATTCAATTGGTTCAGTGGGTTGGTTCTGGCAGTACCTTTCCCAGCTGCATTTGGAGAGTTGCTCCTGCTAGTACCTTTCTCCACACATAGTGGGCTGATCCCTGATATGTGAATTCCCTGACATTCGTGCTGTAATACTTTCTCTTCTCATCCTTATGACCTGGTTCCATTGTGCTTTTTTTCATTTTGAAGTTTTTGTGAGTGTGTGTGTGTGTGTGTGTGTGTGTGTGTGTGTGTGTGTTTAGAGATGGGTTTGGTTAAGCTGACAACCTCCTTTCCCCACCATCTTGGTTTCCAGAAGTTGGAATCCTCCAGAAGTGCTCTTTAGAAAAATTACTTTGGTAAATGAATTGAGATGAACTGGAATGAGGAGAGAAGTGTTGTTCATAGATTTTCCAATAGTGCATTGCAGTAGTCCAGTTATAAAGTAATAAAGTTCTGGAAGTATAAATGAAGTAAAGGGAAGCATATTGGAGAGAAATTGCAGAGGTGAAATCAGGAGATCTTGGCAAAAGATTAAATTATGGAGGTGATAGATAATGAGTAATCAATTGTGAAACTAAGGTTGCGGACCTGGGGGACATAAGCAATGCTATGAGTTGTAGAAGTCCATTTCTGTGTCCCAGTAGAAAGCCAGATCTTATTACAACTCCAAATAAGACTACTAAACTCACCCAGAATCTCTTACATAGGAGAATTCTTCCCTCAGGCACCACCCAATGATGAGTATTTCTCTTCCTTTTCAGCTGCACTCCTTCCTGAAGAATACCCAATTTAACAACAGTGCTGGTGACCAGGTGTTTGTGGATGAGGAGAGAAGCTCTGAGGCTCAATATGCTATTATGAATTATTTATTCTTTCCTAATGATACTGAAACTTTGGTTAAAGTGGGTCAGTTTATCCCCAAGGCTCCATTTGGACAAGATTTCACCATCCATGAGGATGCCATAGTGTGGGGCTGGTGGGATTTAGAGGTCAGAGATATTTAAAATTTTCACTTTATACTTCTCACAGGAAAATTCTTGCCCTATTTCATTTACTCTGTAGAGCATTTATTTATGAATAGAAGACATTTAATGTTTATTTGAAAATAAGATTCTACTTCTAGACACTAATTCTCTGGATTTGTAATTGGTCGTTACAGTGATGAGTTCCTAATTTTTTCAGTTTTTTAAGTTGTTATACTTTATTTTCCCACCTACATGTAAAAACAATTTTAACCCTTGTTTTCTAACATTTGAGTTCCAGATTCACTCCTTCACTCCCTTTCTTCCCTCCCCCATCCCTGAGATGATAAGCAATTTTATATAGGTTATTCATGTGTTATGCAAAACATATTTCTATATTTGTTATTTATGGAAGAAGTTATTTGTGTATGCATGCACACATTTATGATGATACATGTAAGCATGTGGTATGTATGTTTGTACATGTATACACATGTGTTTTATATGTGTCATGTGTGTGCGTATACCCCATACTTACTGATATAAATGTATGTATATATGTGTATTTAAATATATGTGTACGTACATATACCGTGAAGAAAATAAGGTGAAAAATATTATGCTTTGATCGGCATTCAGTTGTTTATCTGAAGGGTGAGAGCATTTTTCATCATGAGCCATTTGGAGTTGCCTTGGATCTTTCTATTGCTGATCATGGTTAAGTCATTAACAGTTGATTATGATGGGATCTAAGATGGTGGCATAGTACCAGGAGACTTCTGAGTCTCCTTCTAACCAATCATTACAAAGTGTTTTAAAAGGACAGAAATAAAAATTGAACTAGTAAAGGGGTCTCTTACTGGATGCAGCCTTAAAGGTAGGTAGTGTTTGGGGATTCCCATGCTATAAAGGGGCAAACTGAACTTATCAAAGTGCAAGCTGATCATCCCTCCCCCATATCACCTACTGTACCAGAGTCAGAAAGAGGGCTGGAGAAACCTCTAAATTCTCAGGGACTGGCTGAAAGCACCACAAACCTACCCCTGAGGGCAGTGCAAACTCTTGGCAATGAGACTTGAGACCTGATACTGAAGAGCACAGAGCCTGGGCAGCAGAGTGTGGAACTTGGTCAGAAACAAGACTCGCCACAGTCAAGGCAGCAGGGGCTGGAAAGATGACCTCAAAGCAAATTTCTTTAAAGTGAGCTACACAAAGAACATCATAGATCTTCCTGCACTCACTCAGGCTTCTAACTGGGAAGGGAAGATACTACCAATGCAAAGCCCTGTAAGACAGAAGCTAAAAAAGCAATCAACATGCAGGAACCCCAATCTGCTAGCAACAATAGTAATAAGTAGCTGCATAAAAAGCTCTTGATCTTGGATAATTTCTATGGAGAAAAAGAGCAAAATATAGAAGCAACAGCAGAGAGTGACAAACAAGAAAACACATACAAACTTTCCCAAAAATTGGAAATTGGTCACAAGCTCTCAAGGAACTCAAAAAGGAGTTCAAGAACCAAGTAAGAAAGATGGAAGGAAAGTGTGAATAAAAGTAGGAAAAAGAAATGAAAGTAATACCAAAAAAAAATAACAGCTTAAAAGACAAAATTGCCCATATGGAAAAAGAGACATAGAAATCAAATAAAATAATAAACAAATTCGAGACCAGAATTGACCTTCTGGAAGCCATGAAAAACAGTTGATCATCCTGCAATCTTACTATTGCTACATACAATGTTCTCCTGTTTTGACTAATTTCATTTTTCATTATTTCGTATATGAATATCCTGCTCATAATTTCTTATAGCACAATAGTATTCCTTTGCAATCATATACTATGACTTATTCAGTAGTTCACCAATTAATGAACATCCCATATATTTCCAATTTTTTTCTATAACCAAAAGATCTGCTATTAATATTTCTGTATTAAGAGGTCCTTTCCCTTTTGTTTTACCTCTTTTAGATAAAGACCTGCTAGTGGTATTGTTGGACCCAAAGGTATTTATTCATAATTTTAAAGCTCTTTGATCACAGTTCTAAATTGATTTTCTAGAAAGGTTGGATCAGTTCACAAGTCCACCAACAAAGCATATGGCCCAATTTTTCCACATCATCTCCAGCACTTATTATTTTCCCTTTTTTGTCATATTAGCCAATTTGATAGGTTTGATGGGGTATATCAGAATTTTTTAATCTGCATTTTAGTGATTTGGATCATTTCTTCATATAACTACAGATAGCTTTGAAATCTTCTAAAACTGACTTATTCATATCCTTTAATCATGTATCAGTTGGGGAATCAATTGTATTCCTATTTATGTGATTCAGTTCTCTTTATATTTGATAAATGAGGTCTTTGTCAAAGACATTTGCTACATTCATTCCCAGTTTTCTGTTTTTCTTCTATCTTGGTTGCATTGGTTTATTTGCAAAACCTTTTAAATATAATGTAATCACAATTACCCATTTTATATCTTGTAATACTCCATATCACATGTTTAGTGATCAATTCTTCCCTTATCCATAGATGTGAAAGATTAACTATTCCATGTTCCCCTAATTTGCTCAAGGTATCAACATATCAACATTTGTGTCTAAATCATGTTTGAATTTTGACTTTCTCTTAGTACATGTTGTTAGATGTTGGTCTATGCATAATTTCTGTCATACAGTTTCCAGTTTTCCAAACAGGTTTTGTCAAATACTGAGTTCTTATCCCAAAAGCTTGAATCTTGGGTTTTTATCAAATAGTAATTACTATGGCATTTTACTACTGTGTACTATGTATCAATATCAGATTGTTTTCATGACTATTGTTTTGTAATGTCTTTGAGATCTGGTATGGCTAGACCACCTTCCTTCACATTTTTTTCATTAATTATCTTAATATTCTTTTTTCATTTTTTATTTTCATGTAAAACACACTTCATATTTGTTGTGGTAAGAGAACACTTATAGGTAACTAAATGTATGTTTACATTTTAATTAATTTAATTAAAAACAAAGATACACTGATGTGAAAGATAACTCCAACAGTTCTTTCTCTTGTGGTGGATAGTATTCTCCATCCTAAGTCTTTCATGACTGTCTCAGATCACTGTGTTGCTGAGAATAAGCAAAGTTTCAGAGATAATCATCATCCAGTGTTGTTGCCATTGTGTACAATGTTCTCCTACTTCTACTTATTTACCTCTGCATCAGTTCCCATGGTTCTTTCCAGCTTTTTCTGAAATCATTTTGCTTATCATTTCTTATAGCACAATAGTATTCCAATACCAACATGTAACACAATTTGTTCAGCCATTCCCCAATTAAGGAATATCCTTTCAATTTTCAATTCTTTGCCACTAAAAAAAGCAATGATAAATATTTTTGTACAAGTAGGTCCTTTCCAGTTTATTATTATTCCTTTGGGATACAGACCCAGTAATAGCATTACTGGATCAAAGGCTATGCACAGTTTTTTAGTCCTTTGGATATAGTTCCAAATTGTCTTCTAGAATGGTTGGATCAGATCACAACTCCATCACCAATGCTTTAGTGTCCCAATTTTGCTACATTTGCTCCAACATTTATCACTTTTCTTTAATGTCATATTGGCCAATGATGGATATGAGGTGGTACTTCAGTGTGGTTTTAATTTGCATTTCTCTGTTCAGGAGTGAATTAGAATATTTTGATATGATTATTGATTGTTTTGATTTCTTCAACTGAAAATTGCTTGTTCATCTCCTTTAATCATTTGTCAATTGGGAATGGCTTGTATTATTATAAATTTGACTTTAAAATTAGAAAATTAGACCTTTATCAGAGAATTTTGTTATAAAAATTTCCCAGCTTATTGTTTCTCTTCTAATCTTGGTTAGATTAATTTTGTTTGTACAAAAGCTTTTTAATTTAACATAACCAAAATTATTCATTTTAGACCTTATAATACTCTCTAGATCTTATTTGGTCATAAAGTCCTCCCTTCTTCAAAGATTTGTCAGGTAAACTATTCTGTGTTCCCCTAATTTAGTTATGCTATCACTCTTTATATCTAAATCATATGTCCATTTTGACCTTATCTTAGTGTAGGGCAATGATGGCAAACCTTTGGAGACAGAGTGCCTGACCCTTCCTCCACCCCACCCCTCAGACTGTGTACCATGCCCACCCCACAAGACCACTTTCAGTACACCTCCCCCCCCCACTAAGTGTCAGGCATGCCCGGATAACCCCCTTATCACAGATAGGGGAGGGAGGAAGCACTCACACTGGGCTGCTAGACAGAGGGGTGCGTGAAGTGAGAATGTCCTCAGCCAGTGTAGAAAGAGGGAGGGAAGTGGCCCAAGCACCCTGCTCCCCTATAGCTCTGCCACCTATGAGCTGCCCACCTTACCCCCTTTGCACTCCCATTGGGCTGCTGGTTAGAGGGGCAAGTGATATGAAAAAATGTCATCAGATGCAGTGGAAAGGAGGAAGGGATCAACTCTACCTGAGTCCCTCTGCCTTTCTAGTAATGAACTCTTGGGGAGGCATACCCACAGAGAGTGCTCAGCATGCCATCTTTGTCACTTGTGCCATAAGCCATTGGCCTAGGGGTACCAACAAGTTTTCCCTTGGGATCATTAGAATATCTTGTGCTGTTTATTCTAAGGGTAGTCTACATTAATTGGGGAGTGTAAACCTTAAAATTTCTTAGACTTATGAATGTTGGAAATTTCCCCATTGGGAAATTTCATACTGGAAAAAATCTCCTACTGATAGTAAGAACTCTATTGGAATATGAAACTCCTTGGCATGGGAGGATCCTTCTCCTCCCTACTTAAGACTACTTTAGGACAGAAACCTTTTGGCTTTGACCTATGCTTAAGCATAGAACAGGAAGTTCTTTGAGTCATGATTGATTTTAGAATTGATACAATAGAGATACTTGGAATGACAGAACCAGGTCTTGGAAACTACAATCTCCACCCTACTCAGAGTAACAGGATTTAGGAAGGGCTGCAGCAAAGATCAAGATTTAATTATTTGAGAATATGACCTTCAACAAACATGTACAAAGGGGGCAGACCTCTGGGTGGTCCTTAAGCTAGAGCCACCATTGGCGCAGGAGAGACATCGACAGTGATTGGTAGATGTGAGAACTGAGGGGAGGGAACTTAGATTTTTTTCTTAAAGATAGCGGGGTCTGAGGACTGAGGAGGTTTTATGTTCTGAAGGAGGTCTGAGAGTAGAGAGGTCCTGGAGGGAGAGCTCCTGGAGATGTCTTGAAGGAGGCTGTGGAAGGAGAACTCAGGAAGAGTCAGGAAGAGGATTCTCTGGAAACATTTCTTGAAAGGAGGCTCTCTTGAAGGTGGAGCCTGAGGTTGGCATGAGAAGCCTTACTTAGAGAGATCTTGGGTGAATGATAAAACCAACTGACTGATTTATCTCTTAGGACTGAGGTCTAGGCCTTATTGGCTTGAGGCCCTTCATTCTTATTCCTTTCTTACTTTCTCTCTTTTTCTATTGATTAATCAGTGTATTACAAATTAAATTTCTCTATAAAACCCAGTTGGCTTGGGCATATTCATAAATTGGGAAGATATTGCCTGGCAACCATCTTATATTTATATAAAACCAAGACACAATAGAAAACATATTTCAGTGGTCATAATTGTTATATATTTCCTTTGCTCCCAAACATTTTAATTATCACATTTTATGGCTCCCACTCTCTTATCTACAACTATTTAATGCTCAAAACTATTTTAAATCTAACAGGAGCTATAGGTCATGTTCTCATTCACAGCATGGAACCTGAGGAAGCAACAAAAAAATCCCAAATAAAAAGAGAAGCACAAAAGCAAAATGGCTGTCTGATGAGACTTTACAAATAGTTAATGAGAGAAGGAAAGTAAAAGACAAAGGAGAAAGAAGATACCCATCTGCATGTAGAACTCTGGAGAAAAGCAAGAAGACCTATGAAGATTTCCTTAAATGAAAAATACAAAGAAAAGGGAGAAAATAATAAAATGGGAAAGAAGATATCTGCCAGGAAATCTATGACAATGGATTTGAATTCAAGTTTTCTTGACTCCAAGCTTAGCACTCTCTATATTCATGCTCTATACCTAGCTGTCTATGGGAGAAACTATTGAAGCCAAGATAGCATAGAAGTTAAGTTTCCTTTTCCTGCATCAAATCTCAGTAGCTCTCAATTACAGATGTGCATTCTCCTCTCCTGTTACTGTCTTAGGTTCCCTGTGCAGTATGCAGTGAGAGCTGTAATCCTGGATTCAGGAAGACTCCATTGGAGGGGGAGGCTGCCTGTTGTTTTAGCTGCTCCCCTTGTCTAGAAGGGGAGATTTCCAGTCATAAGGGTGAGTTTCCTCAGGGAAGTCCCTTTTCATAGTCACCAATAAAGAAAAAAACACGTTATTCTCATACAATCCCCCACAACCCTTTGGAACAACATTTTCTGAGTAAGAAGGCACATGATGTGAAGAAAAAACAAGAATATACTAAAAAATGAACCCACAGTTGTTGGTTTTTGGTCTTCATACTGGAAAAAAGACCACAATGACATGACTGGTTATCATGTCTTCTGACCCATTCATAAAACTGGATTTAAGTGAGGCAGAGAAACTAAGAGTCTTTGTCCTCAACCTCGCTTCCAGAGTCATCAAAGTTCAATTTTTGTAGGAGAACTTTTGAGATGATGCACTGAATTTGGAAAGAGTGCCCTTTGTCAAGAATGACAATTCCAACAATTAGCTTAAAAATAAAAGAAAAATTTATTAATTTGGAGACCATGTTGAAAGACTGTGAGGCAAGTGCAAAAGTAGACACTGCCTTCTAACAGAGATGGGTTCTGAGCTTCTTATACCCTTTAGACAACAGGGTGGCATGACCAGAGATGAGGAGATGGGAGAAGTGGGGGATGTTCACCACCTAACCAGGGATGGAGTGATGTTTTGTGTCCCAAAGACACAAGGGTGCCAGGTGGAGTCAAGATGGCAGCCTAGAAGGAACAGAAATTCAGACCTCTGAATACCCTTCCTAACTGATCATAAACTAAATGCTCCCAGAGGACTGAAAAACAAACTTAACAACAAGACAGAGCCAAGGAACCCTCCTGCTGGACTTAATTCAAAAGGTATGTCCCCCCAAAAAGCTGGAATCCAAGAACACTCAGGTTTAAGGGGAAGACAGAAGGAAGGTCCCAGGACCCATCCCCCCCTCCCACCCAGAGCGCTGAGACTCCCAGACCCCAGCAGCAGCGGGAACTTCTGGGCGGACAAAGTTGATGGTCTGGAGGGCATACATTGCAATCAGAGCTGTGATGAGTTCAGAGTCTCCAACACAGATGGCAGGGAAGGAGCTAGAGAAGGAGCATAGACCTGGTAGCCTGGCCAGAGCTGTGGAGATCCTCCATATTTGTTCTAGTCTTCCAGGAAGTTTGGGGCTCAGTGCACACCTAGCCCAACTAAGCTGAATTTAATCCCATCAAAAGTCTCCAGAACTCAGTAAAGCCCAGGCTCCACACCCATCTTCATTGACTGCTGGACTTTAATCCAATCAAAAGCCTCCAAAGGACAGGGAAGCTCAAACCCCAACAAACCTCCACCAGAGACCACACCAAGAGATCTCCTGTTAAAGCTCCAAGAGGGGAGACTGGCAGAAGCCCCCAAACCAAAAAAATTAGAGGAGCAAGAGCACAAACAAATACAGGGAGTAAAGAAGTGGTGAATTTGAGCAAACAACAGAAAAAGAAGAAAGAAACTACAATAGACAGCTTCTACTCAGCAAATGGAACAGAAGGGGAGAGATCAGCAAACGATAAATCAGAAATCCCAGCGAATTGGATACAGGCTGTGGAAGAACTCAAAACACAATTAAGAGAGGCTGAAGACAATTGGGAAAAGAACTTAAAAATTAAGATAAGTCATCTGGAAACAGAGGCACTTGAACTAAAACGAGAAAATAGTGTCTTGAAATCCAAAATCAACCAGCTGGAAAATGAGGCAAAGGAGATGAAAGATGAGGTGAAGAAGATGAAAGATGAGGAAAAGGAGATGAAAGACAAGATAAAGAGGATGAAAGATGACCTCCAAAGAAAATCAGACCAGAAGGAGAGGGATGACAAAAAAAGCCAGGGTTGAAATCCAGTCTTTAAGAACCAGAATATAACAACTGGAATTAAGTGACCTCACAAGGCAGCAGGACACTATAAAACAAAATGAAAAGAATGAAAAAATTGAGGAAAATATGAAGCATCTCATTCACAAAACAGACGATTTAGAAAATCATTCGTGTAGAGCCTGGTAATCAGGGTCTACAAGAGGGGGTTGTCCTTTGTGATAGGGACTGGAGGAGAAGTAGGGAATCAGCGAACCAGGGTGAAGAATGACAGACACGGACAAGTCAGTGTTTGAATAGGGCAGGCAACCCCTATGATTTTCCCTTTGGGAGGAAAATATGAGGATCAATGGAATACGAGGTAGAGGTTAAGATGGAGGTATAGAATGTAAGCCGACAGGGGCTGGAGCCTCGGAGAGAAAGAGATTCAGAAAGAGAGAGAGAAAGAGGGAGACAAGATTAAGGAGCAGAGCAGATCTCCACAAAAGGGGAGAGGAAGTCCAAGAGGAAGTTCAGAAGGGTTGCCTTTGCTTTTATTGTTGAGGAAGCAAGGAAGTGTTTTCAATCACATAGCAATCACATCACAGAGCACAGACAATTAAGATTGGGTGGCAAGGTAGAGGGAACACCTTTGGGCATGTAGATTGCTTTCCCGGGCAACTGTGGCTCCGATCATGTTAATGAGTTTGTCCTAGGCAAGGGCCACATGGCCAATTCAAGGTTACATTCACAAACCTCATTGATATAACCTTATGCTTGGAGACACAGTAGCCATACAGTCATTTATGATTCATAGATGTGAATATGCTTGAAATGCTACAATTCGAGAAGAGACAATTTAAGAATCATGGGTCTACCAGAAGACCATGACAAAAGAAAAAGCCTGGACATAATACTACAGGAAATTATTCAGGAAAATTGTCCTGATATCCTAGAACAAGAGGGGAAAGTGGAGATTGAAAGAATCCACAGATCACCTCCTGTATTTAATCCCCAACTGACAACATCCAGGAATGTTATAGCTAAACTCAAAAACTATCAGACCAAAGAAAAGATATTACAAGCTGCCAAGAAGAAGCCATTCAGATACCACGGAAACACAGTAAGGACAACTCAGGATCTGGCTGCATCCACACTGAAGGACCGAAAGGCATGGAATATGATATTCTGGAAAGCAAGGGAACTAGGTCTACAACCAAGAATAAAATACCCACCAAATACACAAGGGTGACTTAAATAGTTCAGGGAATGATGCAATGTCTTAGATACAACCCAATGTTTATCAGAGCAGAACTGGGAAATGCATATCTGTTTTCATCACAAATTTTGGGGGAAATTCAAAGGGAATATTTCTCTCAGGGGTCTTTCCTTATTGTGGGTCTCTGATGCTCAGGGTTATCTTTTCTCAGTACTACAAGAATGAAAGGAAGGAAAGGAATTTTCCTACATTCCTTTTGACCCAGAACACTTCTAGAGTTTGGGATGTCCAGAGGAAACCCTGGGTCCCATGCCATAGTGACAAGATAAAATGAAAAAGTAGCCATTCTGGTACCTTTGTTCCCACTCCATTACAAGAAGTATAATGCTTAGAAAAAACTCTTTGCTGTCTTATTTCTTTGATCAACTGAAATTCCTTGATTTTCTCTCTCTAGGTTGTTGTCAAGAGGGTATACAGTTCAATGGGTGTTTATTTCAGGATATTCTTCTCAGTTTTCATTGCTATTACATGATCTTTTATTTGGACAGTGAAGTTCCTTGCAGTTGTAGGTGACAGTTGTGAGTGTGAAACCCCCTACACCCTTTTATGATTATAATAGTATTAGCTTTTATGATTATAACACAAATAATATAATTTGCTTTATATTAATTATAAACATTAACTAAGAAAAATATAATTTAAGGAAGGTATCAAATCTTGCTGACAAGCACTTTGACCTAAATCCTTTAATCTAAGTATCAACCAAGCCCACCATGCCCTGATGCAAAATCATAAGACAGGAAGTAGAAGGCCTCTCTCAGGTACAAAAGTCATGCATAAATGTCATCCATCTAACTGCTGATTCCTAGTCATCAGAGGAAAAAACATTATATCCTAACCCTTTGCTGAAAAGGTTTTGGAAAAGCCGATAATAAATATAGTTACCACCCATAGTGATCTTTTTTTTTTTTGCTTGTATCAGCTTATTCAACACTTGCAAGATCTGTCCATGTAAAAAAAATTGTATTCACTTTTTTATCTTTTTTTATCTTTTTATCTTTTATGATAATATGTCATCAGGTTTCTATGTATTTAAAAAAAGCTATCTCCTGAGGCTCAGGGTCTTTGGTTTTTGGCATTGACCAGAATCTGGCTTTTTTATGAAGTTGGTGACATCTCAAGAAACCTCTTAATTATTAGCTTGGAAACTTTTTATTGATGTTTATAATTAATTTTGACCTTGTTTCCCTTATTGGTGTTTCTGCTAATAAATTTTCACCGCACCATATAAGAACAACCTGGTGCATTTAAAAACATACATACACATGCATGTATGTATGTATCATGTGCTATATGGGTATATATGCATGCATAAATCTATATGTGTATATATGTATATAAATACTGTACTGAAATGGAATCAAAGTTCCCCAAGGTATATAAGGTTGGTGACTGCAATGTTCCATTGGGAATTTAGTCTAAAATATTGGGAAACAATTCCAAGAAAAATCGTTCCTGGCAGACAAGAAACAAAAGGAGACAGAAATTAGGCACTTTGAGTGTCTGTGATTGATGTTAAAGTTAGGTCACTTAAAGTGAGATTTTTGGTCTGAAATTAATCTTCAAATGCCATTAGAACAAATTGCTTTCATGTTCAAATTCAGGGGAACCATCTCCTACCTCTTTGCCCCAATTGGGATGTTGTGTTCTCTTAGTGCTACACCTACTTCCATCATAACAACACCAGAGTCTGGGATGTGAGAGTCTAAGAGTATCTGGAAAAGTAAATTGTGCTAGAAATGACCAAATTGTTTGGGATTGGGGTTTGGATTAAAGAAGTTTAAAATCAGGAACAAGATACCTGATATCTACAAATATAAGGAAAGTGGAGAGAAGCCATAAATCTTCCCTACATTCCGATTCCCTACACTCTTTGTTTTTCTTTCTCTGTAGACTTCTGTCTCTGTCTCTGTGTCTTTGTCTCTCACATTTTTTCTCTCCACTCCCTACCTTAGTTACTGCCAAGCATGACCCACTCCAAAACTGAACTTTGATTAAACTTTGTTGCTTTAAATATGCTTCATTCCAATTGGGTTGGTTCATCCACAACTAAGCAAATTTCTGTTCCAGGGAAAGAAGAAAATAAGACTTTATGACTAGGACTAAAATTCTATGACTTTTCATAGGTTTCAGAACACCAGAATTTCTTTCCCCAGAGTAATGTATGAATACTGTCAAGTGAAAGGATATGAAGCCCAGATGATCAGAGGTAAAACCTAGCATCCCAGCTACAGGGAAAGAGAAAGAGTCAACTTACTAAGGAAGCCAGCTCTCATTAGCAAGTGAAATTGAAAGAGAGAGGAAAAAATAGAGATAGAAAGAGCAGACACCTAAACGACTGGGAGTGATGGCAAGCGAGTGAGACACACACAGCACAATGATTTGTAGCTAGGTCTACTATTTGTTGTGACAAAGAGAAAGATTTTTATTGAACACAGAGTTTTAAGCATTACATAATTTTAAAAGGTCTGACTTTCCTATAGAATAATGTTTAAGAAAAGGCTTTACCCAAAACATTTCTAAGGCATTTCTACAAACCCAAGAAATTGAGAAATGTTGACCATAACTTGATGATTTACAGGAATCAAGGGGGGAAAGCATCTGGGTCATTTGGTCATGACATTACAAAAGCTTCTTTGGTCATCAAAATAATGAAGATTCAAGGATTATTATGAAGGAAGCTTTTCAGGAGATGTCTTTATCTGTGTTATAGCTAGACAATACTTTTTGAGCTGCTATTTTGAGACTCTGACATTGCCAAAGAAATCTCAGGCAAACTCATAAGTAGGTCTTGGCTGCTTTTTCTCAGGGAGCCTAATTTGCCTTAGGTTCCTCCACAGAATACCCAGTTTGATATGGAGGAAATAAGAGGAATAATGGAACACACTGATTCAGATTTGCAATTAAATTAACAATAAAATAAAACAATAAAATATCTATTACAGTCTCACTTTACTGACTGCCTAAAGCAAGTTGTGCATGTTCTCTAAAGGTGCTAACTAACCCAAGCAGAAAGCATAGACCCTCTGCTGAATTACAGAGGGATCCTCTGGAGTTGGCAAGGTCTTTCGCATCCACCTGTTTGTGGATCACATTCCATTGTTTGTACCTAGCTCTGTAATATTTTACAGACTGCAACACTATTTATCAATCAGTCTATAATCCTTTAAAAAGTGTGGCTTGACAGTCCACATATTGCAAGGCTCGTAGATCCTATATTTTCCAGGATATGACATTCATTTAGAAAGACAACTTTAGAGACTATTCATCAGTATGGATGTCTGGGGCAGAGAGTACAGGAAATATCTTGGGCCACGAGTTGAATAGGAGAGAACAACCTTTAATACTTCTGGGGAATTATTGGCTTCCTTAATGACCCCAAGCATAATCCAGAAATGAAAGCTGATTTTTTTTTTAAAACCAACATCTTAAGAATTTTTTTTTCAATCTGTGAGATATGGATTACAACAATCTCCCAAGAACTAAGATGAAAAATTACTCCAAAAGCTATTGAGAGTCACATAGTAAAGGTGAAGAGATTTTTCACCATATGACTAAGAGGTCATTAAAAGAATGAGAGAACAATATGTATGAGAGTAAAAGCATTGTAGGTTAGAAAGAGATTGAGATAGTCACAAAATGAAAGAGAATGATGAGAAGGGGCCAGTCAAGGTGCTCCCTTGATTTACAGATTTCAGGAGTTAATGACGAAGGCCTTGAGCAAACTAGACAGAATTCTTATGGTCTCTGAAATTGGTGGAAGGATAGGGACAAGAGCTCCAAGGTTGGTCAGCCAGAGAGTTTACACCACTCCCTGATCTGTTCTATTATCTTGGTGTAGGAACTTATGCATCACTCATCTACAATAAGGATAGTGTCTTAAACTGGTGGTGATGTTGATGAACATAATTACATGAACAAACATCATTTAAATAGTGCTTAAACTTTGTGCTTTCTATATGCTAAGTTGAACCTCCTGACAAATCTGTGAGGCGGGTGCTATTATTATCTTCATTTCACTGAAATGGAAACTAAGACAAAGGTAAAGTGACTTACCCAGGGTCACATAACTGGTAGCCAGGATTTGAACAAAAAGCATTTGGAACTCCAAATCCTGTATCTTATTCCTGTTACAACCTACTTCCTCATACTATATAATAAGATTTTACTGTTTCTATAGGGATTTGTGTTATTTCAAGCTTACAACTATGTCTGAATTTCCACCCCTGATGTCACAGAGGCAATTCAACATTTGGTGTAGTAGTGGAAAGATCCAAGTTACAGAAGATCAGAGAAAAGGGAGAGAGAAGTAAAGAGGAGGAAAGAGAGAATATCTAAGGAAGTGACAGCAAGGAAGACTCTAGGGGGCCAAAGAGGGTTTTTGAAATACAATTTCCAGAGTAAACTTTAAGAAATTCTCATGGTTCTGAATCAGAGGATTAAAATATAACCATTCCACTATTTTAAAACAGATAAAAAACAATTCAGCCTATAACCCAATGAAAATTTGGTCTTAAAACTATCTGATTAAACCCTGATATTGAAGTTGTTGAACTCACTGTTTAATATATCATAGAAAGGCATTGGTTTCCTGATGATTAATAATAGGACAACTTAAAAATAAAATTCTCCTATGAGAAATCTGCCATGTATTCATTCAATTATAAATCAATCAATGCCTATTTAGTATGGATAGTCTTGATGATATTACAAAGAGAAAAAAATAATTCCTACATTAATGGAGCTTCCATTCTAATGGAGGAAATAACATGAACATACACAGTAAAGGCATCTACAAAATATGAATTAAATTCATAAAAATTCGTAGTGAGAGAGGGTATACTGACTGCTGAGAAAAATGAGGAAAGGTTAAAATGTTCCATATACAGCTAGAGTTGTTGCACAACACAAAAGATACAGAAGCATTCTTTACATTTCATATAAAAGACCTCCAGGTTCTAAGTTTATTGCACAATCAAAATAGATTAAAAACAGTTATCATCAGTTAAGTAAAGGTAATATAGAGAATCAATGTGATGTAAGCCCAATCAATAATAAAGGACATGAACTTAGACATCCTACACTTAAGTGCATCCTGAGGAGACAGAAGGAACTGTTACCACAATGATAATTCTTTCCTACATCTGGGCATGGGGAATATTATTTGAATCTAAACCTTAATCAACCCTGTTTCTCTCTTACAGATGCAGAGTTTTGTACAAAGTGCCCAGAAGATGAATATCCAAATAAGCACAAAGATCGCTGCCTCCCCAAGGTTGTCACCTTCCTGAATGGAAAAGAAACTTTGGGGATGACTTTGGGGCTTGTGGCAGTCTCCTTCTCTTTGCTGACAGCTCTGGTTCTGGGGGTCTTTGTGAAGTTCCAAGACACTCCCATAGTCAAAGCCAATAACAGGACTCTCAGCTATACTCTCCTCATCTCCCTTATCTTCTGCTTCCTCTGCTCCCTGCTCTTCATTGGCCATCCTACCACTGCCACCTGCCTCTTACAACAAACAGTATTTGCAATTGTCTTCACAGTGGCTGTTTCCTCCATTTTGGCCAAAACTCTAATCGTGGTTCTGGCTTTCAGGGTTATAAGACCAGGGAGCAGAATTCAGATGTTCATACAGCCTAGAGTGTCCAACTATATTGTTTTCATCTGCTCAGGGATTCAAGTGACTTTCTGTGGCATCTGGCTGGGCACCTCTCCCCCCTTCCCAGAGGCAGACACACACTCTGAATATGGCCATATAATCATTAGGTGTAACGAGGGTTCTGCCTTTGCCTTTTACTGTGTCCTGGGCTACATGGCCCTTCTGGCTCTGGGGAGCTTTACTGTGGCTTTCCTGGCCAGGAACCTGCCTGATACCTTCAATGAAGCCAAGTTCATCACTTTCAGCATGCTGGTGTTTTGCAGTGTCTGGGTCTCTTTTCTGCCCACATACCAGAGCTCCAAAGGGAAGGCCATGGTGGTGGTGGAGATCTTCTCCATCCTGGCCTCCAGTGCTGGATTACTGGGCTGCATCTTTATTCCCAAATGTTATATCATCCTCCTGAAGCCAGACAGAAATACCCAAGAACAGATCAAGAATAAATGAGATTTGGTTTAATAAACACAGGATTGCAATGGTGATTTACTTGTGCATTGTTCATCTAAAATATTCCATTGATTCCCTTGCTCTATTGATTAGTCAATGACAGATTGTTTTGGTGACTATTGGTTTATAATACAATTTGAGATCTGGTACAAATAGACCAATTCCGTGAATTTTTCATTAATTAACTTGATATTCTTGACCTTTTATTCTTCCTGATAAATTTTGTTATTCATTTTCCTTGTTCTGTGAAATAATTTTTGAGTAACTTATTTGTCATGCAACTGAATAGGTAAATTAATATAGGTAGACTTATTATTTTTATTATATTGGTTCAGCCTACTTATAAGCAATTAATGTTTTCCAGTTATTTAGATCTGTGTGGGGAAAAAAAAAAGTTTGTAATGGTGATCATATAGTTCCAGGGTATGTCTTGACAGTTAGAACCCAAGTATTTGATGTTGTCTGGAGTTGTTTTAAATGGAATTTCTCTATCTGTTGCTGCTGGACTGTATTGGTGATATATAGAAATGCTGATGTTTTCTGTGGGCATAGAAGGAGAAAAGAAATAGCGACCTTCTTGTCATAAAACCCTCCAGTGGGAATAGCTTACCTGGGAGACAGTCATGGGATTGGCCAGGATTAGAGTCATTTTCTTAGGTGAGGTAATTCTTGATTGTCACTTGTGGCAAATCTTGACCATGACCCTATTCTCTGACTTTCTACACACTCTGGAGAACTTGGTCTCCACTCCTGGTTCCAGATAGATATGATAGAAGAAAATTTTGTCTTCTCTGGGCAGGAATCACATCTCTAGGACACTTTCTACAGAAACCCTCCTTCCTCTGCTTTCTGGCATATCTTTGTGTTTTATACCTCCATTATACTTGTTATAAGGAGTTTTCTTAATTTTTCTCTGTCTCTTTGAAAGCAGAATTTCTATGGTAGAGAGAGTTACTTAATCTCACTCTGTCTCTTAAGAGCAATTTTCTTAATCTCATGCTGTCTCTTTAAGAGCAGAATTTATAAGGAAAGGTTAGAGTTGGCAGGAAAGTCATTTTCTCTGGCTACTGAGGGAGCAGAGTTCTGGGGTTTTCTATGTGGGTCACTCTCTGTAAAGAGGTTCTGACAGTTGACTTCTGACAATTTGGACTCAGAAGGAGGTTAGAGAAGAAAAACATGTACTAATTAGCATAGGTAGATAGATAGAATTTAGAATTTAATCTTAAATAGCATAGTTGAGTTTAGGCCTGCTTTGTCATGCAAAAAGATCCTGCCCAAGAAGGCACTTAGATTTATTATTTACTAGAAATCTTAGTATAGGGTTTGAATTTTAATCATAGTCATATGATATAAGAACTATAATCTCCTATTTCCTACCTCCTACTTCCAATCCCAGCCCTCCTCAGAATAAATATTCACAGTTTTCCAAAATGCTTTACAGATATTTATCAAACTCCTGCATAATATTTTAACCTCTCACATAATGTAAGCTCCTTGAGAGCAGAGACTACTTTATTTCATTGTATTTTTATCACCAAGACTGAGCACAGAGGCTGGCACATAGCAAGAATTTAATAAATGTTTTATATATATATATACATATATATATATAATTTATATATAATTTATCTATCTATCTATCTACCTATCTATCTGTCTATCTGGCTGGCTACCCACCTACTTAGCCATCTGTTATCCCTCATTCTCCTTTAGTTTGGAAAACAATTTTCATCCCTGCAAATCACAGTAAGTACAGTCCTGTGCATGAAATACAAAGGCCACAGGCTGGAACCACTGCTGCAAAAACCCAGGTATCCAGGTCACTAACAGGTTTTCCAGATGTGAGGAACACCTGGTGGTTGTGGATTTTCTTGAAGACGATAAAGTGGAGTTTTCAAATTCTCTATTACTTGGCTCAACTGCATTTAATTAAGAAAAATGTCCTGCTTTGCTAATTGGTCTCTTCAGAAGGCAAGCCAGAGGACCTAAATATTTCAGAATTTAATTCCTACCATGTAAACATCCCTTCCTGGCTGGTTTATTTACCCTCTGTGTTCAGTCAATTCAATTCTGTCATTACTTCTGTAGAGATGCATGAGTTTGGTCCCCTGTGCCTGTACTCACCATTCCTTTAATTTTTCATTCTAAAATAGACTTCCCTGGACACCATTTCCCTATGTTTGTCATCTCTCCCTGTTAGAATATGAGTTTCTTGAGAGCAAAGATTGTCTTTGCTTTGATTTTTGTCACTAGCATGTAACAGTGACTAATAAAATACATTTTCATTCATTCATTTATCTGATCATTCATTACTACCATTGTGCTTGTCCTTTCTCCCCTAGGCTACATGGGTTGTCTATGATCAGTGGCAATATTGAGATAGGATGGATTTACAATCCATGATTTCAGGCTAAGCCACAGTTTATATCACTTCTTTTCCACTGCCAAAATTAACTCAAATTTCCAGAATGCTTAGTTACATCTTTAATGCCTTTTGATGAGTGTCCTCTGTGGTACCTTAAATGTCTATGGATACCCTGAAGGATTCATAGACACGTGCAGTTCTAGTTTCTTTCTAAGTGGATGAAGTAAGCTTCTGCAATTTTGTGGGGGACTTTAATTGGTAGGAAAATAAGTATTAGTTCAAGACCAGAATTCATCTCCCACACATCATATAAATGCAGGAAAGTCATTTTATTTTCTTGGTCATCAGTTTCTTCATCTATGAAAAGAAGACACTAAATTTGATTACTTCCAGACTCTCTTGCAACTCTAAATTCTTTACTTCCATTGACAAATGTATTCCCAAAGCCTGGCATTATAGCCTTATAATATAGTCTGCATGTGTCTATAATGCTAGTCACTGAAAGGAGGAATTGTGTCATAATCTTATTGGACTAAGTAACCTCTGAGGTCCATTTTGTCTACTTTGTCTCTGAGACTGTGATGCTAATATCTTGTCCAAAGAGGGGATAAGGAGTAAAGGGGGTATGTAAGTATTGTACATATTATAATAGATATTCAGAGTAAATTACACTGAATCTGGTGTATGAGACCTGGCTTATGTTGCTCCTGCTGTGGGGAAGTTGAAGAATATCAAGGCAATCAGTCATGTCGTAGAAATTTCTAGGTTTTTTTATCTTGTCACCTGCAATGAAATTTTTCATAAGGTTTGGTTATCACAGGCCAGTTGCTGAACTTAGGATACAGAAATTGTTTTCCTACAAAGAATTTCTATGCTGTTGTCCTCTTCTGGGAACAAGGGAAAGAACGTCCCAAACATAATTTTACATCAATGTTTTCCTTTGGATGCAGAGGCTCAGCTGGAGCTGCTCTGGGCTATATGGTCTCCAGAGTGTTTCATGGATGAAGACTTCTCTGCGGAGATTTAAAGTAGGAGGACTGGTACCCATCCACATCTAACAAGATATGAGACAGAGTTCATTAGTAAACATGGTGAACCTATAAAACTTCCATTGGTCTAGCACCATATGTGCTGACTTGAACATGGGCTTGGCTTATTGTGCATTATATTTCCTCAGATGTGGTAGGCAGTCCAGAGCCAGGCCATCTACATAAGAAGTCATTTCTATTGCTGGCCAATTCCTCATCAATTCATTTCTAAGACAGAGTGCTTTGCTCTAGTCCCAGTGATTCGTTGGTTTCCCCATGCTTGAAACTCTGACTCATTTTCAGAGAGATGTTACCCCATATTCAAAAAAATATTTCTCAGCCGCTTTCTTTCCTTGTTATATTTCTGCTGCTGCAGCTTCCAGGCTCTGGAAACAGGACAAAGAATCTCTCCTGCTTCCACCAGATTAATCCCATTGTTTCCAGAGATGGCGACCTGCTGATTGGGATTTTTTTAACCTTGCTCTCAGTTGAAGTGAACAGGGTAACAGGAGCAGAACTGTTTGAAAGTCCTCCTAACAAAGTCTGCAAGCCTTATCAGTAAGTGCCTTTTTATCTATGTGGGCTCCTTTCTCCCTTGCCCATTAAAAAATGGCCCCTGTAAATGAAACACAAAGGCAGGTCAATGCAGTGAGAGAAAACAGAACCTCTCCCCCTTTATTTGTCTCTCAGTTTTTTATTCTTGTCAGGTTTCCTCATGTCTAATTGGCTTTCAAAACTGAACAAAGAAAACATCTCCCCTCTGCTTTCTTATCCCCCAAAAAAGAGCCCAATCTTTTTTTATTTTGCTTCCCCTGTCCTTATCTTAAGCTAATATTTAAGCAGTGGAATTAAAGAATGTCAGATTCCTTAGATTCTAAGCCCCCTTGAATTAAGTTAGTAACCTAAAGCAAAAGTTCTTGAGCCTGTTACCCCTTTTCTCTCCTTGCGAAGTTAGTTCTATTGGGCAAACTGATATTTGGCAAGGAGAAGGAGGGGAATTGTTACTCCCTCAGCTCAGATTTCTTAGATCTCAATGCCATCCACCTTTAACATGTCCCCTGCCAATGTATATTATAGATATTAGTGTATTTATTTTGGCTTCTGGGCTCAAAGAGCATTCAGATAATCTACAGGATCTAGTATATGCTGGAAGATAGATAGATAGATAGATAGATAGATAGATAGATAGATAGATAGATAGATACAGAGATACAGAGATACAGAGATACAGAGATACAGAGATACAGAGATACAGAGATACAGAGATACAGAGATACAGAGATAGATACAGAGATAGATAGATACAGAGATAGATAGATAGATACAGAGATAGATAGATAGATACAGAGATAGATAGATACAGAGATAGATACATAGATACATAGATACATACATAGATAGGTACATAGATACATAGTTACATAGATACATAGATGGATAGATAGATAGATAGATAGATAGATAGATAGATAGATAGATAGATAGAGACGTAGATAGAGACATAGATAGAGACAGAGACAGAGACAGAGATAGAGATAGAGATAGAGATAGAGATAGAGATAGAGATAGAGATAGAGATAGAGATAGAGATAGAGATAGAGATAGAGATAGAGATAGAGATAGAGATAGAGATAGAGATAGAGATAGAGATTTGTGAAATGAGAGAATGACTCAGACAGGGAGAGCCACTTAAAAACCTAAAGCCATCAGCCCTCACCATCTCAGGCATCACAACATAGGAAACATATAAGAATAAAGCACATCAAGAATGATTACATTTAATATAAATGAAATGAGCTGAACTATTGAGAGTCCTTAGTTTTGATTCAAAGTATTGGAGAATTATTTCTTCCAAAGTATTATTTTTGAAGGCTTTGTAATGTTTTATGGCACTTGTTCCTATAGATGGCTGCACAAAAATTATCAGCAGGCCTTAGCCCTGATGTTTGCTATAGAGGCGGTTAACAGGGATCCCAATCTGTTGCCCAATATTTCCCTGGGATACCATCTCTACAACACCTACCATAGTGATGAGAGGACCTTGGAGAGCTCCCTGCAATGGCTATCTGGACAGGGCCAGTTCATCCCTAACTACAGTTACAGGCAACAGGGTAAGTCTGTGGCTGTTATTGGAGGAGCCACATCTGCTCTCTCTATCCAGATGGCAACTCTTTTTGACCTCTACAAGTTTCCACAGGTGAGTGATAATAAACCTGATATATTCTATGCCTCATTCAAAAAAATTTTTGATAATTATGATGACAATAATAATGTAAAAGCAACATCAATAATCATTTTTTGTTTTAAAAGCATTTTACATTTGTCTATCTTTTGAACCATAAAGCAAATCCATAAACCAAGTGTTATTATTTGTCCCATTTTACAGAGGATACCAAGATTGAGAAGAGTTAAGTGGCTTGTCCGAGATCATGCAATTAATATATTCCTTTGGCAGGATTTGGTCTTAAGACTTCTTGACACCAGCTAAACCCTCTCAGCACTGCAAAGGGCAGAGTCTCGAATGTAAATTTCTCCTGAAGCATCATGCAGATTGTATGTCAAGAATAGAATTGGAATTATTTAGATTCCCACCAGTGAAAGGAATTTCCAGGAAACCTACATATAGTTGCCCATAACAAAGATGAGTTCTGTGACAATTGGAGAAGTTGAGTATTTACAAAAGATTACACAATTTGCTGGTGAAAAGTAGGAAGTAGAACTTACACACAGGACTTCCAGTTGTATTGTTGATCAGTCTATTACATCTCACTCTGCATTTTACTTTTCAAAAACATGTGTTCCTTTAATGATAGTTCTGAAGTACTGAGAAGAGTCTTGCTTACAAAAGTAAAACTGAGCTTGAGCAATGGGGTAAAAAGTGCAAGTTTTAGGGACTAATGATAAGCATGTCTTTGATGGTGTGTTAAGTACCTTTATGATTGCTCAAATATGTGAGTAAATTGCTGACATTACTCATAATTTAGTCAGTAACTTTATTAAAATATGCTAAAAACACATATACATATGAGGAAATTCCTTTCAGAAAGTAGCTAATCTTTTTTAAATACTTATTATTATTTTCATTTTAATAAAAAATTCCACAGAAGTTTTATGAATTTATATGATCCATATTGTCTCCCTCCACTCTTCACTCCTCCCTCCCAGAACTGATAAGCAATTCCCTTGTATAAATGTGTCATACAAAACATATTTCCATGTAATTCATTCATGTTAGTGAATAATCTTATAAAGCCAACACCCCAAAACATATGCCCACTTAATTAAGTAATAAATCATATGCTTTCATAAGAATTTCTACTCCAACAGTTTTTGCTCTGAAAGTGGGATAGTGTTCTTTTTCAGAAGTCCCTCAGAGCTGTTCTGGATCATTGTTTTGTTGTTAGTTGAAAAGTCTTATCACACTTGATCATTCTACAATATTGCAGTTTTTGTGTATAATGTTCTGCTGGCTCTGCTTATTTTACTATGCATCAGTTTATGTAGGTCTTTACCTACTTTCTGAAATTATCCTGTTCATCATTTGTTACAGCATAATTGTATTCCAACACCATCATTTACCACCATTTGTTCAGCCATTCTCCAGTTGAGGGACATCCCTTTGGTTTCCAATTCTTTGTCACCCCAAAAGGAACTGCTATATTTTTGTACAAACAGGTCCTTTCCCACTTTTTAATCTCTTTGGGATACAGACCTAGTAATGGTATTACTGGATCAAAAAGTTTACATTCTTTTATAGCCCTTTGAGCATAATTCCAAAATGCCCTCCAAAATGATTGGATCAGTTCACAACTCTACCAGCAATGCATTAGTGTCCCAAATTTTGCCACGTCCCTTCAAATATTTGTAATTTTCTTTTACTGTCATAGTAGACAATGTGATAGGTGTGAAGTAGTACCTTATAGTTATTTTCATTTGTGTTTAACTAATCAAGAGGAATTTAGAACATTTTTTCATATGATTACTGATAGCTTCGATTTCTTCATCTGAAAACTGCCTATTCATATCTTTTGACCATTTATCAATTGAATAATGACTCAGTTTCTTTATATATTTGAGAAATGAGACATTTTTCAGAGAAATTTGTTATATAAAAATTTTCCCAGTTTGTAGTTTTCCTTCTAATCATGGTTGCATTGGTTTTATTTGTATGAAAACTTTTAAATTTAATATAATCAAAATTATTCATTTTATATGATGTAATGTTCTCTGTCTCTTGCTTGGTCATGAATTCTTCCCTTATCCAAATATATGGCAGCTATGCTCCCCTAATTTACTTATAATATCATTTTCCTTATAAATCATATACCCATTTTGACCATATCTTGGTATAGAATGTAAGTTATTGATCTAAACCTAATTTTTGTCATACTGTTTTCCAAATTTCCCAGCAGTTTTTGTCAAATACTGAGTTCTTATCTGAAAAGGTGGGATCTTTGGGTTTATCAAACATTAGATTACTGAGGTCATTTACTTGTAATCTATTTCATTGATCCACCTTCTCAACTCACCTTTTAAAGACTGGGAAAAGTCTATCTTGAGAGGCTGTTCTTGCAGGTGAACTAATCTGCATTGCAGCCTTGCTTCTTAACTAAAACTGGCATTGTTGACCAGTCATAAAAACAGCTGCTTTACTTAGTTCAAAACCAAAAAGAGAAGTAGGAATGAATTTAGAAACAGGAATAAAGGAAGATGTGAGTCCTTGATTTGAAAGAAATGGAGGCCAACCTTTTGTTAAGTATAATTTGGACACAGTATCTTAACTACTCTTAATACTTTGGTATTGAATTATTCATGTCAAGAGCACAAACAGGACCTAATTTCACTTATATCTTCACTCCTTATTTAAAGCTGGGGTAATTTCATTCAATATTATATTTTAACAATTGCTCCAAAAAATAAAGATTTGGTTTTAGACATCTTGGAAATGTTTCTAGTGAAATAGAAGTGAATATACTATTTTCAGAAACAACTGAGTTTGGTGGGAGTTCATCTGTGAATGTTTTTAAAGCATTGTCATCTTTAGCAACCATAACCTTTAGGGAACTGAAATTATGTGTCTCTGTATCAGTCACAAACTTTTGTTTGAGTTCTTGTGACTTTTTCTTTCTTTTTCTCTTGCATAATTCAATCCCATTATCCACTCTACACTGGAAAAAGTTCTCTAGGAATGATTTTATTTCCTTTACAGACTTTTCCTGTTTAGTTACTGTACAACTCATTTCAAAGGCTTTCATCTCATTTACTATCTGAGATGTCATTTCCTTAATTTCTGCCTCATATTCTTTAATCTTTTTCTGCCTTTCTCTTGCCTTATTGCAATGGCTATCGTCCACAGATTCACATCTTTGCACCAAATTTTCACTATTTCTCACGTTTTCACTATTAATTTCAACTGCAGCCTCATTGTCATTATTCATATTTGTCACACTAAATAACTTATGGGCTTGACATCATAACTCTCTTCTAATAATATCTGAATACTTTGGTTTTGCTCCAATTTCTATGGCCTTTTGCATCTCATTTAAGTCTGGAGCTTGCTGTGAGGACTTTAACTTACAATGTGAACAACAGGTGGACTTCTTGTACCTAGTTTGTGCATTCTGTTTGTCTCTGTTATTACTCTCATATTTCTTTTTTAAAAAACAGTTACTGATTAAGTGGCCTTTCTGGTGGCAAGAGAAACACTCCCTAGTTTCTCTTTGCACTGGTCTTGCCCTGTAACTCAGTATTTTTTGAGAAGATGTTGTGTAAGTTCTAACCATGTTCAGATTTTTAATTTCTTCAATTTCCTTTTGTTTTAAATCATTCTCTGTCCTCTCTAACTTATCTTTCAAGTCTTGGACTTGCTTACTCTGTTCAAAAGTATTTTCATGTAGATATCTCGCGGCCTCTCTCAACTCAATCAGGGAAACTGAGTCGTACTTAGAGAAATAGTTCTTGAAAAATACTTTTAAATTGGGTGTGCATCCCCTAAGAAATTGCCTACATACATGGTCAAATGTCTCTTCAGTATCAGCTTCTAGACCTAAGATTGCCATCTCTGACAGACGGTCTATGTATGTGCCAAGATGTTCCCCTTTACCCTGCCTGATCTTGTCATATTTGGCCCATGCCTTTGACTTTGAACAGCATAATTTAATGGCTGGCAACAAATCCTCTCTGCACCATCTAAGGTAAGATATGGCAGTTGGATTTGCAAAGTCCATATCCCCTCTTTGATCTACTGTTGGCCAGCTAGTTAAATTATTTTCAGATCTAGTTTTTTCCAAAAATTTCCTTTGTTCATGGGAGCTGAACAGTTCTGATAAAAGAAATTCAACATCCTCAAAATCTGGATCAAAGATCCAAAATGCTCTCTTCAGCTCCTTGTGGGACTTAAAGGGGTTGTCCACAATTTTTGGAAAACCACATTTAATGAACTCAAGTTCCTGGGGACTGAATTGCCTATGGACTTTTGAGTGAATAACACCAGCATTAGTTGTTAGCTTGGTGACTTCCTTCAATGGGCATATTTTCTCAGGGGCACTAGCAGCCTGGTTCTCATTTTCCTTGCCACTTTCAGTTTCCTGAGGTGCATTTTCTGTTTGCCCATTGTCCTTGCCCATAACTAAATCTAAACATTTTTCCTTGATCAGTCATTCAAATACAGCCTTAATCATGCCTTCTAAGTTGGTATCTACAGCCATAATCTTCTCTGCCTTAAGGGGAACCATGAATCTGAATACTTTCTTGACTTGGGATAGAGTCTGCAACACAGCCATAAAGATTACATTTACTTGTGCCAGGAGTTGCCAGAGAGCTAATTTATGTTGAAATGGGCATTGTAAAACAGTCATTGTAGCATTACTAATATCTACAGTTTCCACTACCATTTGGGTTATCTTGCTGTATAGTATATGGTATACCTAATAGCAGGCAATGGTTGTGATGATCAGCTCACAAAAAACTACTTGTTTGAACATTTTTACTGTCTTTCTTTCCTTCCTGTGGGATTCTTGGGTATAGTCAGACTAAGGGTGCCACTTTAAATAGAAGTGTAAACTGTAAGAAACTGAGTGAAACTACTACTGATTGAAATAGAGAGGTAAACTGAGGAAAACTATTTATACTTGAAACAGAAGTGTAAATTTGTGTGACACTATTACTTGTTGCAATGACTGAATGCTATGGCTTGAGACTAGAGAGCAGCTGCTACAGGGGAACCTGATGCTGCCACACAAGGGAACTGCTACACAGGGGAACTGCTCTGGGGAATGCTTTGGTATTTGCCTACTGATCCCTACTGATGGCTGATGGATCAGTATATCTTTCTAACCTCCTCCTCCCTTTCACTCCCTCCCTTCTCCAACCCTCTGCTCCCTGCCCCCCCTTCACCTCCCAATTCTTCTTGAAGCCTTTGGCTTCTTCCCTACCCCCTAAGTGAACTATAAAGATCTTTTCTTTTCCTTTTTCAAGTAGGGATTTATTGGGATAATGGAACGGGAAACTGAGGAAAGTGGGATGAGGGTTTCCCTAATCTATAAGGGAAATTTTGAGAGGGTTATGTAAATAGTCCAATAACAAAGGTGAGAAGAGGAACAGTTAGATAAATGGAGGACAACAGCTAAGATCTTCTTTCTTCTTTTACAACACCATCAAGGTCTCTCAGTTTCTCCTGGCCATCTTAAACTCTCAGAGAGACAATCAACTTGAAAGCCAAGTTTATCCTTCTCTACTCTCTGTGGCCAGAAAAAAACCTAACTCTTGTTAAGTCAATCTCAGAGAGCGCAGGGGTCTCCCTTTGATCAGAAAGCCCAAAGAAACAAGCCAGCACAATCAGTGTCTTCAGCCAGCCTTAACTGCCAGAGAGAGAGTGACACTCCCAGTCCCTTCCCCCTCATCAGCTCAACTGCCACTCCTCCTGAGAACATTCCGTTTTAGAATCTTCATCTTCATTGACAAAACAGGTCCCCAGCTTAGTTTCTTGCATCTTGGCTTGTCCTTCAAAACCTTTTTCTCTTCATGCCTCTTCCACACTAGGAAGAATTTTTTGATGTCATTAGAACTGGAATTATAGATGGTTCTGGCCATACACTTGGATACAAGAGTTAAAAAAAACAAACCTCTGACCGCAAAGTGTATAATAATTAACTTGGCCTTGAGATTTGGAAACTAGAGTGAGATTCCACAGATAACGCATACCTGGAACAGGACTCATCTTTCACTTTGTTTGTCAGATAATACATTAGCATAAAGACCTGGAAAGGCAAAAATCAGTCTGGTATTCTCATTCCAGAAATAGACAGACTCCTTCAAAGTGTGGTAATGTGGTGTCTATCTGATCCTTTGAAAGCAGAAAACAATGGTTATGGTTAGCAAGACCTAGCATCAGTCTTAATATGGGGGATGAACTTTTTTTACTGATAAGACAAATTTCTGGTTGAAGGTTGCTGCCAGGAGTTGCAAAATTCAGAGTGGTCAGAATTTCTGATGTCTCTTGGTGAATAGACATTGCATTTCAGTTGTGCCTTAATATACTTAGTAAGGTGTATCTATAGATTGGAGTTAATGTTAGGTATAGTCATGAAAGTCTGACATGATGTTGTCATACAACCAATTTCCAATGTTATCCATGTGTCTGAGAGCAATAAAAGAGGATTTTACAATTATGTACATTTTTAGCAAAAAAAGTAGGTATCTAAATTTCTTTTTAAATTATCTTTCATTCATTTACTTCAATATTACTAAGTCATATTTTAATATTTTGAACACTTTAAACATTTTAAAATTTTAAGCTCCAAATTCTCATCAGGGAAATATTCTTTAATAATTTCTTTAAATATGTTGTCCAGGTTATTTCTTTGATCATTGCATTAAGGAAGTCCATTAGATTTAAAATTATATCTCTTGGATATCTTTTCCAGATCAGTCCTTTTTCTGATGAGGTATTTCATAATGTTTTCTTTTTTTTTTTCATTCTGTTAACTTTGTTTTTATTATTTTGTGATGTCCCATGGAGCCATTAGCTTCCATTTTCCCAATTCAAATTTTTAAGGAATTATATTCTTCAATTAGCTTTTGTACATCATTTTCTGTTTGGCCAATTCTGTTATTTAAAATGTTTATTTCTTCAGTATTTTCTGTGCCTCTTTTACCAAGCTGTTAATTTTATTTTTATAATTTCCTTCCCTCACACTAATTTCTTTACCTAATTTTCACCTACCACTTTTATTAGCTTTTGAAAAGAATTTTAGCTTTTACAAAACTTCTCATTAGACTTCTGTCCAATTGACATGCTTTCTTCCCTTTCAGACTTTGCTTATATATATATATATATATATATATATATATGCATATATGTATACGTATATGTTCACTTCACTGTGTTTTATGAGTTTTTTTCTTTGATGCTCCCTATATTTTTTTGGTCAGGTCCTTTTTTGTTGTTGTTGTTCTTTTATCATGTTTCCAGCCTATTTCTTGATTTTTAACATTATGTTAAAGTTCAGCTCTATAACAGGAATGGAGGTGAAGGAATGGACACTGTCTCAATTAAGTTTCAGAGTTTTTTGCATTAATGTTTTAAAAAGTAGTTTATGAGTTTCAAAGTTTTGGGTGCTTCCAAAACAGTCTGATCTAGAGAGCAATGTACTCAGATCACTGAAACTCTGACTCTGACTGTACCAAAAAAAAAAAAAAATACTATCCCTAGGGCCCTTGTTACCCCTAGATCACAAACAATAATGTTCTTTTAGATCTCTACTCCCTTGTGACCAAAATCCCTCCTCTCCACCTTTTAACTGTGACCAAGATGTGAGTACAAGCAATGTAACTGAATTGTTCAAATGTCTGGTTCTGTGTACAGTATTTTCTAATGAGTTGTCTTATCTCCTTACTCTCCTTGACTTGAGAGGTCATAAAGCTCTTGCTATTGTTATTGCCACTAAAAATCCCAACACTGGAATTTTATCCACATGAACTCCAGGTCATTCCATTCTCCTGAACCACAGTTCTTTCCTGAAATCTTGGGATTTTTTGTAATTGAAAAATGTCTCAATGTGACCTCTTGTTGACTATGTCCATCTAAAATTTGATGAGGTATTATTTTAAAATTATTTGGAGAAAACTACTTGTCTTCTATTCCCAAATCCTCCAATTAGTCATTCTGTTTCCCTACAAATTCAAAGTGCTGTGGGCAATGAGAATGCTCTTAAAATGCAGTCTTACAAACTCCTTACTCTCTATTCCACAAAAATAGGTGTACTTGTCACACAGACAAAGGAATTTAAGTCTAACACAATTTCCTTCAAAAGTAGTAATTTACTTCTCCAGCTCATTTGACAGATGAGGAAACTGAAATTTACAAAGACTAAATGACTTATCCAAGGCTACACAACTATTAAGTATCTGAGAGTAGATTTGAACTCAGGAAGTTGTCTTCATGGTTCTAGAACAGGAAATCTGTCTACTACACTACCTCATGCCACTCTCTCACCTTTGCCATGAGTCAAACTAATTTAGGTTTCTTTCTTATCCAGATCAGCTATGGCCCATTTGATTCCATTCTATATGACAAGGTCCAGTTTCCTTTTCTTTATCAGATGTCACCCAAAGACTCTTCTCTTCATCAAGGTGTTGTCCTCTTAATAGCATATTTTGAATGGAACTGGATAGGTCTGGTTGCAACAGATGATATGAGAGGTGAGGAATTCCTCTGGAAAATGAGAGGGGAAATGATAAAGAATGATGTTTGTGTGTCCTTCATTGAGAAGATCCCAGTCAGTGAGAGACGACATATGGAATCACATGAGAATTTCATGCCCAGGATCATGACATCATCAACTAAGGTGATTGTCATCCATGGTGACACAGATTCATTAATGATTCTGCGATACTCACAAGTTCCTATCTTCACAATATGGAAATTATGGATTGCCACGTCTCACTGGGACGTTACCGTGAGGCTACACTATGATGAAGGGTGTCCTTTCCATGGGACTCTCACTTTTTCATACTTGACAAATGAAATTCCTGGGTTCAAGACTTTTCTTAAGACAGTAACACCTTTGAAATACCCAGATGACATTTTACTTAGAGGATTCTGGCTCTCAGTTTTTAAATGCTCAGATCAACCAGAAAACCAAGAGCAAGTGATATGTTCACCAAATACGTCTTTGGAGACTTTGCCTCTGTGCTCTTTTGATATGACCATGTCTGGTTTGAGTTATACTATCTACAATAATGTCTATGCTGTGGCTTGGGCTCTCCATGAAATTTTTTTGGGAAAATCAGAGAAAAGATCAATGAAAGATGAAGAATATTTAGCATTTCATTCTTGGCAGGTAATATTGAATGGTTAGACACTTTTTAGTTGGGTGTACTGGGGATGTGTTTTGGGTATGGGTAGATATATTTTTATGGGTAAATATATTTTTAAAAGTCCTTCAAATTCTCATATCATGTGATTATATGTTTCTTTAAGATTTGGTTGTTACTTTACAATATAAATCAACCTGCATGTGAAGCTCACAACTGCTTTTTCTTTCACAATATTGTAGTTGGAAAAGACTTCAGGTTCCACCTAACAGTCATACATATATCTCAACAGGCATCCCTCCTGCAAAAACTTTGCTAGTGTACTTCCAGCCATTACTGTAACACAACAAGTATAGGATATCTTAACACATTCAAAGCCCTTGCATTCCATTTTTGGCATATATCAATATTAAAAAATTATTCCTCTCTAGCCTAAGTTGGGGAGCTTAAAGTGTAAACTATTATGTGTATATATAGAGAGAGAGAAAGAGAGAGAATACACAGAAAAAATGTTTGACAATGAATCCAATGGCCAGTTCTCATAACTTACCTAACTGCTAACAATTTCCTCATTTATTCTCATTCTGATTTCTAAAGCAATCAAGGATTTATTCTATTTCCTCATAAATTATTAGTGATACACAATTTCTCAGAACCATTATTCCAATTTCAAAAATTGGAGACATTTATTTTTCTATAAATTTTTTTAATCCCTTACCTTCCAACTTGGAATCAATAGTATGTATTGATTCTAAGGTAGAAGAGTGATAAGGACTAGGCAATATAAATTAAGTAACTTGCCCAGGGTCACACAGTTAGGAAATGTATGAGTCCAGGTTTGAACCTAGGACTTCCTGTCTTTAGGCCTGCCTCTCAATCCACTGAGCCACCCATATGCCACCTCCTATAAACTTATAATGATATCTTGTATCAGACTCTGGAATCATAAGCTTAGACAAGCACAGATTCTATTGGCCATGCAATTTATTAAGAGTGTAACAATTATACTAAGATTATTATTATCTTTTATTATACTAAATTATACTAAGAGATATTTCAATAAAATATCTGTGGTGATACAGATTCTGGATAAAATCATCCCTAACCTTTAATGGAAGCTCTTAACTTTCTTCACAGTTAAGGGATCAAACACTCCTCTCAGTCAACTTTCTCCAGATATCCAAGTCCCTCAAACATTCTCCTCGGGATATCTTTAGAGGCAAATGTAAATTAAGTTCTTTCAAAATGTTCTTTAGACTTTCTCATGATAGTAACATTACTCGGTCTCTTGGGAAAGAAGTTCTCTTAGTCCTTACTGCCCCTCACATAGTCACTCTCAGTTTGGCAATTTCCTTCTTCCTTCGGCAGCTAAAGTGACTCTTCTATGATTCTGTGCCCTTTTAAAATACAATAAGAATATCGTTAGTCTCTTAGAACTCAGTGCTCCAACTTGATAAGGACAAAACTAGATTCCCTTTTTATTATTCATTTTATTTGTGAAATTATCTTTATGTATAACTAGGGGTAGACAGACAATGGCCATGCTTAGGCTTAATCTCAACATTGAATATGATAGAAGCTTTAACCTACTCTGATCTGGGCTACTTGGCATTAGGTAGCTCTGCTATTTGTGGATTCACTATATTTTTGTGAGAATTTGTTCAGACATTCAATAGTTCAGGCTGATGTAGTTGGGAAATACCAAATATGTGATCCACCAGGCTCAGCCTTTCCAACAGCAGGGATCATGATGTGCTGTTATGCACAATCAAAGCTTCACTTTCATTTTCAGTCATTTTTAGACTACTCATATCTCCTTGGAGAGGTAAACATCACATATTCATTCTTTTACATGACATTGATTCACATCTTGGACCATCATTGTGTCTTTCTTAATTCTTTCATTTTCTGGGATAAACATCTATTATTTAGTAAAATTATACTTGAGTTTCAGGGTATCTGTCATGTTAAAGAGTGCACTAGCCGTTTTCTCCTTAATCTATCCCTTTAATTGAATTTCTCTCTAATCTACACATTTTAATTCAAAGTGCTATTTATCAAGACTGCAAGTAGCAAGCCAAATAAAGTTTAACTAACCCTCGTGTCATTCCTCTCCATCCCTATGTTCCCTCATTCTTATAATTTAAGGTTTGATGTAGAGAGACAGTGTTTGTAGTAACGTCAAAATGGATGACCCAGCCAGGAAGACCTGAATCCATATCTACCTTTTGGACACGCACTACGTGTCCTATGCAACTCACTCAAACTTTAAATGCTGTATGTTACACTTATATTTCCACATTCATGTAGCAGCTTCTCTTCTGCATTAGTAGCAAAAATTTCCTCACCAAAGAGTTTACCGGTAATATGATAAAATTATAAGAATTCAAACTACTGTCATTCAGGAATTCTCATCTCCTCAGAAACAATCTTCTGAATCAGCTGGTCACAGTAAATGAATAATTCACTTCTGTTTTTTAAATGTTTTCCTATATCATGCATATAGGAGATTTTCCTTGTTTCCATAAAATTTGAGTTCTTTACATAGAGCCATATCATCAAAATGATGCTAAAGGAAGGATTTAGAAAGACCTTGACAGACTAGGATATTACAATGAATTACTGAAGATGAAATTTGACAGCAATACATTTAAAGTCATAAATTTGATCTACCTTCCCTAAAAAGGAGACAAAAAGCATTGTGAGACAAAGAATTAATTAATATTAAGCATTCGCTGTGTGCAAAATGCTGTGGATACATAGAGACCAAATACATTTTGTACCCCAAAGAAAACAAATATATAAAAGTAAATTATCTACAGAGTAAATTGGAAAATACAATTCAGAATTAGCAGAGGAAAGAAACCAGAATGAAAAGGAGTAGGGAAAAAAGTTCCTAAAATAGAAAGGATTTTAGCTGAGAATTATAGAAAGTCAGGGGATCTAGTAGGTACAGATTTTGGGAGACGTCATTCCAGGTATGAAGAAAGAAATTGGCTAAAGCTAAGAGACAGAGGTTCTTCTTAGAGGACCAGCAAGGCGGTTAGTTTTACTGGATTAAAGAGTATATGGAGGGGAGTAGAGGTGTGAGAACACTGGATAGGTGAGGAGATCAGCTATTAAGAGATTTTAATGGCCAAAACAGGATTTTTTATATTTGATACTGGAAGCAATAAGGAGCTATAATTTTATGAGTAGGGAGAACTGCATGTTATATATGTGCTTTGGGGGGATTAATTTTATTGCTTCATAAAGGGTAGACTATAGTGGAGAGAGACTTGACCCAGGCAAACCCGCCAGCAGACTAATGCAATAGTTGTCGTGTAGGAGAGTAACAGCCTTGGTGAGAGTTGCAAAGGTGAACCCAGTAGGTTTTTAGAATGTATGGAATATAGATCATGAGAGATAGAAAAGATCAAGGATAACTCCTAGGTTGTGAGCCTAAATGACTTGGAGGGAGATTTTGCCTTCTAAAAGTAATAGGGAATGAAAGAAGAGGAGCACTTAGAGGAGAAATAATGAGTTCTGTTTGGAATATGTTGATTTTAAAGATATCTACCAGACATCTCGTTTGAGATATCTCAAAGACAGAGAAGTAACATTATAGAACAGAAGCTAAAAAATCTGGGGTTCTGAAAGTGCTCCACGAGTTCAATATGATATAGAAATGTGATGTGATAGACATGAAAGCTAACGGGATCTTGGACAGAATTAATTGAGACACAAACTATCTGAATAAGAAAGAAATAATTCCAAATTTGAAGACATGTTCAGTTTTGTGAGTCTCAGCTTAATAAGGATATTGATAACTAGCATTCTGTATTTAAGCTGGAGAAAGTTGATTAGAAGACTGCCAGGTGGCAAGACTTCTTTCCTCATATCATATGAATATCAGTTGAAAGAGCTTGGAAAGTTAAATTCAGCAAAGAGAGCATTCAGGAGTGGAACATGACCAATTTGTTCAAGAATCTGAAATATGTTCATGTGGAAAAGGGATTAATTTTTTTTCTATTTTTCCCAAGAGGGGAGAAAACAGAGTAGAGACTGAAAGGTGCAAAGAAGATTTTATCTGTATGTTATCAGGACAAACACGCATCCAATACTAGCTGTCCAAAGTAATAATGACCTGTGACTAAGTGCGATCAATCTTAATAAGAGACTTCTAGCACAGCACTTAGCTCAATTTGTTGTGCCTGCTCAATACTGTCATATCTGCTTCTTGACCTCATTTGGCATTTTCTTTTCAAAGATACTGGAGTGATTTGGCATTTCCTCCTAAAAATCATATAATAGATGAGTAATCTGAGGCAACATGGTTAAAGGACTTGCCTAAAAACACAGAGCTAGTAAGATTCTGAGGGCAAATTGGAACCCATATCTTCCTGATTGGAGTTTTATCTACTGTGCTGCCCAGCTGATTCCTGTTGCACCTTGCAGAGGCTTAGCAATTGTTGAATGATTCAAGCATGGGCTGGATGCCAAGTGCTTAGATATTTTGTAGTGAGAATTACTTAAAATGTGGGTTAGAAAAGAGAGTCAATGAGGGCAGCCATTCCCATAATAATATTGGGGTGTTTTATAGCTATATTGGTCAATGATGAGGTTACTTTGAGTTTCCCCCATACTTCCAACATACAGTTCCTCTAAGAAGACCATTCCTCTGGCACCACCCACTCAATCCTAACCTGAAGAGAGAAGACACAAATAGATGGAGATCTAAATGCCTCAAGTGCATCTCTAGGGACTGGAGATCACCTTAGCCTGATTTTGCAACCAGGATCATGTTTTCCTTTTTAAAAGGATGACAATGTGATGACAAGACTGAGTGGTACAACAGGGCTCCCTCTTCAGTTTTAGAGCAGTGCAACTGAAACCCTGTTATAGGAAATGATACTAGATAATCAGTCCGATAACAAGCAATTATCGCCTTCTATATCCTAGTAAATGTGCTAGGCTCTGGAGATACAAAGAGAAGCCTTGCCTCAAGTAGTTAACAATTTAATGAAAGAGGCAAGAAAAAAACAAATATATAAAACTAAATTGCATATTGGATGAATAGGAAATAACAGAGGGAAGGCACTAGAATTAAGATAAATTGTGGAAAATTTCCTTTAGAAATTGGGATTTAAGTTGAAATTTGAAGGAAAACATGGAAGCCAGTAAATAGAGATGAAGAAGAAAAGAATTCCAGGAATGGGGAATAGCTAAAGAAAATGTCTGCTAGAGCCAAGATATAGGGTGTTTCATTCATAGAACAGTAAGGAGGCCAGTGACAGTGAATTAAAGAGTAGTTGAGGGTGTAACCAATATAAGACTGGAAAGGTGAGGGATAACTTAGTATATAAAACACCTTCATTCCCACAGTAGATTTTGAATTTTATCCCATAGATGACAGAGCCAATAGAGGAATGGGAGTGATATGGTGAGATCTTCTCTTGTTTTCTTTTTTCTTTGCCTTTTAATTTTTTCCCTCCATTACATGTAGAAATAATGTTGTAACAACTGTTTTTTGACCTTTTACTATCCAAATTCTTTCCTTCCCTTCCTCCCTTCTCATATGGTAAACAGTAATTATTAAAATTTTTTATTTTAAATTTTATTTTAAATTATTAAAAATAAGTTATTCTAGAGTTGTACTATTATACACATTTCTACATTCTTCCTTTCATGAAAAAAGACATGACACATACAAGAAAAACGTCTCATGAAAGAAATGTGAGAAATGGCGTAATTTGAATTAAATTCACACTCTGACCATTTCTTCTCTAGTTGGGGATAGCATTTTCTAAACATGAGTTCCTTGGGGTTGTACTGAATCCTTGCATTGCTGGTAATAGTTTAGTCTTTCCCAGTTGATCACCCTACAATATTTCTGTTACTATACACAATGCTCTCCTGGTTCTGCCTACTTCACTTTGCATCAGTTTATACAAGCCTTCCCAAGTTTCTTGTTTGTTTTTTTCAGAGAACATTCTGTCCATCTTTTCCACAACAATATTCCATTACAACCATATATCATAATTTGATGAGCCATTCCCATCTGATGGATATCCCTTCAGTTTCCATATTTTTGCTACCCCAAAGAGAGCTGCTATTAATATTTTTGCACAACATAGTTCTTTTTTCCCTTCCTTTTATCTCTTTAGGACAGAGTCCTAGGAGTGGTGGTTGCTAGGTCAAATGGAGTACCTAGTTTTAAGGTCCTTTGAATTTGGCTCCTGATTGCTCACTAGAATGATTGCATCAGTTCACAACTCCACTAACAGTGTGTTAGTGTTCCAATTTTCCCACATCCCCAGCAGCTTTTATTATTTTCCTTTTTGGTCATATTAGCTTCTCTGATAGGTGACAGATAGTAACTCAGAGTTTTTAAATTTGAATTTCTCTAATCGATAGAGATTTGAAGCTTTGAAAAATATGATTGTTTTGTTTCATGTAGTTTCTTTTGTATAGATTATTTTGATTTCTTTGTCAAAGAACTGTCTGTTATATCTTTTGATGATTTACCGATTGAGGAATGTTTTGTATTCTTATAAATTTAACTCAATTCTCTCTGTATTGAAAAAAATGACACCTTTGTCAGTGATAACTGATGGAAAATTTTTCCCAGTTATTTGTTTCCCTTTAGTCGGGATTGCTATGGTTTTGGTTGTACAACATATTTTAATTTAATGTAATCAAAATGATCCATTTTGCTTCTTATAAGGTTCTTTATGTTTTGTTTGATCATAAATTCTTCCCTCATCCATAAGTTTGGCAAGTGAATTATTGTGTTCCCCTAATTTCTTTATGGCAGGTGAACTATTCTGTGTTCCCCTAATTTCTTCATGGCATCATCCTTTATTTCTAGGTCATGCACCTATTTTGATTTTATCTTGACATATTGTGTGTCTAAGCATAGTTTCTTCCATGCCATTTTCCAATTTTCCCAGCAATTTTTGTCAAATATTGAGTTGCCTTCAAAACTTGTATCTTTGGGCTTGTCGTCAGTTATTTTACATAGAATGTCTCTACTTTTCTAGCTGCTAGACTTCAATGTGATATTTAAAGTGGTGATGCTAGGGATTTATTTTATATCCTGAAACTTTGTTAAGGTTATTAATTGTTTTGATTATTTAGTTGATTCTCTGGGTTTCTATAAGTATACCATCATGTCATCTATAGTGATAGCTTTGTTTCCTCATTGCCTATTCTAATTACCCAATTTAATTTTTCCTATTGATATAGCCAGAATTTTCAGTGAAATATTGAAAAGCAATGGTGATAATGGACATCCTTGTTTCACCCCTGATATTATTGGGAAGGCTTCCAAGTCATCTCCAATACAAATAAAATTTCCTGATGTCTTAAAATAGATGTTATTTATCATTTTAAAGAAAGCTCCATTTCTTCCAATGGTCTTCTAAGGAATGGGTATTGTATTTTGTCAAAGATTTTTCTGCATCTAGAGAGGTGATGAACTGGTCTCTGTTGATTTTGTTACTGGTATGTCAATTATGCTAATTTTCCTTATCTTAAACTGGCCTTGCATTCCTTGTATAGAACCTACCTGGTCATAGTGTATGATCCTTTTGATATATTGCTGTATTCTCCTTGTCAGTATTTTATTTAAAATTTTTGCATCAATATTCATTAGGAAGATTAGTTTATTGCTTTCTTTCTCTGTTGTTTTTCTTCCTGGTTTAGGTATAAGCACCATATTTGTGTCAAAAAAAGAAATTTCATAAAATTCCTTTTCTACTGTTTCCCCATATACTTTATGTTGTGTTGGATTAATTGTTCTTTGAATGTCTGGTAGAATTCACTTGGGAACAGCTTTGGTCCTAGGTAATTTTTCTTATGAAATTCATTGATGGTTTGTTCAATTTAATTTTTTGAGATTTAAAAAAAAAGTATTCAATTTCTTTTTGTGTTTATTTCTTTAAATATTCACCTATTTCTCTTAGGGTATCAAATTTATTTGCATATAGTCAGCAAAGCAATTCCTGGTAATTCCTTTAATTTCTTCTTCATTGGTGTGATTTCACCTTTTTCATTTACAATACTGGCAATTTGGTTTTCTTTCATTGTTTAATTAAACTAACCAAAGATTTATCTTTTTTTTTCATGAAACCAACTTCTTGTCTTATTTGTTAGTTTAATGGTTTCCTTGCTTTCAATTTCATTAATCTATCCTTTGATTTTCAGAATTTCCAATTTCATGTTTAACTGGGGATTTTTAATTTGTTCTTTTCTGGTTTTTTTAATTGTATGCCCAATTCTTTGGTTTGCTTTTTTCTTTTTTATTAATGTAAATATTTAGATATATAAATGTCAATGCATCACATAAATTGTGACATGCCATCTCCTCATTACCATTATCTTTAACAAATCATCATTTCTATAAATTTTTTCATTGGCTCACTTATTATTATTATTAATTATTTTATTATTGTAATATACAATTTAATTAATGTTATATTATTTTATATATTTATATTGTATATTATAATAAATATAATAAAATATTATTGTAATAATTAATTATTGTATTGTTATATTATAAAGAATCTCACTTAGTCTTTAGGATAAGACTACCATCCAATTAATTTTTGGTCATTTTTTCTGCTACTGAGTTGAATATAATTTTTATTTCATTATGAAATCATTTTGTTTTTCTACTCTTCTACATTTGGTTGTGCTATTTGTATGCCTTATTATATGGTAATTTTTGTGAAAGTGCCATGTGTTGCTGAGACAAAATTATATTCTTTTCTATTTCCATTCATTTTTCTCCAGAGGTCTACCATATCAAATATTTCTAAATGTTTATTTATCTCTTTCAGCCTTTTCACATTTATTTTTGGGTTATATTCATCTAATTCTGAGGGGGAATGGTTGAGAACCACCACTATAGTTTGGCTATTTCCTCCCGTCACAAATTTAATTTCTTCTTTAGGAACTTGAATATTTTGCTATTTGTTGCATATAAGTTTAGTATTGCTTCATTGTCTATAGCTACTTTCATCAAAATATATTTTCCCTTTTTTCCTCTTCATTAGATCAGTTTCTACTTTTAATTTGTCCATAATCACGATTGCTACACCTCATATTTTTTTCTTTACCTGACTTATAATAAATTTTGTTCCAGTGCCTTACCTTTACTCTTTGTGTTTTTTTCCAGCATTAGGTGTGTTTCTATATAGATAGCATACTGTGGAGTTCTGGTGTTTTAATTTACTTTGCTATCCTCTTCCATTTTATGACTGAGTTCATCCCATTTATTAGCACAGTTATGATTACTGTTTTTCTCTATTTTCTGCCTGCTTATCCATCTCTTCCTCTCTTTTCAGTCTTTCACTATTTACAGACTTTTTTTTCTAAACAAAGGCTCCCCAATTCACTCTATCTTTTGTCTATCCCTCCCTTTCTATTATTTCTCCCTCTCTTCTAGTTTCCTGTTACTTAAGATAGCTTTCTATAGTTGACTGAATGTGGATATTATTCTGGCTTTGAATCAATTCTGATGAAAGTAAGGTTCATGAAATGCCTAACAACTTCCATATTTTACTACACTACATAGACTCTTATGTTTCTTTTCATGTAAGATCATTTGACCCCTTCCATCTCTCCTTTATGTCATTCCATCCTATGCAACTTATTTCTTCCCTTCTATCTATGTGCATATTCCTCACTCCAATCTAATAGTGATAATGTTTTTAAGTAACTTAAGCACTTAAGTATCTTGGGTTCTCTAAGTATCCTAAGTATCTCTAGTAATATATCAAGAATACAATCAGTTCAACCTTATTGAATCCCTTTAGTTTTCACTTTTCTGTTTGTCTTTTTCATACTTCTCTTGAGTGTTGAATTTGATCATTGATTTTATTTTAAGCTCTATTTCATTCAATATCAATTTTCTTCTTTTTTATTATCTTTTCTACATATTGACATGTGGCTTTGCTCTTGGTGCAGAGGGAGTACTGTTCCAAGCCTGCAGTGTTTGCTTTGGTGTTTCTCATAGTGTGCAGAATGGACTTGCCATTCGGGCTTGTAAGGGCAACATTTGTAGATGTTTTGTCTACCTGTATTCTACTCTTCCTGTTTCCATTTCCCCTGGTATATCAGGAGGTGAATTAGTTATCAAATCCTATGGTACTTTTTTACCAGTTCATATTAATCTAGCTGATACCTTCCATGGAGCAACATTCCATGGGCTGGTTCTAAGTACCCTCTCCCCATCCTGGGCTGTGCTTCATGAACTTGTCCTGCCTGTACCTTTCCTGACCACTAGTGTGTACTAGTCTGTGTACTAGTCCTGCCTCAAACGTCTCCTGTGCTGCATTCTGTGGGTTAGTCCTACCAGGATCCTTCCTGGACTTCCTGAGTGTGCTGTCCTACCTGTCCTACCTCCTGTAGTCAGGGGGCTAATCCAACCTGTACATTTCTTGATCATGCTGGGTGGGCTAGTTCTGTCTGTACTGTGTTCTATGGGTTAGTCTCACTGGTATCTTTCCTGGCCATGTTTGGTGAGCTGATGATCCTTCCTGGGCTGCATTCAATGAGCTGGTTTCACCAATGCCTTTCCCAGTTTCATTTGGAGGACTGGTACTGCTAATATCTCTCCACACACAGTAGACTGGTCCCTGCAATGTCAATTATTTGATGCTCATGCTATAATATTTTCTCTTCTTATCCCTGTGACCTGATTCTGTTGTGCTTTTCTTCATTATGAAAATTTTGTGAGTGTGTGTATGTGAATGTTTAGAGATGAGTTTGGGTAAGCTGACAACTTCCTTACACTGCCATCTTAGTTTACAGAAGTGGGAGTCCTTCAGATCTGCACTTTAGAAAAATTACTTTTGTAACTGAATGGAGAATGAAGGATTGGAATGAAGTGTGACTTGTGGTATATAGACTCTCCAGTAGTGCATTGCAGTAGTCCAGGTATGAAGCAATAAATTTCTGGCAGTATAAATGAAGGGGAAGAAAGAATATTGAAGAGAATTTGCAGAGGTGAAATCAGAAGACATTGGCTAAAGATTGGATTATGAGGGTATTAGATAATGAGGAATCGATTACGAAACTAAGGTTATGGACCTGGGGAACATAAGCAATGCTATGGTTTGTAGAGGTTCATTTCTGTGTCCCAATAGAAAGCCAGATCTTATTATAGCGTCAAATAAGACTAGTAAATTCACCCAGGATCTTTTATATAGGGGAGTTCTTCCCTCAGGCACCACCCAGTGATGAGGATTTCTCTTCCTTTTCAGCTTCACTCCTTCCTGAAGAACACTCAATTTAACAACAGTGCTGGTGACCAGGTATTTGTGGATGAGAAGAGAAGTTCTGATGCTCAATATGTCATTATGAATTATTTGTTCTTTCCTAATGGTACTGAAGCTTTGGTGAAAGTGGGTCAGTTTATCCCCTCAGCTCCATTTGGACAAGATTTCACAATTCGTGAAGATGCCATAGTGTGGGGCTGGTGGGATTCAAAGGTTAGAATGTTTTAAATGTTAACTTTATCCTTCAATTCACTGGAACAATTCTTGCCCTATTTCATTTACTCTATACTGCATATATTTATGAATAGAAGACATTCAATGATTACTTGAAAATAAGATTCTAGATCTAGGTTCTAATTCTGTTATTGAACATTACAGTAACAAGTTCCTGTTTTTTTTTTTCAAAATTATTGGGGAGTTTTTAAGTTGAGTAATACTTTATTTTCCCAATTACATGTAAAAACAATTTTTAACCTTTGTTTTCTAACATTTGAGTTCTAGATTCACTTCTTCATTTCCTCCCTTCCCTTGCCCATCCCTGAGATGGTAAGCAATTTTATATAGATTATACATATACATGTTATTATACAAAACATTTTTAAATTTGTCATTTTATGGAATAAGTTATATGTGTATGTAGGCACACAGAATGATATTTACATGCATTTAGTATGTATTTGTATTTTTACACATACACATATGTATTTACATCATGTGTGTATATACCCCATATAAATGTATGTGCATGTATACATGTGTGTATATAAACATATACATAAGTATATATACCATATAGGCAGTAAATTGAAAAATGTTTTGCTTTAATCTGCATTCAGACTCCATGAGTTCTTTCTCTGAAGTAGGATAGCATTTTTCATCATTTGTCCTTTGGGGTTGTCTTGAATCCCTATATTGCTGAGAATTGTTGGGTCATTAACAGTTGATCGTTCTGCAATATTATTTTCGCTACATACAATGTTCTCCTGTTTCAACTCATTTCATTTTTCATTATTTCTTATATGAATATCATACTCATGCTTTCTTATAGCACAATAGTATTCCATTAAAATCATATACTGACTGGTTCAGCAATTCCCCAATAAATGGGCATCCCCTCAATTTCCAATTTTTTTAAAAGAGCTGCTATGGATATTTCTGTACAAATAGGTTCTTTTCCTTTTGTTTTATCTTTGGGGGTTAAAGACCTGCTTGTATTGCTGGGCTGAAAGGTATTCACAAGTTTAAAGCTCTTTGACCACAGTTCCAAAATGCTTTCCAGAAAGGTTGGATCAGTTCACAAGTCCACCAACAGAGAATGTGGCCCAAATCATCCACATTGTCATCAACATTTGTCATTTTCAGTTTTTGTCATCTTAGCCAACTTGGTAGGTTTGATGTGGTATTTCAGAATTGTTTTAATTTGTATTTTAGTGATTTGGTGCATTTTTTCATATAACTATAGATAGTTTTGATTTATTCTAAAATTTACTTATTCATATCTTTTAGTCATATATCAGCTGGGAAATTATTTGTATTCCTATTGCTATGACTCTCTCTATATTTATATATATATGATGAGTGAGGTCTTTGTTATAGACATTTGCTACAATATTTACTCCTCGTTTTCTGTTTTCCTTCTAATCTTCATTGCATTGATTTATTTGTGCAAAACCTTTCGAATAGAATGTAATCACAATTACCCATTTTACACCTTGTAATACTCCCTATCATGTGTTTAGTGATAAATTTTTCCCTTATTCATAGATGTGAAAGATTAACTATTCCATGTTCCCCTAATTTGCTCATGGTATAAACATATCAACATTGAGTGTAAATCATATTTGCATTTTGACTTTTTCATAGTACATGTTGTGAGATGTTGGTCTATGCATAGAGTCTGTCATACCATTTTCCAGTTTTCCCAACAGTTTTTGTGAAATAGTAACTTCTTGACCCAAAAGCTTGAATCTTTGGCTTGATCAAACAGATGATTGTTATGGCATTTTACTATTGTGTATTATGTGTCAATGTCATATTGTTTTCATGGCTATTGTTTTGTAATGCCATTTGAGATCTGGTACAGCTAGACCACATTCCTTCACAGTTTTTTCATTAATTTTTTTAATATTCTTGAGCTTTTATTCCTGCAGGTAAATTTGATTTTTTTCCCCAGCTCTGTGAAATAATGTCAGTAGTTTTTGGGTTTTTTTTTTTGGTATGGCACTGAATTAAGTAAATTAATTTGGGTAAAATTGTGATTTTTATTTATTATTTTCTGGTCTTTTGATTTCAGTTTAATATTCATTTTTGTCTCAGGAAGTCAATGCCTTCTTTTGGTTCATACCAATTTTCATTGTTTGTTGAGTGGGCATGGCTTGTTCCAACCTTTCCTAGGGTGTCAGTAATCTTAAATGGAAGAAATTGGATGGATTTAATTGAAATGATTATTACATTGATCACTATGGGCAAGAATTCCTTAGAAAAATGGAGTAGCCCTCAGAGTCACTAAATAAGTGAGAAAAGCATGACTGGCATAAGATTGCAAAAATGGCAGAATGATAGCTGTTTGAATCCAAGGCAAAGCATTTAACAACATAGGAATACAAGTCTATGTACCAACTACTAATACCTAAGAAACCAAATATGCTCAGTTTATTATGAAGACCAACAATACCTTCTAAAAAGAACTTTAAAAAGATGTTGCAAGGGTGCAGGTCCTGCCAACTTCATCTAGAGTAAGGACACAAGGTCTGTTCCAAGACCATGAGAGAGAATACTGAGATGCCTTTGTGATTAAAATTATCTCAAGACTGATTTGAGGGTAAAAGTAAGTTTATTGATTCTATTGGGCTTATTGGTTAGGCCAGCATCATAGCCTATAAAGTGATCAAGGTTTCCATGGCTCTCTCACACCCAGGGATGATCCAGGCTCTAATAAATAGATTTGTAGGAGATAATTATTCAGGTCCTTCATTCACTCTTCCAAGACATCTTTAATAGGTGAAAACTAATTAAGAGGTGATGATTCAACCCAGCAACACCTCTCCATTTCCACAGGTGGACAGGTCACGTAGATCAGAAAAGGACCCTTCTCTTTCATCTGTTAACCAAGTTCTGTTAAAAAGGAAGACATTTCTTGGGATTTACAAGGACAAAGTAAATGTACTTCTGTCCCTGATCCCAGACAGGAATACACAATAATTCTCTCTAGTAAATAGGAATTAATACCATATATGAAAAATAAGTTCTCATTATCTCCCCTCTGTTTCTTGGAGAAACTGGGCCTCAGTTTCCCTAGGGAAGCACCACAAATATGATGACTATACATTACATGGGAGGCCTAACTCTGATGCTTTGGTATTTAATAACATGATGCCAAATGATAGATACATTGGCAGGTACACTTTAAAGGGGTACTCCCATTCTGGTACAAGAATCTTACAAACAAAATAATAGTTAATGGGAAGGACATGAATGGGATACATGACCCAATCCCCATTGACCTGTCCATTATTTCCAAGAACTAAAAGTGTTATGAAGCAGGACACTTATTTCTGGGGATTTCTGCTATTAATGTCATTTTCATTGGTCATCTGAAGTCATGCTAGTCCTCAGAGAAGCTTCTCTGGCAGATGTGCTTTCTCTTGGTCCATCTGGTGGGGAGCACAATTCCTTCCTTTTCACAATACTGCTTTTTGTATTTAAATATATATGTATACATATATAGAAATAGATATATACACATATATAACATATGTAGGCATTTTAAATATATTAAAAAAATTTTTCAAGTATTTAATTCATAATTTAATAATGTCCAAATTGGAAATAAGTTTTTAACTTTATATCTTCATAATAGTTTATCAAATTGTATCTTATCATAAACAGGCTTTAATATTTCTAAATATGAAAAAATTTATTACCACATTTTCAAATGATCTCATACAGAATTTCTTTGTCACATTTAGAACCCTGGATAAAAATTTCTAATATCAAAAAATTAAATTCTATCAAAGAAATAGAATTAGATCTCATTAAAGAAATCATCAGTGATGTATTATTGCATCATTATTAGTAACACTGAGCTTTGATTCAATAAAATTATAACCCAAGAAGAAAATTCTCTTTCAGTATTCAGTATGAAATTTCTAGCTCCCTCTTCTTTCAAAGAGCTGGATCAATTTTTTTGTTCACTACATAAAAGCCAATCAGTTCTTTTGTCCTTCAAATCAACCCTGAAAAGGACTCTGACTTATAGCTGTCATAAGTCCCCTTCCCCAGACTGACAGACTGGCAGGGCATGCCACACACACACACACACACCCAAAGTATCTGGGAGGAGGAAAAGAAAGAGATTCTGGATAGACATGAGGAATCTCTTTCTTTTCCTCCTTTCTTTCAGGCTATGGATAATACCCCCACCAAATGAGAATTTATATTTCTTAGTTCAACCCATGAACTACTCAAGACAAGGACATCACAGTTCAGATTAAGAAGTTCACTCCAATTCAGGTGAACTTCAGAATTACAAACTTCCCTAGGAAAACCTAACCTATATCAGAGTCCATAAAAAACCAACTGCACATTACACTTTCAAGTTCTAGAAATCCACATTACATTGATTTCTATTCCTCTTTTATCTGCAACAAATTGCAGGTTTTGAAGCAATTTGGCTCAATTGCTAAAATTTAGACTAAATCCAATCCAGTCCATTACAATATCTCCCAGTATCACGAATTATCAAATTCATATTAGACTAACAAGGTTGCAAGTCAAGGCATTTTGAGGCAATACTTTGCTTTTAAATTAAAATAATAGAAGTTTGACAATCATAAATACATCATTAGTATCACTTCAACCTAAGATATCTATTAGGCAAATTAAATCTATCTTTTATAAGTGCTAATCAATGTGCTTTCACCTCTGTTTACATTGGAATTATTTGCACAAAATTCTCATACCACCATTTATAAAAATTTTTTCCAAAAGGAAATTTTTGCTTACCCATTTAAGATTCCAATTTTTTTCTATACTCTCTATAATGCCAAGACCATTGTCACTATCTGAAAACACATGAGAGAAAAAGAAAAATAATTTGCCCATTACAGAACAAACAAAAATGTAAAACACAGATATTTTTCTGCATTTTACAAAGAAACAAGAAAAAAACACTTAAAGAAGACACAGACAAAACAACAAAATAAAATAACATTTTGCAATAATGAATGACAAATGAACAAATATTAAATATGGTTTAAGAATTAATTAATATTTCTACCCAAATATATATTTCATAAAGTTTATTAATAGAATGTGTAGATAAGACTAAAGTTAAATCTCCCTGTCTTACTCTAAGATTTCAAAATACATGTGACTAGCCTCCATTTATCTTTTTTTCCCTTTACCTGTCTCTCCAGCCCCATGTCTGTCTAACAAGACAAAAGCCCAGAAAAGACCTGCCCCCTCACTTTTATTGATGTATCACCCATAATGGATATAAACCTGGCATAGCTATGTTAAGTGAGGAATGTTGACAGACAGGTCAGGCTACTCAGGAAGGAGAGGGGATAAGATCCCCTCAGCACAATCCCCTCTATGATCCTTTGGGAGAGCAGTTTCCCCTGTAGATCATTTAAACATAACTATTTTAAACCTCTAAATACCTTCTAGCTAAAAATGCATACAATATTACATTTTCTAAGAGGAAGTTACAATAGTTAGAGATGAGATGGAAATTTGAGAAGAAAATTACAAAAACTGACTGATAGATACATTGATAGAATGCTAATTAGGAGCAGTCCCCTTTGGCATAGAATTTTACATTCAGAATAAGTATGATCAACCCCCTTCAGTTCAGTTCATTATATCCCAAAGTTCATTCTGGATCTTTTTATGCAGTATGTGGCTTCTGCAGGTATCTTTTCAGCACCTTCTCCAAAAGGATATACTTTCTTGATTTGAGGTGTTGGTGAGTTTCTTTTCCTGAAATTTCTCCAAAAAAAATTTATATCTTGCATTTGGGGATAATTACACAATCCCCCCATAAGGAAGGTGTTAACAATCACCAGAATCACCCTGGGATACCTTACTGAGTTATGAGGTATATGAAAAAGTTGTCAAAAAACACCCCCCAAAAAAATCCCAAATTAAAGAGTAAAAAATCAATTCTGTATAAAAATAATAAGAAATACAGAAATTATGAAAAACATTTAAAAATCTTATGTGTATAAAATTCTGAGTAAAAAAAGAAAACTTTTTCAGGTTCTAGAATCACAGCAAGGACCAATTAAAGTGACTTATGTTCCACGAGCCTCTAAGATAATAGCAGCAATACAGTGCTTTACCCATTTTCAACCAGTACTATAGAAAACTGCCAAACAATAAGAGAGAAAGGACTAGGTTTCAACAGAAAATGGGAAAAATGATTCCCTGGTCTAATTGTGCCTTCACTGTCAGAGATAGGGGGAGCCAGGATGTAGCCAAACTGAGGTACTTGACTCAGAATATTACACATGGAGTGTGGAACAAGGGATTCCTGCATCTTAACATATGTCAAGAGTCACAACCTTGATTCTCACACTAGGTTCAAGTCCTTTCATATTGGCATAGAAGTTCAACAATCCTCACTGGATTGGGTTTGGTCCTTTTTGATCTTGTGCTACTTGGCACTGCATAGTGGCTCTGTTGTTCCCTTCTCTTGAAATCAGACATAATCATTAAACAAATTCCCATAACATTTATCAATAAATGGCAGGTTTCCATAGTCTAAAGTTTTTGTGTATGCATAGTTACTAGGGCTAATATATACTGTAAACTCCACCCTTCAAGGCAAAAAACATTAATACTGATTTCATGTACTTCAGGTGTCACCAAGGATAGGAAAAAAAGAAAGAAAGAAATCAAATATCCCATTACAAACATAAAGAGAAAAAAATTTTAATCATAATTTCACAGTGTGAATTTCACATTCCATGTGACAATGCATAGCCAAGCAGAGGCACAACACAAAATGTGCTCACTCAAAAATGAGATTTATATCCCTCTTAACTTGGCCAGGATCCACAGTGTGAGAGTACATAATTTTTTCACCAGGTAAAAGCCTTTTAAAAACAGTAATACAACAACTAATACAGATTCTAAGAAGTACCAAAATCCTCCAAATTATAAGAGCCCTTTAATGACAATAGCAAAAAAACCCACTATCATTAGGATTCACATGACTTGCTATGTGACATTCAAAAACCTATAAACACATGAATACTTGTCACAAGTTCTACAGATTTACACAATCTTTCAGCCTTGGAAGAGACATTTTAAACAGTCATCATTCCAAAATTTGGTAGGAGAAAAACCCAGAAAAACCTCTGTAGTCGATGAAAACATTTTGGGTCCAAAAATGTCACGAAGAATCTATATCAGTCTGGTAGAGGAGTATAATAAGCTGAAGAGTTACAAATATAATAAATCCATTTCTAAGCTACTAGGCTTCACAGGAAAAATTATTCCCACTTCCTGGATGAGATTATAACACACCACAGAGTAACTAAGCCACTTGGGCATCTCCCTCCCTCTTGATATGAGACTGTAACAGTGTGACAGAACTGTCTCCAATATGTCCCACCCATTTTCATGTGGAGCTGAGGACTAAAAGTGAAAATCACTTTAGGTGTGTCATCTGCATTTCAATAAATGCGAGATGAGAAAATACAACAATGCCATTTCATTTTACTTCAACTACAAATGGACCCTCACCTCTTGTTACAAACAACTCAGAGGCAGGTAAATGATCAGTCAGAGGTAGGGATGCTCCCAGATATCTGAAAATCACTTTTGAAGACCCATTAAAATCAATTTAAATTATTAAATAAATAAATTTTCTAAAACTTGTATATTGATTGAAACCAGTTTGGAGTCCATCTATCATTTTGGTGTGACAATTAACAAAGTCAAAAAAGGAACAAAAGGCTATTTATGGGTTTTTTTTACAATATGTTCGGTACAATTATAGGGAAGGTACAAATAAGACACGATGTAACAGAATATTTCAGTTTTGATAACTTATGAAGTGGTTAACAGCAAATTACATCCATATTTTATTTAAAATTGTGTTACAGAGACTTCATTCTGGGGAGGGGAACAAGCTGTAACAGTTAACATCAATAAGGCAATGAGGTCTAAAAAGACTTAAAAATTCACCTCCAAATTCTTTGAGGTTCCTTCCCCTCCCAAGTACCATCAGTCATCTAAATCCCTTTGTCTACACCTCTGGGGTCACCATACTGAGGGGAGTTCCCATATTGAGTACAGATGTTTGGGTGTGAGTTTTGATTTGCCTCATTCAAATAACTATTCCTCCTATTATTATCATTATCCCTGAACCTTTTCCTATTTTCCTGATTTCTCTTCTTACAATTCATAAAGACAAAACCAACCTTTCCACAAAAATAACATGTAAGTAATTGTTTTGTGGATTCTTGTAAGGGAGCTATGATCTCTCCTTTCTTTACCATTCCAACTGTCTTGGTTAATTTTTTTATTTCCTTCCTCAATATCTCTACTAAAGTAGTATTCTCTTTATCCTTCTCACCCTGTTTAGCAGTCAATTCCTTTATTTCCTTCCTTAATGCTTCCACTAAATCAGTATTCTCCTCATTTTCCTTATGTCCCTCAAAAGCATAAACTGCCACTCTTTTTAAGTCTTCAAAGTCCACAGTAGGCCACTTTGGACAGCTAGTCATAAAATAATCCCTAACTACCTTACAACTGTTTTTACAAATTTTATTCTGATTTGTCTAACATCCCTTTCCTTATCAACATCCAATTCTATATATCTTCCTCCCAGCTCAATAAGTCTATCCATAAACTGTGAGGGATTGTCTTCTTGCTTAAGATTTTCAAATTTAGTCCATGTACCACCAACCCTTTCAGAACAGGCTCTCTTAGCTTTTAGAATGAATTCCTAACCTGGCATAGTCGTAAGTAAACTTGCTCTGAATTTGGGTCACATTTGGGATCTTCAGTTGGCCAATGAGTTTTTCCCTCTCCCTGGGCCTGATTAACAAGAGAAAGAATCCTATTCCTTTCCCTTTCTTTTAGCAAAACCTGGAGCAAATCTTCCACATCAACCCATGTGGGGTTATGTGTATGAAAAATGTTCTTAACCCTATTTTTATGAGCAACACAGGTTCAGCTTCAAATGAAGGCAGTTTTTTCTTTGAATCTCTTGATGTCAAGTGGAGAGAAAGGTGTATGATGTCTAATGTTTACTAAATATCCATGTCTATTATATGTAGGAACATCTCTTAGAGGGAAAAGATTTTATTTGAATCATCTGTAGTAACTGCTGCTTGGCCTGTGTTCTGGAGTTCAATGGAGTGGGTTGCAGTGAGACTAGTAGAAGGGGGTGGGTGTTTGAATGGAGAGGGGGAGGTTGGTTAGGGGATGGAGAGGTAGGGCAAAAATATTGGGGGTGGGACTGGGGCCATGGCAGAGGAAGAGGCTTGGGGCAAGGTAGAGAGGAATGAGAGTGGGGCTGGGGGTGGGGTGGAGAGGAGGTGGGATGGGACTCGGTATAGGTTAAAGAGGAGTAGGATGGGTGAGGTCTAGAGAAATCATAATAAGTTGGGTGGAAAGGAGGGTACAGAAAATGATTGAAATAGGGATGGTACAGGTGGGAATATGGGAGATGGGTGGGCATTGGGTAGTTATAAGAAGGAGGGTATGAGTAGTGGAATGGTAAGGAAGGATAGGGAGGTATATTGGGAGGAAAGGGGATGGGAGGAGTAGGGGCTAAGCAAGGTCTGACAGGGAGAGGAGCTGAGGGGTTCAAGTCCTGGTTTGGGTCAGTATGAGGAGAAACCTCCTCACAGGCCAGGTGGGATGATATAATGTGTTTCTTGCTAGATCTCACTGAAGGAGTTAAGCTAGAATGGTCTAGCTAGAAACCAAAGAAATAATCGTTTCCTCACTGTAGGAAATGGTTGATTTATCAACATGATATGGCCACAAGAGCCAGTATTTATAATCTTTGGAATCTTTGTTTTTAATGGCTAACTTCAAATCTTTTAAGATCTTGAAGTAAATATATATATATATATATATATATATATATATATATATTGGCTAGGTAAAAGATATGTCAATCCAGGTTTTGAACTTTTTTCTAGCTTCCTTCTTTGTCATCCAATTCTCTTTAGGTAAATTAGGATCACCCCAAGAATTAAAAAAGTGTATTCAGGGGTGAATCAGGAAGAATATTTCATGATCTCCTTTGATGTATTGCAGTATTTCCCATATTGACTAATCTGTCTGTCTTAATCTGCCTTTTTAAGCTAGTTTGAGTATTGCTAAATGGTCAGCTTAAACAATGAAAAGTTCCTAAAACATTAAAAAAAAAATGGAGACACAAAGTTCTTCAGTGTTATTGTGGAAGGCAATGAGAGAAGGTTTAAAATGAAAAACAACTGTAAGGAAGTAAGTAATTGTTGCACAGCAATAGTATCAATAATGAATGTGCATTTAATGTAATTGTTATTGTTATTAATAATAATATGCATTTATTAGAATTGTTGTTATTAATAATAAATAACCACAAACAACAAGTATCAATTATCAATAATAACTATAAGTAATTGATAATAGCTGGTAGTGACTAATAATATTTATTGAAATTAATAATTATTGTTATTGATAGTATTATTAATACCACTGTGTTCTAAAATTATTCCTTAATATTGCATGTAATTAATTCAATTTAATTTTGGCTTTATTCAATTTTAGAAATTTGTTTTTAATTTTAATTCAATATTATTAATGTTTAATTATTAATAAGCCTTTTATTTAAATGTATTCAATGTACATTGCTAGTAGGAATAGGAAAGGAATTTTCTTTTTATTTTCCTGCAGTTTTAATTCTCAACAGCAGGTGGCTCTATGACTGCGTGTAAAGTGGAACACATTTGAGGGTTTACATCCTATCTGTTGTTCACATGGGGATAAAGGAAGAGAAAGGGGAAAAAAGGCAATTTGGCCTTACATAAGCTCAGCAGTCTAAAGGAATTTGCTGAGGGAGGAAGAGAGGAAAGAAAATAATTCCAAAAAACACTTCCTCTTAGCCCAGTTCTAAGAACTGTTTGGTAGGCAGAAAGGAGAAAGGAAAGAAAAACCAAGTTAAATCCCTTCCTCTTCAAACAGTCACGTGTTTGTTTGTTTGTTTGTTTGTTTGTTTGTTTGTTTGTTTGTTTGTTTTGGGTAAGAAATACTTTATTACTTATATTGATTATAATCAGATCAGGCCAGCATCACAATCCATAAAGTGATCCAGGTCTCCATAGCTCTCTCATGAACAGGAATGATCCAAGTTGGATCAGGCAGCCCAATAAATAGGTTTTTAGACGCTCATTATGCAACCCTTCCTTTGATTCTCCAAAGACATCTTTAACTAGTGAGAGCTAATTAAGAGATGAAGCATCAACCTATCCAGCCCTCCACATTCCTACAGGTGGACAGGTTAGAAAAGGACCCTTCTCCCTTTCACCTATTAAACAAATTCTGTAAAAAAGAAATACATTTTGGGGATTCCCAAGGGCAAAGATAATGTAAAAATTGTCATACCAGTGGCATCCCTGACCCAGATCCTAGACATTGGCAGAATACACAGTAATTCTCGCAAATGTATAGGAAATAATACAGTATGTGAAAAATAAGTTCTTACAATACCAAAAAAAGAAAGGCTGTCCACACTAGTGTGGGAGTAAATAGATGAAGATTAACTAGGGTTTGGGGGTTGTTTATGCCTGGTTTTTTGGATATCAGTCTTCCTTAGTGGCAGGTCTAGGCCAGTGTCTGGCCAAATCAGAGATATAGAAATAGAACAAAGAAGGCATAGTCTTCTAGGAGCATGCCTAGGAGCATGAACAAGTTTTTTCTCCCCCACGGGATCATTAGAATATCTTTTGCTGTTTATTCTAAAGGTAATTTACATTAACTGAGGAGCCATAGGTCATGTCCTCATTCACAGCATGGAACTTGAGGAAGCAACAAAAATAATCCCAAATAAAAAGAGAAGCACAAAAGCAAAATGGCTGTCTGATGAGACTTTAGAAATGGATGATGAGAGAATGAAAATAAAAGGCAAAGGAGAAAGAAGATACAACCATCTGCATGTAGAACTCTGGAGAAAAGGAAGGAGACATAGGAAGGTTTTCTTAAATGAAAAATGCAAAGAAATAGAAGAGAACAATAAAATGGGAAAGACAAGAGATGTCTTCCAAAAAGTCTGTGACCCTGGATTTGAATTCAGGTTTTCTTGACTGCAAGCTCAGCAATTCTTTATATCACTTCTCTGTACTTAGCTGTCTGTGGGAGAGACTATTGAGGCAGAGATTGCATAGAAATTAAGTTTCCTTTTCTTGCATCAAACCTCAGTGGCTATCAGCTAAAGACATGTGTTCCCCTCCCATGTTCCTAGGTTCCCTGTGGTGTATGCAGTGAGAGCTGTATTCCTGGATTCAGAAAGACCCCTTTGGAGGGGGAGGCTACCTGCTGTTTTGACTGCTCACCATGTCTAGAAGGGGAGATTTCCAGTCAGAAGAGTGAGTTTCCTCAGAGAAGTCCCTTTTCATAGTCATTGAGAAAGAAAAAAATAAACAGGTTATTCTTATAGAGCCCCCCACACTCATTCAGAACAGCATTATCTGAGTAATAAGGCACAGTACACGATGTAAAGAAAAAACAAGAATATCCTGAAACAAGAACCCATAGTGGTTGGTGGTTATGCTTCATCCTAGAAGAGGACCACAATGACATCAGTGGCTATGTCTTCTGACTCACTCATAAAACTGGATTTAAGTGAGGTGGAGAAACCCAGAGTCTCGGGCCTCAACCTCTCTTCCAGAGTCATCAAAGTCCGAGAACAAGACAAAAGTCAAAAGTAGCCATTCTGGTCCCTTTGCTCCCACTACACTATGAGAAGTATAATGCTAAGCAAAAACTCTTGGCTGCCTTATTTCTTTGATCAGTTGAAATCCCTTCATTTTCTCTGGGTTGTTGTCAAGCACCCATACAGCTCAATGGGTACTTATTTGGGGATATTCTTCACAGCTTTCCTTGCTAGGACATGATCTTTTATTCAGACAGTGATGTTCCTTGAAGTTGTAGGTGACTATCAATCTGGTGCATTTATACACATAAGTACATATGTGTGTATGCATGAATCATGTGTACCATGAGTGTATGTATGTGTGGATACATGTATATAAATACTGTGCTATAATGTATATATACTGTATATATGTACATATATGTATGTATACACATGTGTATATATACATGTGTATATAAATACTGTGTTATAATATATACTGTATATATGTACATATATGTATATGTACACGTGTGTATATATACATGTATATAAATACTGTGCTATAATATATACTGTATATATGTACATATATGTATGTATACACATGTGTATACATACATGTGTATATAAATACTGTGTTATAATATACTGCATGTATGTACATATATGTGTGTATACACATGTGTGTATATATACACATGTATATAAATACTGTGCTATAATGTATATATACTGTATATATGTACATATATGTATGTATACACATGTGTGTATATACATGTGTATAAATACTATGCTATAATATATACTGTATATATGTACATATGTGTGTATACACATGTGTGTATATATACATGTATATAAATACTGTGCTATAATGTATATGTACTGTATATATGTACATATATGTATGTATACACGTGTGTGTATATACATGTATATAAATACTGTGCTATAATGTATATATACTGTATATGTGTACATATATGTGTGTATACACATGTGTATATATACATGTATATAAATACTGTGCTATAATGTATATATACTGTATATATGTACATATATGTATGTATACACATGTGTGTGTGTACATGTGTATAAATACTGTACTATAATGCAACCAAAGTTGCCCATGCTGTATAAGGTTGGTGGCTGCAAGATTCCATTGGGGATTTATTCTAATATACTGGGAAAAATCATTCCAGGAAAAAGAGTTTGAAGCAGGCAGGAAACAAAAGGAGATATAAATGAGGCAGTTTGGGTGTCCATGATTAATGTTAAAGTTGAATGATTTACAAGTGAAATTTTCTGTCTGAAATGAATCTGCAAATGTCATTAGGACAAATCTTTCATGATAAAATGCAGGGGAACCATTCCTAACCCCTTTGCCCCAACTGGGATGTTTTGTTCTCTTAGGGCTATACCACCTTCCATCATAACAACACCTGGGACTGAGATGTGAGAGTCTAAGAGTACCTGGAAAAGTAAATTTGTGCTAGAAAAGACCAAATTGTTAGGGATTGGGGGTTGGATTAAAGAAACTTAAAATCAGGAACCCGATAGCTACAAAGATCAGGAAAGGGGAGAGATGCCATTAAATCTTCCCTACGTTGTGATATAAAGTAAGTGCCTTGATCTGGCAGTCGCTGTGGATTAAAGCTACCTCCATCCTTCCGTTCTCCCTCTCTACCTGTTCCTCTGTTTCTGTCTCTGCCTCTGTAGTCATCTCTGCATATGTACCTTTCTGTCTCTTTCACTATCTCTCTGGGTCTCTCTCTGTCTCTGTCTCTGTGTCTTTGTCTCTCTCACATTTTTCTCCCCAATCCCTATCTTAGATACTCCCAGGCCTGATCCACTCCAAAACTGAACTTTGATTGAACTTTATTGCTTTAAATATACTTCATTCCAACTGGAATGATCCATCCACAACTAAGCAGATGTCTATTTCAGGGAGAGGAGAAAATCAGAATTTATCTTCAAGACTAAAATTCTATCAATTCACATAATTAGGTTTCAGAACATCTGAACTTCTTCCCTCAGAGTAATCCTTCTGAATACACAAGTTGATTTGGGAACAAAGAGGATAATGGAACATATTGAACCTGATTTGCAATTAAATTATCAAAAAACAGGTATTACAATCTCCCTTTACTGATTGTTTGTTGATTGACTGCCTAAAGCAAGATGTGCATGTTCTTTAAAGGTGCTTTCTAACCTGAGCAGAAGGCATAGTCCGTCTGCTGAATTACAGAGGGATCCTCTGGACTTGGAAAGGTCTTTCAGATCCACCTGTTTCTGGATCACATTCTATTGTGTGCACCTAGCTCTGTAATATTTTACAGATTGCTACAAACTATCTATGTATTTAAGTATCTATCTATGTATGTACGTGTCTGTTCATCTATCTATGTAGCTATCTTCCTATTTCTCTATTTCTTTATCTATCCATCTATCTATCCATCCATCCATCTATCATCCCTTTAAAAAGTGTGGCTTGACAGTCCACATATTGCAGCCAAAGTTCATAGACTCTGAATTTCCCAGGACATAACTTTCATTTAGAAAGAGAACCTACAGAGATTGTTCATCAGTATGAATGTAGAGGACCAACAATACAGGGAAGAAGGAAAGGAAGGGCAGCCTATAAAGCATGTGGGGGATTATTGACTTCCACAAGCTTAGTGCAGAAATGAAGGCTGATATTTAAAAGCCAATGTCCTTAGAGTGTTTTTATCAGTCTGTGAGATATAGACTACAATAATCTCCAAAGAACTCTGATGGAAAATCATTTCACAAGCAACTGAGAACCACATAGTAGGGGTGAAGAGATTTTTCACCATGTAACTAATAAGGTCATTAAAAGAATAGGAGAACAAGATGTATGAGCATAAACAATGCAGGGTAGAAAGAGATTGAGATGGTCATGAGGTGAAAGAGAAGGATAAGATGAGACCATTCAGAGTGTTCCCTTGGTATACATACACAGGTCGGGAGTTAGTGAGGAAGACCTTGAGCACATTACAGACCTCTTATGGTCTCTGAAATTTGTAGGAGGATAAGAACAAGAGTTCCAAAGGTGGGTCAGTCAGAGATGAGCCCTGATCCAATAATGGAGGGGAAACCCAAATCAGTGAGTCTAAGGAAGCATTGGGTATTTGAGGGTTTAAGGAAATGAAACTGATTAGGATGGATGAAAGTTTGATGATTATAATAATAATTACACTAATAACCATCATTTACATAGTACTTCAACTTTGTGCTTTCCATATGCTAAGTTGAATCTCACAACAATTCTGTGAAGTAAGTGCTATTATTATCCCCATTTCACTGAAATGGAAACTAAGACAAAGTAAAGTGACTTACTCAGGGTCACATAACTAGTAGCCAGAACTTGAACAAAAGCATTTGTAACTCCAAGTCCTCTGCCTTATTCCTGTTGCCACTTACTTTCTTATATAATATAGTAAAATGTAACAGTTTCTACAGAGATTTATGTTATTACAAGCCCACAACTCTATCTGGATTTCCACCACAGGAGCAATTCAAAGTTTGGTTTGGTAGTGGAAAGATCCAGGTTACAGAAGATCAGAAAAGGGAGAGAGAAGCAAAGAGGAGGAAAGGGAATGTCTAGGAAAGGGACAATAAGGAAGGTTTTAGGAGTCCAGAGAGCTTTTGAGGAATACCATTTCCAGGGTAAACTTCAAGGAATCCTCATGGTTCTGAATCAAAGGGTTAAAATATGGCCAATCCACTATTTTGAAACAGGTAAAAAACAATTCAGCCTATGATCCAATGAAAATTTGGTCTTAAAGCTATCTGATTAAACCCTGATATTGAAGAGTTATTAAATTCATTGTTTAATATATCATAGAATTGCATAAATTTCCCGAGTATTAACAGCAGGGCCACTTAAAAATGAAATTCTCATATAAGAAATCTGCCATGTAGTCAATCCATAAATCAATCAATGCCTATTCACTATGGATAATCTTGGTGATAAATGGTGGAATACTGTAGGAGAGAAATTGTATTCAACCTGTCAGAAGGAAGAGAGAAGCAGATTTTGCAGGCTCAAGGACCAGTTAGAACAGGGGAAGGGCAAGAAGGAGAGAGAATTCTGAAGGAAGGAAGAGAATCTGGGCAGTGGGAGAGGGAACTTCTTTCTGGGAAGCCTAACAGAAAGAAGGACCTGAACGGATCTCGGAACCAGCACTCTCCTCCTGTGACCCTTGACCCAGTTTTCCAGGGAAACAACCTGAGTGAACAGGAATTCAAATGGAAGATGTTCACTGTAAGAATTCCTCTGAATCCCCTCTAAGTCTTTGAACTCATTATAATAGCCAAGGCAGCTAGAAAAGTCAAGACATCTTCACAACTGACCCCAGGTGGCCAGGCAAGCAAAGCCTGATCCTGCCAGATCTGGGGAGAATGGATTCAGTTACTTTAGGGACCTCCTATTCCCTCTTTCCCATTACCTTACTCTTCAATTCAATTTCCCTACCCCTTTATTTGTTCCCTTAGAATAAACAGCGGTTCTGAAGAGCAAGAGACTGACTTTATAGTACCTAAGAAAGGAAGGAGACTTTGGGAGATTAGGGGGAGGAAAGTTACATTTCTCTCCTCAGAGAAGGAGAAGCTGGTGGTATCATAATTGTTTCAACCAGGTCTAAGGGAACAGAAGTGTGTGATCTTGAAGGCAGTCAGAGTGGGGTTTGCAAAGGAGAAGAGAGAGGGAAATCAATCCATCCCCTTTCTCTTTATACTTGACTCCATTCCAACACTCCCTCACTCTGGTCCTGACCCAGCAGGGAAGACTCCGTTCTCTCCCTGCCCTTATATTACAATAAAAAGGGGAAAAAGAAATATTTCCTGCATTCATGGAGCTTCCATTCTAATGGATGAAATAACGTGAACATACACAGTAACGGCATCGACAAAATATGTGTTAAATGCATAAAAATTCGTTGTGAGAAAGGGGTATACTGACTGCTGAGAAAAATGAAGAAAGGTTAAATTGGTCCATCTACAGCTAGAGTTGTTGCACAACACAAAAGATATGGAAGCATTCTTTACATTTTATATAGAAGGCCTCCAGTGTCTAAGCTTATTGTACAATCAGAATAGATTAAAAACAGTTATCATCAGTTAAGTAAAGGGAATGTAGAGAATCAATGTGATATAAGCCAACCAATAATAAAGGACATGAACTGAGGCATCCTACTCTTAAGTGCATCCTGAGGAGGCAGAAGGAATACTTACCATGATGATAATTCTTCCCTACATCTGGGCATCGGGAATATTCTTTGAATCTAAACCTTGATCCCCTGTTTCTCATAGATGCAGAATGTTGTACCAAGTGCCCAGAGGATGAATATCCAAATAAGCAGAGAGATCGCTGCCTCCCCAAGGTTGTGACCTTCCTGAACAGAAAAGAACCATTGGGATTGGCTTTGGCCCTCATGGCAGTCTCCTTTTCTTTACTGACAGCTCTGGTTCTGGGGGTCTTTGTGAAGTTCCAAGACACTCCCATAGTCAAAGCCAATAACAGGACTCTCAGCTATACTCTCCTCATCTCACTTATCTTCTGCTTCCTCTGCTCCCTGCTCTTCATTGGCCATCCTACCCCTGCCACCTGTCTCCTACAACAAACAGTATTTGCAGTTGTCTTCACAGTGGCTGTTTCCTCCATTTTGGCCAAAACTCTAATTGTGGTTCTGGCTTTCAGGGTTTAAGGCCAGGGAGCAGAATCTGAATGTACATACAACCTCGAGTATCCAACTATATTGTTTTCATCTGCTCAGAGATTCAAGTGAATTTCTGTGGCATCTGGCTGGGCACCTCTCCCCCCTTCCCAGAGGCAGACACACACTCTGAATATGGCCACATAATCATTAGGTGTAACGAGGGTTCTGCCTTTGCCTTTTACAGTGTCCTGGGCTACATGGCCCTTCTGGCTCTGGGGAGCTTTACTGTAGCTTTTCTGGCCAGAAACCTGCCTGATACCTTCAATGAAGCCAAGTTCATCACTTTCAGCATGCTGGTGTTTTGCAGTGCCAGCACCTCTTTTCTGCCCACATACCAGAGCTCCAAAGGGAAGGCCATGGTGGCTGTGGAGATCTTCTCCATCCTGGCCTCCAGTGCTGGATTACTGGGCTGCATCTTTATTCCCAAATGTTATATCATCCTCCTGAAGCCAGACAGAAATACCCAAGAACAGATCAAGAATAAATGAGATGTGGTTTAATAAACACAGGATTGCAATGGTGATTTACTTGTGCATTGTTCATCTAAAATATTCCATTGATTCCCTTGCTCTATTGATTAGTCAATGACAGATTGTTTTGATGACTATTGGTTTATAATACAATTTGAGATCTAGTACAAATAGGCCAACTTCATGATTTTTTCATTAATTATCTTGATATTCTGGACCTTTTATTCTTCCTGATGACTTTTGTTATTAATTTTCCTAGTTCTGTGAAATAATTTTTGAGTAACTTTGTAAATTTGACAGTCATATAACTGAATAGGTAAATTAATAAAGGTAGAATTATTGTTTTTATTATGTTGGCTCAGCCTACTTATGAGAAATTAATGTTTTTCCAGTTATTTATATCTAACTTTGTGTGAAAAGTTTTGTAATGGTGATTATATAGTTCCTGGATTTGTCTTGACAGTTAGAACTCAAGTATTTTATGTTTTCTAGAGTTGTTTTCAATGGAATTTCTCTATCTGTTACTACTGGACTTTATTAGTGATATATAGAAATTGTGAAGATTGGATTTAGCTATCTCCTGATTGTAACAATGAAGATACTTAGCTCTTTCTTTATTGTGAAGATAAACTTGTAATCTCCTGATTGTAACAATGACGGTACTTAGCTCTTCCTTTATAATGAAGCTAGAATTGTAAGCTACAATCTATTTTTAGATTTTAACCACAAAAGGTGTTAAGTAACTACAAAGGGTGAACTTAACAAAAAAGGATTTAAGTAACCCAAAAAGATATAATCTAACCAAAGAAGGTGAGAACTAAAGAATGGGCGGTCCTGGAAAAAAGCATCTGCTGTGATTTGTAGACATGAAAATTTAGGGGAGGTGACACAAGAGAACAAGGTCTTTAAATAGAGGAGAAAAAAGACTAAAGATAGCCAGTCATCCTGGGCTTGGAGTGAAGGATCAGTCACTCGGAGCTGAAAGGAAGATGGACATTCAGACAGTTAGTCACCCAGGCTTGGAGTGAAAGATGGAGGAGTGACTGGAAGACAAACACCCAGACTTCTTTTAGACTGTTACTGTTGGTGAGTGAAAAGCTGACTTAGTGACCCTGCCTTTCTGGAGGTGTGAAGCCTCCAGGTAAGGCCCATGTTCTTGAGACTCTCTTCCCCTGGCTGGGGCTTAGAGATTCTAAGTGGTATCAGAAGAAGCCAGAGTTTTCTCTTTCTCTCTCATTCCTTAACATCTTCCTTCTATTGTAAATAAACTACCATAAATTCCATTTACTGTAGTAATTCATTTTGGGATTTAGAAATTAAATCCCTGGTGATTAATTAATTATTAATTAATAATATATTCATAGTCCAACCACAATTTAAATTGTGCACATGGCAACACAAACTGTAGAAGAGATAAAGGTAGAAATGCAAATAGCTAAAGAGGAGATAGATAATCCAGTATCTATCCTATCCATTTACAATCAGGCCTCAATTCATGTAAAGATCCATAAGCCTTTCTCTGCCTCAGATCTAGAAAATCTGGGGGGAAAGGACACCTGCTTTTTTCCTGAGCCCTTTCCAGGCCATAAAAGAATTCAAATGTGTGATCAGACTTTTTGATCCAACATTCTCGGACATTGAAATTCTTCTTTTGGAGATGTTTACTCTGGCTGAAAAGAAAAATTCATTCAGGAGACTAGAAATAACCCTAATTTAACCTCATGGCCAGAGCATTTTGAGGACCTGGAACTTTCCAACAATTCAAATTTAGTTTATTTCAGAAAGGCTAGAGATGACTTGGGGGAAAGTATGAAAATATTCACCAAGCGTCCTGACTCATGAGGGAAATTTGAAAACATAAAGCAAGAAACAACAGAGTATCCTTCAACATCCCTGGATCACTTGCTAGAAGCTGGGGCAACTTTACTGGGGTTTCAGGACTGGTCAGAAAAGCTCCAGCACATCAGAAGGCAATCCATGAAAGGCAGTTCTCTACCTATCAGGACATATTTCAAATTACATTGAGGACCTTCACAAAATTGCATCTTATGTTCACAAAGGATCCCAAGAAATTATTGACTCAAAACAGGCTCTAAAAAAAAAAAAAGACCAAATCATCAAAAATTTAAAGCATCAATTAAAAGATGCAAAGGAAAACATAAAAAAACAGGGAAACAAGGAAGTGAAATCTTTAGCTACTATCCAAGCCTTTAGACCTAGATACCAAACTCAATAACCTAGGAAACCAAGAAACTCATACTACAGCATCAACATTAACAAAAGGTGTTTCTTATGTGGAAAATCCGAACATTTATTGTCAGATTTAACTTGAACACAAACAACAGAAACAGCCCTGTTATTCGAGCATGGTTGCAGGACATAATACAGAATTATGAAGCCAGGATCCAGCCTTAGCACATAAAACAAAATTTAAGGGGTATAAGGCTGAGCCTAAACATGGGAAACAAGCTATAAAAATTTTGAGCTTGGAAATAGACTATGGGGATGGTAAACTGAAACTGAAGAGCAAATAGAGGAAGAACAACAGATGTTAAGGAATGTAACAGAAATCAAAGATAAGATATATAGGATAGAAGCTAAAGATTCAAAAACACAAGAAAAATACAAAAATGTTCTTACAACAGACTTAACATCAAATATAGCAACAGTTTTGATTAACAATGATAGGAAAATTATAAAATATAGAGTACCAGAAACTACATTAGTTCAAGAAACAAACTTAAATGAGTGTTCTGAGAAGTTTCTTATACAAACAGCAACTGATAGGAAAAAAAATCCTATACAAAATCTTAACATAATTATTAACAATACATATACACAGAAATCTGAATCAAACAACTTTTTCCAACTTAATGAAGGGAACAGTCATAATAACAGCATAGAAATACCAACCAGCACAAACACAGAAATGAATCCATTGCAAACTCAAAACACATTGAAACCTGATAGTCCAGAGCTAGAGCAATCACAAGTCAATTCAAACCAAGAATGGGACATAGAAAAAATTGAGTTACAAGCACCTGTGGTTCAAGTCAATCAAGTCCTGGAGACATAGTATATATAAAGAACTTCACAGAAAATCAGTAACAGATCCAAGATGGTTGGGTCCATATGAAGTTCTGTTTGTTTCTCTGTTGACTGTAAAAGTTGCAAAGATTCATGGTTCCACTGTTCCCACATAAAATTGCAAAAACCAAACAGACACAGAACAAACAGAACACTCACACACTACTCAAAACTTAGAATCAAATCAAAACCCAAAGAATTAATGAAGAAAATACAAGAGACCACTGAAAATTTTAATAGCTAAAACCAATAAACATCACAACACACTCATATATTAAGTTCCAGTGCAAGAGGAAAGATCCCATCAGTCAACATGTAGATGACAGACAAAAATCCAACTATCAGAGATGAAGAAAAAGAACAAAAGATAGAAGCAAAGAAGAAATGAATCAACTTACAACAAAAAATGGACAATTAGGACTTTAAAACTTGCAAAAAAGGACAGTCCAAGGAGGAAGACAAAAGGGAAACTGTATATGTAAGACTAGTGCGGCATAAACACACACACACACAAAAAAAACACAAATTAACCTCACACTATAAACATGCAAACAACACTACATAACTTCAAAAAAGAAGAGAACCTATAGGCAACTAGTTAGACAAAGGACATCTTGCAACAAAAAGGATAAATTTGTGCATGCAACAGGACATATTAGACATTGCACAACATAAAAACTGATTTCTGGACATGGACCTTGTGTAAATAAATGACTGTCTGAAGATTGCATATGTGCAAAATGCATATATGTATATATTGTATCAATGTATATTTTTTACCTGACGAGGACATGTTTCATTTCCTTGTAGGGCTAAAATCTCTATGCAAGATTGAAAAAACCTTGTAAAAATGTATTATATGTAAATATGTACATAAAAGTAGATAAAACTTACCAACAAAAATTCTAACCTATAGAACTAACCACATTAAAATAATAGCACAGGGAAAGAAGCAGATAGGGACTAGGAGAAAAGTTATGTTTTTTAGCTAGACAGCTTAGGGATAACATAAGAATAAGGCTATAGTATATGGTTATATTTTGGAAAAGGATACTAACAAAAATAAGATAGATAACCAAATAGAATAGGGTTAACAACATTATTTTGCAAACATAAGTAGGTTAACATTTAAAATAGAAAAGTATATAGCTTAGCATAAGATAACAAATGATTAATAAGAAAACTGTTGTATTGTTACATTGAATTTACTCATTGGATTTGAGAAAAACCTGTTTATTGTTACAAAATTGTTCACCCATTGCAACATTGTAATGCAAGTTGTATTTTCCTTTCCTACCCAAAACTTTCCTATATACCTTTCTTAGCATAGATAGACAAAGTCCTAGATAGAGTAAGATAGTAAGATAGGAATTTATTATTTTGGTGGGATAGAACATCGGATAAAAATAGGAAAAGACAGTGCACAAACAGCGTGAGCTTTTAGCAAAAGACTCCGAAAAATCAAAACCGGGATATTGTAATGATGGAAAGAAAAAAAGAACTGTTGAGGGAAATGGAAATTGGGAGCTCTACAGTGAATGAAGCAGGAATGGCAGTTGGGAACTGAACAAGGACTTCTGGGAAATTCTCCAAAGGAGCAGGGTCTTGGGGGCTGAGACACAGAAGGGAGTGGAAGGAGGAGCTATTTCTCTGGACCATTGTCAAGACACCTGTGGAGATTTCTGACACTGACAGAAATCTAAACATCACAGGTTCCTGTTTAAAACATCACTGGCTCCTGTCCGTCATTCCATGAACTATTGAGATACTGGACTCAAATCAGTGAGCAGTGCTCTCTCCCTTATTCTACCTCTCCACTGGCTATGAGAAAACCTTTTAGACAGAGAGTTAGGATAACTTCAACCCTCTAACCACTACCCTTTGCCCCAATCAACAATTAAATCAAATAAGCATTCAGATAGCGAATGCAATCTCATTTATTTCCTCTGCTTGTAGAGAAGACTTCCCCATCACCCTTGAGGGCCAGCATAGCCATCAAGAGGCAAGTCTTCACCAAGGGGAGATCTCCATTTTATCTCCCTCAAGTAATTCAGGGACTCTGGTAGGGAGTAGTGAGAGATGCCATTTTCATCAACCCTTTCTTCACTACCTTCAACCCTCATTTCTTCATCTAAGGAGTGTGAGTCTCCCAAAATTACAACATCTATTATTTAACAAAATTATACTTGAATTTCGGGGTTCTGTCATGTAAAATAGCGCACTAGTATTTTCATCATTAATCTGTTCCTTTACTTGAATTTCTCTCTAATCTACACATTTCGATTCAAAGTGCTATTTATCAAGTCCTCAGGTAGCAAGGCAAATAAAGTTTAACTAACTCTCAGGTCATTCCTCTCTATCCCTGTGTCCCTTCATTCTTATAATTTAAGACTTGATATAGAGAGGCAGTGTTTGTAGTAAAGTCAGAATGGATGACCCAATTAGGAAGACCTAAATTCATATCTACCCTTTGATACAGGCTACGTGTCCTGGGCAACTCACTCAAACTTTAAATGTTATATGTTACACTTATATTTTGAGATTCATGTACCAGCTCTCTTCTGCATTAGTAGGGAAAAAAATTCCTCACCAGAGAGCTTACCAGTATGATAAAATTATAAGAATTAAAACTACTGTCATTTAGGAATTCTCATCTCAGAAACAATCTTCTAAATCAGTTGGTCACAATAAATGAACAATTCACTTATTTTTTAAACTTTTCCTATATCAGGTATATAGAGGATTTTCCTTGTTTCCATAGAATTTGAGTTCTTTACATAGAAGAATATCATCAAAATGATGTTAAAGGAACGGCTTAGAAAGACCTTGACACTTCCGGTCAAGATGGCGGCTTAGAAGCAGCAAAAGTTCAGACCTCTGAAAACCCTTCCTTACCGATCGCAAACTGAATGCTCCTAGGGGACTAAAATTCAAACTTAACAACAGAGCTAGGGAACCCTCCTTCTGAACTCAAATCAAAAGGTACGCCTCCCCAAAACCCAGAATCCTAGAACACTCGGGTCTAAGGGGAAGGCAGAGGAAGGTCCCAGGACCCCTCCCCCCCAGCTCAGAGCGCTGAGTCCACAGCAGCAGCAGCAGCAGGAACCTCAGGGCCAGCAAAAGTGCTGCTCTTAAGGGCGCACCTTAAAAGCAACCTGGGCCAATCTTGGGGCATACAACACAGGCGGCAGGGAAGCACCCTGAGGGAGATGGGGGAGAGCTTGTAGCCCCCGGCCTGCATCCTTCCATCGGAGTCTCACTTGAGGTTTTTGCCTCAGGGCACATCCAGACCAACCCAGCTGAACATAATCCCATCAGGAGCCCTCAGACCTCAGGGAGGCCAGGACTCCTTCCCCCTTAGAGTGCAGAGCCTTCTAAAAGGATAGGAACGTCAGGAACTGCAAAGGCATTGTTCTGAAGGGTGTACCTTGAAAGCAACCTGGGCCCTCTGAAAGGTCAGGAACCTTGGGGCGGCAAAGGCACTGAGGTACCTTGTGGACAGTGCTGTGCCAGGCTCAGAGTGTGGAAGTAAGGCAGCGGAGAAGCAACTGGAGGGAACTGAGAGCAGTAACACCCAAAACGCCGCCAGGCAGGGGAGGGCAGACCCTGGGCCTCTCCAGGAAGACAGCGCAGCTGTGGAGAACGGACAATTTGCCTGGGACTAAAGCCTTGGACTATCAGACAGATACACTAAGAGCCAGTCCCCCTCACTCAGATTTCTGACTGGAAAGGGGAAGAAAAAGCATAGAAATGGCAAACAATACAGAAGTACAAAAGTCTCCAAACACCAAGAAAAGCAAGAAGAGGGTGACTTTGGACACATTTTATGGAGCAAAAATACAAAATACAGAGGAGATAGAAGAGAAAACACAAACAAATGCTCCAAAACCTTCCAATGGAAATTCTCCACAAACTCTTGAAGAACTTAAATCGTAAATTATCAAAAAGATGGAAGCCTTCTGGCAGGAAAAATGGGAAACAAAGCAAAAGGAACTCAGCAATCTGAGACACCAAAATATGCAAATGCAGAAATAGCTCGAAGCCTCAAAAAACAGGTCAGACCAAACTGAAAAGGAAAACCAGTCTTTAAAGGTCAGAATCAGGCAACTGGAAGACAATGATCTTGCAAAAGAGCAAGAATAAATAAAGCAACGTCAAAAGACTAAAGAATTAGAAGATAACATAAAATATCTCACTGACAAGGTGACAGACCTGTAAAACAGAGAAAGGAGAGACAATCTGAGAATCATTTGGTCTACCAGAAAAGCCAGAAATAAATTATAATCTTATATCTTGATATCATAATACATATCATCAAAGAAACCTTCCCAGAGATTCTAGAACAAGGGGACAAAAATGTGCATTGAAAGAGTTCACAGAACACCCTCTGCACTAAATCCCCAAAAGACAACTCCCAGGACTGTAATTGCCAAATTCCAAAGCTTCCAAGCAAAAGAAAAAAATCTTACAAGAAGCCAGAAAAAGACAATTTAGATATAAAGGAACACCAATCAGGGTCACACGGGACCTAGCAATTTCCTCCCTGAACGACCGTAAGGCATAGAACATGATATTCAGAAAAGCAAGAGAGCTGGGTCTTCAACCAAGAATCAGCTATCCATCAAAACTGACTATATACTTCCAGGGGAAAGTATGGGCATTCAACAAAATACAAGATTTCCAAGTGTTTGTAAAGAAAAGACCAGAGCTCTGTGGAAACTTCAACATCCAAACACAAAGAGCAAGAGAAACATGAAAAGGTAAATATGAAGGAAAGGGAAAAGGAGAAAAATGTTATCTTTTTCTTTTATTCAAACTCTCTTCTATAAGGACTACATTTATATCAAATTATATATATAAATATGTGCGGAAAATTATTGCTCTTTGCAGATGACATGATGGCCAACTTAAAGAATCCTAGAGATTCAACCAAAAAGCTAGTCGAAATAATCAACAACTTTAGCAAAGTTGCAGGATACAAAATAAAACCACATCAGTCATCAGCATTTCTGTATAATTCCAACACAGCTCAGCAGCAAGAACTAGAAAGAGAAATCCCATTCAAAATTACCTTAGACAAAATAAAATACTTAGGAATCTATCTCCCAAGACAAACACAGGAACTATATACACACAACTACAAAACACTTTCCATACAACTAAAACTAGACTTGAACAATTGGAAGAACATTAACTGCTCATGGGTAGGACGAGCCAATATAATAAAAATGACCATCCTACCCAAACTCATCTATCTATTTACTGCCATACCCATGGAACTTCCAAAAAATTTTTTTTACTGATTTAGAAAAAACCATAACAAAGTTCATTTGGAAGAACAAAAAATCAAGGACATCCAGGGAAATAATGGGAAAAAAATACAAAGGATGGGGGCCTTGCAGTCCCAGATCTCAGACTATATTATAAAGCAGTGGTCATCAAAACAATTTGGTACTGGCTAAGAGACAGAAAGGAGGATCAGTGGAATAGACTGGGGGCAAGCAACCTCAGCAAGACAGTATATGATAAACCCAAAGATCCCAGCATTTGGGACAAAAATCCACTATTTCATAAAAACTGCTGGGAAAATTGGAGGACAGTGTGGGAAAGATTATGTTTAGATCAACACCTCACACCCTACACCAAGATAAATTCAGAATGGGTGAATGACTTGAACATAAAGAAGGAAACTATAAGAAAATTAGGTGAACAAAGAATAGTATACATGTCAGACCTTTGGAAGAGAAAGACTTCAAAACCAAGCAAGACTTAGAAAGAGTCACAAAATGCAAAATAAATAATCTGGAATACATCAAATTTAAAAGTTTTTGTACAAACAAAACCAATGTAACCAAAATCAGAAGGGTAGCAACAAATTGGGAAACAATCTTCATAAAAACCTCTGACAAAGGTTTAATTACTCAAATTACAAAGAACTAAATCAATTGTACAAAAAATCAAGCCATTCTCCAATTGATAAATGGGCAAGGGACATGAACAGGCAGTTCTCAGCCAAAGAAATCAAAACTATTAATAAGCATATGAAAAAGTGCTCTACATCTCTTATAATCAGAGAGATGCAAATCAAAACAACTCTGAGGTATCACCTCACACCTAGCAGATTGGCTAACATGACAGCTATGGAAACTAATGAATGCTGGAGGGGATGCGGCAAAGTAGGGACACTAATTCATTGCTGGTAGAGTTGTGAATTGATCCAGCCATTCTGGAGGGCAATTTGGAACTATGCCCAAAGGGTGATAAAAGACTCTCTGCCCTTTGATCCAGCTATAGTACTGCTGGGTTTGTACCCCAAAGAGATAATAAGGAAAAAGACTTGTACGAGAATATTCATAGCTGCACTCTTTGTGGTGGCCAAAAATTGGAAAATGAGGGGATGCCCATCAATTGAGGAATGGCTGAACAAATTGTGGTATATGTTGGAAAGGAATAATAAAGTAGAGGAATTCCATGGATACTGGAACAATCTCCAGAAAGTGATGCAGAGCGAAAGGAGCAGAACCAGGAAAACATTGTACACAGAGACTGACACACTGTGGTATAATCGAAGGTGATGGACTTCTCCATTAGTGGCAATGCAATGTCCCTGAACAATCTGCAGGGCTAAAAAACACTATCCACAAGCAGAGGATAAACTGTGGGAGTAAAAATACTGATGAAAAGCTACTGCTTGACTACAGGGGTTGAGGGGATATGACTGAGGAGAGACTCTAAATGAACACTCTAATGCAAATACCAAGAACAGGAAATGAGTTCGAGTCAAGAACACATGTGATAACCAGTGGAATCGTGCGTCGGCTATGGAGAGGGAAAGGTGGGGGGGGGGGGGGCGGGGAGGAAAAGAAAATGATCTTTGTTTCCAGTGAATAATATTTGGAAATGACCAAATAAAATAATATTTAAAATTTTTAAAAAAGAACTGATAGAAATAACTATAATAACTATAGGAATCATAATGGCAATCAAAATAATGACAGTGCTCCAAATGAGGAAAATGATAATACCCAACACAATGCCCAACAACAATATATAAAAAATAGAGCTCATCCACTATATATATATATATATATATATATATATATATACATATATATATAGTAGTCTCTCAGTGATTGAGAATGACTATTGTCTTTGTGCACTTTTATCTACGGTGTACCCTCATGTGGCTTTGGAGTCCAAAGGCTGAGGCACAGAGTTTGTGGCACATGGGGCATGGGACGCTAGTTGTTACAGGAGGTGCGGTTGTGGCCTGGTGTCGGAGTTCACGCTCAGAGGCAAGACGTCGACGTCGCTCATCTTCAAAGGTGGTGGCGGCCTGGCTAATGTGGGTTCGCCAGCTGCTTCTGACAGAGGCAGCGAGTTCTAGTTGCTTTGGTGTAATGCCAGCCCACTTCAAGTTGGACTTTAGCTGATCCTTGTATCTTTTATTTGGTCAACCTTGTTTCCTGAGTCCAGCTGACAGTTCACCATAGAATACCTGTCTTGGTATTTGCTGTGGGTCCATGCAGATGACGTGTCCAGACCATCGTAGCTGGGCTTTGAGGACCAGGACTTTGATGCTGGTGGAGTTGGCTCTGTCGAGGACTTCCTGATTGGTGATTTGGTCCTGCCATCAGATCCTCATGATTGACCGGAGGGAGCGTTGGTGGAATTGCTCCAGCTGTTTCATGTGCTTCCAGTACAGTGTCCATGTCTCACAACCGTACAGGAGCGAGCTGAGGACCACTGCGTTATACACTTTGAGCTTCGTCACAGTGTTTACACCGCTGTGTTGGAGGACTTTGCAGCACAGTCGCCCAAGTGCCTGGCTGGCCTTTTGGATCCTGGCATTAATCTCGTGGTCTAGGGACCCGTCGTTGGCGATGGTGCTACCCAGGTACTTGAAAGTGTTGACATTAGAAAGCTGCGTGCTGTCGATTGTAATGCATGGCTGGTTCATTGGCCTCCCTGGTGCAGGTTGGTACAGCACCTCTGTTTTGTTGAGGCTGATCTTCAGGCCAAACAGTTTTGTTGCGGTGGAAAACCTGTCCACAATGGTTTGGAGATGATTTTCTTGGTGGGCCATGAGAGCACAGTCATTTGCAAAGAGAGCTTCCAGGATGAGTCTCTCTGTTGTCTTTGTTTTTGCAGTCAGGCAGCGAAGGTCAAATAGTGAGCCATCCAGTCGGTATTTGATGTAGACGCCCAGGTCTAGATCCATCACAGCATGTCATAATACTTGGGTGAAAAATAGGTTGAATAGTACTGGAGCAAGGACACAGCCTTGTTTCATGCCATTGGAGATGTTGAAGGGATCCAAAGTCTCTCCACCAGATAGGACTTCCCCTGTCATGTCGATATGAAAGAGCTGGATCAGTTTGACAAATTTTGCTGGGCAACCGAGCTTGCTGAGGATCACCCACAATGCGTCCCTGTTCACTGTGTCAAATGCCTTTGTCAGGTATATGAAGACAATGTAGAGACAATGTAGAGCAGAACCTGCCAGAATCACAATGTGGCTTCCAACCAGATCGCAGCACCATCGACATGGTCTTCAAGGTGAGGCAAACGCAGGAAAAATGCCTTGAGCAGAACCTGAGTCTCTACATTGTCTTCATCCACTCTATACTCCAGGTGAAAATCCCCATCAGAGTGGGGATTCCAGAAAACTGCCCTAGCACATTTATGAAGGTGTGGGGGGAGGGGGGAGGACCTTGGAATCAAAGAGTGAAACCATTGATTTTCCAAACCCTGATATTTTAATGCCAGTAATCCCTATACATGCCCCTCCACCCCCTGTAGAGTAAGGAACCTCATGTCACTTTAAAGGTGGGAAATACATACTATGATTGTCTTTTGGACACTGGGGCATCTAGGTCAGTTTTGGTAAGCAAACCAGATGCAAAATGGGACCCTATTGGCTCTCTAAATGTAGTAGCTGTATCAGGAAAACCTTTAAAGGTCCAAAAACTTTCTCCTTGCATGGTATGTGTGTTGACCTGTTGACTGTTGACCATTCTTTTCTTTTAATGCCTGTATCCTCCACAAACATGAGGGATTTACTATGCAAACTACAAGCTACAATAATTTGCATTCCAGACAGCTCCTTATCATTGGAAATACCTGAGGAATTGGTAAAATTACTCCCTGTACTTCTCTCAGAGAGCCAGGAAGCAAAAGAGATTTCTATCTTTGTAATACATACAGATATACCAGAGTCTCTTTGGGCCACATCTTCTTCTGATGTAGACTTACTTAAATCAGCTGTTCCTGTGCAGATTAAAACTAAATCTAGCCCACCTCCTTCCATTCTTCAATATCCCCTCTCAAAAGAGGCAATTGAGGGTATTCCCCCAGTATTAAACTCATTAATTGATCAGGGAATAATCCCGTGTAAATAGGAATATAACATGCCCATCCTGCCCATTAAAAAAAAAGGGGGGGGCAGATGGCAAGCACCTCTATAGATTTGTACAGGATTTGAGGGCTGTGAACCATCATGTTATAAAGAGATAATCAATAGTTTCCAACATAAATACTATTATTTCTTCTATTCCTAGCACAGCTACATACTTTACAGTAGTTGAATTTTGCTCAGATTTTTTTTTCCATTCCTATACATGAGAACTCCAGGCATATCTTTGCTTTCAACTGGAAGGGCTCTCAGGATACATGGAGTCAACTGCCACAGGGTTATGTGGAAAGCCCGTTTAGTTGCGCAAATTTTGATCCAAGACACAGATAATATTAATATTTAAAAATAGCAAATTAATCAAATATGTAGGTTATCTACTTTTGACTTCAACAGACGCAGAAGTACGTCAGGAATATACTAAAAACATTCTTTTTGAATTGCACAAAAGGGGGCATAAGATTTTGAAGGATAAAGTTCAGTGGTTTCTCCCTATAGTAGAATCTCCATGGTGGCCTCTGGAAGGCAGGGAGGTCTGGACTCTCATCCTGGCCTTGCTGAGGCCAAGCACAGTGCCTGGCACTTAGCAGAGAACAAAGAAACATTTCATTGGTTCATTGATTGACTGAATGTCTGAGAACCTGTGACTTCTCAGAGGTGCAATGATTAAAGTTCCTGGAGATTGGATATTAATTCATAGTTATGTATTAGTTAAAGAGAGAGAGATAGAGACACAGAGACAGATACAAAGAGACAGAGAGAGAGGCACAGAGACAGAGATAGACAGAGACAGACAGACAGAGACAGACACAGAGACAGACAGAGATACAGACAAGAGACAGAGATCCCCGGTCTTCCCTTCCCTGCTAGGTGCCGATGCTCCCTCTGGGCAGCAGGCCCAGATCCCCCTGTGAGGGAAGGTCAGGCCTAGGAGTGAACACCAGCTCCAGCCCTGGAAGAGACCAGCTTCCTGTCTCTGGCCAGGCTTTTCCTCTCCTCCTCAGAGTCTCTGACTGGCCTCTTTCAGTTTCAGTCCTGCATTCGAGACACGCGATCACAGGGTATTCTGGACAGCCTCCCCCAGACCTCTCCAGCTCCTGCCAGAAGGCCTCACAGACAGACCTGCAGAGTCACTCCAAGGTGGGGCAGCTTTCCAGAATCTGGTTTTGAAACTGAATCAGTCCTTGTGATTTCTATTACACTGACCCTGCGGGTATGAGGGGGAAGCCCAGAAGGCCTGGAAGCTGAGCCCAGCTGGGCCTGGGGAGCTCCATGAGGATGGCAGACAGGACAGGCTGGCCTGGTGCAGAGAGCAGAGTTTCCTGTAGGTCCAGGAGCCCCAGCAGGCTGGGATGGGACAGCTGGTAGGGCTTGGGCTCTGGGAAGGCTCTATGGCCAGGAAGAACCTTTCCCCAGTGAGAGGCCACAATTTCCATCCCTGGAACTGGGCCTGGATCAGTGCCTGCTAGCAGAGTGTGGTGAGGGAAGAAGGCCAGGCCAGGGAAGGGGCTGAGGACAGTGGCTGCTCTGGGTGCCTCAGGCTGGGACTCAAGGAAGGATCCACCTTTGGGTGGGATGAACAGAAGAGGCAGCAGGAACCTTCCTCTGCCTGGAGGCCCTGAGCTCTGCCTCCTTGTGACCTGGATGTGGGTCTTGTAGCCAGCAGGGGACGCTGTGGGGCTGGTTCTGGACAAGCAGTGAGGGCCTAAGGAGGGAAAGAGCCCAGCTGGCTGTTACTGTGGCTGCTCTGAGCCCTGTGATCACTCCTGGGTGACGTCTCAGCTGGGCTGGGCCAAGTGACCCCAAACACCCCCCCTGCATGAAAGGCTGCCCCCCTGGGACCCCGAGAGAGGATGCAGGTGGGGTCTAGAGGAGGCTGGAGCAGGCCCAGATTTGCATCAATCCCCGCCTGCCCATCAGCCACCATCACAGGGTAACCAGGAGAGAATAAGAGGGAGCTGAGAGAGGCCAGACTCAGCTGGGAGCTCTCTGAAGCTGAGCTCTCGGGTCCTGTCGCCATGGCCTGGCCTCTTGTCTGTCTCTCACTGCTCACCTTCTGCTCAGGTCAGGACCATCCCAGACCTCCCCTTTGGCCTCCTCCTCCCTCCCTGTTCTTGCCTCTCAGGAGGATCTCAAAGCACCTTCTGGCTTCCTCCTTGTACAGGGTCATTAATGAGTCTCTCTGTTTGCAGGTTCCCTCTCCCAGGCTGTGGTGACTCAGCCTCCCTCTGTGTCTGCAGCCCTGGGGAGCTCGGCCAGACTCTCCTGCACCCTGAGCAGTGGGAACAGTGGTAATGATGTTTATTGGCACCAGCAGAGCCCAGGAAAGCCCCCTCGGTACCTCCTGTATGTCACCAGCAGTGGAGGTACCAGCAGGGGCGACGGGATCCCTGAGCGCTTCTCTGGCTCCGGATCTGGGACTAACCGATTCCTGTCCATCAGCAGCGTCCAGGCTGAGGATGAAGCCGATTATTTCTGCCAGTCATATTATGGCAGTGGTAGTAGCTTTCGTTTTACACAGGGATACATTCAGTGAGGAAGTGGGACAAAAACCTACTTGTCAGGCCTGCAGCAGCTTCTCGCTTGTCCCCAGGCTCCTGAGCAAGGCCAGGGTGCTGCTAGGGCCAAGTCAGCTGTTCTTTCTCCCTCTGTCTCTGCCAGTCTCTGTCCTCTTTCTCTCTGTCTGTCTCCCTGCCTTTCAAACATCCCCTCTCAATTTCTGTCTCTGTCTCTTTTTCGGGCTCTTTCCTTCTGTCTCTCTGTGTGTCCTTCTTTCTCTCTGTGTGTCTCTATTTTACCCAGTTCAGCAGTGACTTGCCCAAGGTCACAAAGACTAATGCTAGAACTCAGGTCTTCTCACCCATCACCAGTACTTCCCTCCATGTCCCAGCCTCCTTTGGGATGACCAAGACACCAGAGGAGTGATTCAGTTGAGCCTTCAAGGCTGAGGATTTGGCTGGTGGAGAGGAGCTGAGAGGAAGCTCCCTGCCATGCCCTGGCTGTGCCCCAGTTTGCTCTCAAGGAATAGAATCTTGTTTGTATGAGGGGATCCCTTGAACCCCTGCCAGTGCTCATGAGTCCATGACCAGAGACACTCACCAGGGGAAGAAAAAGGGAAATGACAATGTCAGGAAGGAAATGGGAATAATGTTTGGAAATGACCAAATAAAATATGTTAAAAATTCCTTAATTATTCAATATTCATTTTCATCTTTACAATGCCTAAGTCTTGGACCTTCTAGGACGTCATCTTCATGAACAGTGAGAGACTTTGTTTCCAGTGAATAATGTATGAAAACGACCAAATAAAATAATATTAAAATTAAAAAAAAAACAGTGAGAAAGCCACCAATCTACACATTCTATTGTCTTCCTCTTTATAAAGATGTGAAAAACAGGGGCCTTCTCCAGGAAGGGGAACATTCCCTCAGAAACTGTTTTCACCCTCAGGCTCCTAGTAATGTCCCTTCACGGAGCCCCATAACTCTGCCTACTAAGAGATTTCAGAAACTCTCTGCCCTGCCTGCCCAGGCTCCAGACTCTAAAGGACCCACTGTTAAACCTGGCCTGTGGAACATGTGCAGATCAGGAAAAGGCATGAGGAGTACCCAGAGCCTGACCTGGAAGCTGGACAGCCCACAAACCTTGGTAGCCTATGCATCTGGGACCCATCTGGGCTGGAGATATTTGTTCAGTTCTCCATCTCAGGCTCTCACTGTGCTATTGTAAAGGATAAAATTAATGGTTTGACAATGATTATATGAAAGTGTGGTCATCAGTATTTATTATATCTTGGATCAGAAAAATTTATTTACAAATGATGAGGAAACAATAAAGAAGAGAAATGTGAGGGGGATGGAGAAGTTATTGATTAGCTCTCAACCAGCAAGGCTGATAGTGAGTAACCACATGGCCTCCTCCAAGATGGAAGCTAGTCTCTCCAGAAGGTAGGAAAGTGATCAGCATTTCACTCACCCAAGGAAGCAGTCCAAGAGTCAGAGTCCAAGTAGAAGCTGAGCTCCAAGCCAGCAAAACTCCCTTTAAGACTATCCAAGACTATCTCGAGAATACAATCTCTTCAGACTATCTTCTCCAAGACAACTCCCACCAAAGGAGTTTGGGGCTTGCTTTGATGGTGACTCCTTGTCCCTTCCCCTCTTCACAGGGGCCAATCACAGTTTACAAATTATCTATTACTGCCCAGGAGGCAGTATCTGTGGGATCAACTTCTCACCTGTAAGAGTTAAATTAATGGCCAATACTTCAAGTATTATTTCATGAAGTTTATTACATGACAAAATAGAACCATGTGTCTAAGTTTTCTACCTGCTCGAAAATCCTTGCTCCATCAAAGCTGCCACCATAAGGAAAAGAGGAAGAGAGATGGACCTCCACCCAATTTATATCCTGTCTACCTCAGCATGTAATGGCAGGAAGTGAGTGGAGTTCTGGGAATCATAGTTTTGCTGGGGATCATAGTTTTTTTAGGGTAACAGATTCCAATTACACATAGTTCTGAAGGTGTTAACTCTTATCATATACGAGTTTCTGACTGATTGAGTTTCTGAGGGTGTGAAATCTTATCAAAAGAATTCACAAGATTCTGACTGATCAAATTATCACTCACTTTAGCAAATGACTTGCCAACTCTCTTACTTAGTGTTGAGTTATAGAGTTATCAATCATTTTAACAAGTGACTTGTGTGATAATTAAAATGTTTTGGGAGCAAGGGAAATATATAACAATTATGACCTCTTAAAATATGTTTTCTAGTGTGTCTTGGTTTTATATAAATATAAGATGGTCGCCAGGGAATATCTTCCCAATTTATGAATATGCCCAAGCCAACTGGGTTTTATAGAGAAATTTAATTTATAATACACTGATTAATCAATAGAAAAAGAGAGAAAGTAAGAAAGGAATAAGAATGAATAATCAGTCAGTTGGTTTTATCACTCACCCAAGATCTCTCTAGGTAAGGCTTCTCATGCCAAACTCAGACTCCACCTCCAAGAGAGCCTCCTTTCAAGAAATGTTTCCAGAGAATTCTCCTCCTTCAGACCCAGCCTTCTCTCCTGGTCCTCCAACAGAGCAACCTCCTCAGTCCTCCTTCAGAGCCACCTCACTCAGAGCAAAACCTCCTTTTTTCTCTGTCCTCAGACCGCGCTATCTTTAAGGAAACCATCTAAGTTCCCTCCCCTCAGTTCTCACACCTACCAATCACTGTCGATGTCTCCCCTGTGCCAATGGTGGCTCTAGTTTAACCCAGGACCTCCCAGAGGTCTGTGGCTTTGCACATGTCTGTTGAAGGTCATATTCTCAAATAATTAAATCTTGATCTATGCTGCAGCCCTTCCTAAATCCTGTTACTCTAAGTAGGGTGGAGATTGTATTTTCCAAGACCTGGTTCTGTCATTCCAAGTATCTCTATTGTATCAATTCTAAAATCAATCATGACTCAAAGAACTTCCTGTTCTATGCTTAAGCATAGGTCAAAGCCCTTTCCATTGTTTAGCAAAAGGTTTCTGTCCTAAAGTAGTCTTATGTAGGGAGAAGAAGGATCCTCCCATGCCAAGGGGTTTCACATTCCAATAGAGTTCTTACTATCAGTAGGAACAATATGAAATTTCCCAATGGTGAAATTTCCAACATTCATAAGTCTAAGAAATTTTAAGGTTTATACTTGCAAACTCCCTTACAGTGTTAACTCCTTAAAGAATTCTCTTTTCACAGTGACAAGAACTGTTGTGCCATATAGAACAGTCATAACCAGCCTCATCCTCAGGCTGGACCTCTCGGATGGTGAGGGCACCCTTGTTTCCCAGGAGGGACCCAAAAAACCAGGCAGGGCCACCTGATTAAGGATTGTTGGCTCTATAGATCAGTGTCCTGGGAGCATGGCCAGATTTCTGTGGGAACCAGTAAGGACTGAGGCAGTGATGAGTGCCCCTGCACTGGAGCCGCAGGTCAAGGTGATGGTTCTTTCTTGGATCACAATCAGAGAAGGTCCCTGAGTCACCACCACCTGAGAAGTGACCCCTGAAAACAACAGGACAGAGATGAGGACGGGGCTGCCAATGGGGGGCCCTTTGTTTCCTGCCCACCTCTGCCCTCATCCACTCCTCAGAGCCCAGAGTCTCCCCAGAACCTGTGCAGAGAGTGAGGAGCATCAAGAGGGGAGTCAAGGCCCTCGTGTTACTTCTGTGTTTCTGGACTCTCAGAGCTAGGGCTGGGTTCCTGCCAGTCCCTCTCATTCCCCCAGACCCAGGAGCATGGAAGGCTTTTTCCCGCCAGTGTTCCCAGTGTCATGGCTAGTTTAGAGGGGGTGAAGCACAGCATGACCTTCCCTCGAACTTACCCCATGGGGCTCAGGCAGGAAACAACTACTGGACTAGCCCCCACCTGACACATATAGGACCAAGTTATTCACTTTTGGAGAAGCTCCTGTGAATTCTGACATGTGATTAGGACCTGCCAGGACTCACCTCTGGCAGTCCCACAGTGCCTCTGTTGTCGCCAGGCTTGAGAGCCAACAAATGTCAAGGAGGAAGCATCAAGGCTACAGAGGTTGTGGCAGATACCTGAACAGGACACTCATGGAAGTCTTTATGGCCTGTTAGCCTCAATTTCCTCTGGTGTAAAAATGAGCCTTAGAAGGAATGGCAAACCACTGGGGCGTCTATGCCCCCAAATCCCCAGTGGGGTCGGGATGAGTCACATAAGGCTGACAAAACTGAATGTCGGTCCTGGGGAATCGGCGTCCTGCTGTCCAGAGAGCAAAGAGCTCATCCCTGCCTCTGATTAATGACCCTGAAAGTGATGGAATATCAACGCAAATGGAAGAACCGCACGTCATTCCTGTATATTAACCGGAAGAAGGAAATGAGTTTTATTATGTCTATGCAAAGCCAACTAGAAGTAGAAGTACATGAGCTTTTAGTGGAGAAAAAGCATGCCGTAACAGAAGAAGGACATTTTACAGACTAATTGATCACCCAGGGAAAGATTTCTGTGTTTGTGGAAGCTTTGGGGAGAAGCTTATTCCATGATCCAAAGCTTTCTCTGTGAATGCCTTGAGCCCTTCAGTGATGAGAGGTAGAGAAGAAGAAGCAGAAGGAGGAGCAGCCATGAGCAAGAATGGGGGCAGCTCCCTCAGCCCCCCAAGATCAGCCCAGTGGTCAGGGCTGCTGGACCAGAGCCCGAGGGAGCCCTCTTTTCTGCCTTGGAACTGTGACCGGGGTTCGAGCTCCACTGAAGCCAAGAGCTCTGCTCTGCTGGTGCTTGTCCTTCCCCGCGGCTCTGACCCCCATCCTCCCATGGACGGTGCATCAGTCCTGCACTCAGTGCCAACAGAGGAGCCCCTGCCATCTCCTGCTTGGTCATCGGACTCCCCGACCCTCTCTGGAAGCTGCTGCTGCTGATTGAGGGGCCCCTGCGGCTCGCCTGCTGGGCTCGCTTGGGCTGGCCTGAGCTCCACCTTCACGCCGGTGTGGCAGACCTCAGAGCTCTCCCGAAGACGTCTTTGGGATTTCACGTCGTCCTTCCCTGGGTTCCGGCCCTCCAGCTTTCCTTTGGAGCCTCTGCTTGGAAGTCGTTGGGGGGGAACCTTTGGGAGTGCTTGTGTAGATCATTGCTTTTACTGCCTTGATCCAGCCATGCAAGTGAGGGCCAGGCGGGGATCCCTGTCTGCGGCTGAGTGTGGGGAGGGCCAGGCCCAGCCCAGGGAGGGGGATAAAGGACGAGGGAGGCTCCGGGAGCCGAAAGCTGGAGGTCAAGGGAAGGCTCTGGCTTTGGGGTGAACAGAGCAGCCAGCAGGGACCTGGGGGGCTCCTGAGGCTTAGCTACAAGCCTGGCATGAATGAGGCTTCTATAGGCAGCAGCTGACCCTGTGGGGCTGGTCCTAGGAAGGCAGGGGGGCACTGAGGACTCCTGGGGGAGGCCAAGACGCCCCAAGACCCAGAGAGAGAGGCTGCCCCATGGGACCTGGGACCCAGAGCCTGCCCAGGAGCCAGGGCAGGATTAAGTAAGCCCAGTTGCTGGGTAGATTTGCATCCAGCCCCCACAACCTTCCCAGTCAACATCACAGGGTTTCAGGGTGAGGATGAGGGACCAGGAAGAGCCCAGGCCCAGGCATGAGCTCTTTGGGGAGCAGAGCTCTTGGGGCCTCTGCACCATGGCCTGACCTCTCATCTGGGTGTCACTGCTCACCTTCTGCTCAGGTCAGGACTGAATTCCACTTGTCCCTGCTCCTCCATCCCAGGCCTTGCCTCCTATAAGGATCTCAAAGCACCTTCTTGTTCAGTCATTAATGAGTTGCTCTGTTTACAGGCTCCCTCTCCCAGCTGGTGCTGACTCAGCTTCCTTCTGCCTCCCTGGGGATCACAGATAGACCCACCTGCAGCCTGAGCACTCAGCACAGCACCTACAGTATTCAGTGCTTTCAGCAGAGCCCAGGAAAAGCCCCTGAATGTGATGTGGGTCAAGAGCGATGGAGATGGAGAAAAGGGCGCTGGGACCCCGGAGTGCTTCTCGGGCTCCAGCTCTGGGGACGATCCATTCCTGTCCTTCAGCAGCGCCCAGCCAGAGGCGGAAGCCCAGCACTGCTGTGGGACAGGCCGAACCACTGGCCCTGTTTGTGAATATCCACAGGGACCCGTTCAGTGTAGACACTCACTGCCCAAAGCCCCCCAACTGTCCCCTCCTATATCTTAGTAGTTGGATCTGACTGCTTCTCCTGAGTTTCAACATTCATTGTTTATAGACCTCCCTGTGCAGGTGGTGCCAGACCCCCCCAGGGCGTTTCCCTTCCACAGTCACTCAGAGGGTCCCAACAGCTCACAGCAGCTCCTGCCAGGGCTTCCCCTCCTGCCACAGTAAACAGAATCCGGTCTAATGACAGCAGAGAGCAAAGAGCCGATTCCTCTGGGAAGGGCTGCCAGGCTGGGCTGCTGGGAAGCCTCTGAGCCAGGAAAGGCTGAGCAAAGGCAGCCCCCATTCCAGACCTCCCCCAGCCAGGCTTCCATTAAGGCTCATCTCAGAGAAGGAGAAAGTCCAAAGGCATGTTGTGTGTTGTAGAGGGAAGGGAGTGCGGAGCAGGGGATGGGCTCAGACCACCCTCATCACCGACTTTCTTGGTCCTCCAGAAAGAGAAAGAGAGGAGGCACATCTTGGTCTGGAAAATGGTGGGAGAAATGGGGGCTGTTCTTGGGGAAGAAGGACATGGACTGCTGCTGCAGCAGGAGGCTGCCTTGGAAGTAATGATGACAATAAGAAAAAGACCTTTTATAGTCTTAAATTGCATGGAACACTTTGCAAATGCCATCGCATGATGCCAATCACAGCCCCTGGGGAAGGTGCTCTCATTATGCCTCATTTTCAGATGACAAAAGTCAGATAGATAGAGGTGAACTGACTTGCCCAGACTCATACAACCTTTCAATGACTGTAGCAGCATTTGAACACAGGTCTTCTGGAATTCAGCTCTAGGATTCTCTCCACTGGGACCCCTGGGTGACATCACCATCTGACTCTGGGGATTCCCAAGGATCTCCTCTCCCCCCACTCTGGCACCATCCCTTCATATGGGTCTCCTCCTCCCTTCCCAAGTCTCTCTCTTGCTCTCTTCTCCCCATTCTCCAGTCTCTCTCTGAGCATCCTTTACTACTCACTAGCCCTGAGGCTGTCCTTCATTGCCCTCTACTGGAGGCTGGGAAAGCTTCAGCTGAGGCCTGAGCAGGAGACCCAGGAGTTCACCCAAACTGTGAAGCTCCTGGTGTTGAGGAGGACTTCTCTGGGAGGGTCCGGGACTTGGTACCTGCAGCCAATAGCTAATGAGGACTCACCAACATGCTCTGAGCTCCCTTGACCTACCATGTGTGACAATATTGTCCAGATAATGGGATGGGACCCAAGGGACCATGTATTCAGTCCAGTGACTGCTGACCAAGAAAGGCAGCCCTGGACAAGGGTCTGAGCACCTTCATCCCCCACCTCCTGCATTCCCTGAAATTCCCTGAATGTCTCTCTGGGTTCTGGGGATTTCCTGAGCCTTGTGCTTGCCTTTTTCTACTGGTAATGGCTCAGGCTCCCACTCTGCTTCCCTCACTGTAAAGGATCTAATGAATGAATGAACAGAATCCATATGTACAAAATGATATTCATTGAGGTAACATAGAAATTGAAGAGCTTCCAAATATTTCAGATCAATACCGCAGGAGTCACTCTCTCCCCTCTCGTCTCACCCCTTGAATAGAACCACTAGAACCACTTGGACTTTAAGTCCATCCCTCTTAGTTTCCTTCCAAATCAGGTCTGGCCCAGCCTCAGGCCTCTCACCAAAGATCACTGACCTGGCTCTCTGTGCTCCTTTCTTGCTGCTAGTCTGGCTACAATTCTGGCCTGACCTCTGCTGCTGGGGCCATCAGGAGCTCCACACTCCCACCTGTTGAACCTCATCAGCAGTAACTCTCCCTGATGGCCTTCAGGTAACACAAGAAATAACAACCTGAAAGGACAGAACAGATCTGCTCCTCCCCAGGTCATTTCCTGGCCTCCCATGAGGAAGCCTGTGTTGTCCCTCCCTCGTGGGGTTCCCAGCAACTCCCTTCACACCCCCATCCAGGGAGGAACTCTCTTTGGCTGAGGATGCTGGGGATTGGCTCCTTGCCTCTGGCTCCTCAGCCAATCACAAAGGTTCTCTTCTTCCCCATCTGTCAGTGTAGGGAAGCAGTGAGAGAACATGGGGCCAGACTCCATCTTGGAGCAGGAAGAAACCAATTCCCTCCCTCTGATCCTCAAGGGAGCAGGCAGCACAGGGTGAAGAGGTGGGGATATGGGATGGCTTCACCTGCACCCAATGAGCACGTTCCTCCTCCCTCCCCTCCTGCACTCATCCTGTCTGAGGGGCTTTGGGTCTTGGCAATAACCAGCTGATCTGAAGCACTCAGAGTCAATGTAGGAGGAATGAGACCCCAAATGGGAGGAAGAAGCCCCAGAAACCTGAGCCTAAGGGCCCCAGACTCAGCTGAGAGGCTGCACAAAGCCCCCTGATGAATGCCCAGTGAGGGGCTACCCAAGCATCTGCCAGGGAGGCAGGGTAAGCCCTTGGGACCCCGAGGGACCAGGAGATGTTGGTCCCTCCAGAGAGGCCTCTGGGAGGCAGGGAGGTCGGGGTTGTCATCCTGCTATTCCTACGGCCAAGCCCAGTGCCTGGGACATAGCAGAGGACCAAATAGATGCTTCATTGGTCCATTGATTGTCTGAACAGCAGAGACCCTGTGAACTCTGAGAGGGCTTGTGGGAAGAGAGCATGGAAGGCCTTGAAGCTGAGCAACAATCAATATATTTCCTACCTTTCCATTTCCTTTTCCTGTCTCTTTTTTTGAGATAATATAAATAAATGGGATTTTTTAAAGAAAGCCATCCCCAGGCAAATCCTTCAACTGCTGATCCAACCAAATTCTCAGTGGCCAACAACAGAATCTCCATTAACCTATCAATAACAACCAAAACCAACTTAACAATAGCTCAAATTTCCCCATATCGCCTTGCGGCCTTCCCTATTCACTCAGCTCCACTGGCTCCAATGACTTCCAGAATGAATGTTCAAATCCTCTGCTTGGCTTTCAGGGCTTTTCATTGTTTAGAACTTTTCTAGGCTTCTGCCATTGAACCCCCTTCCCCTTCCTCACACACCAAGTATTCTTCCATCCAGTGAAATGGGCTCCCTGCTCTTCCTTACGCAGTCACTCTCTCAACTCTGCCCATTCTCCCTGGCGGTCTTTCTAAGCTCAGAATTCCATCCTTGCTCATCCCCAGCTTCCTGCTTCTCTGATTTCCTTCAAGTCTCAGTAAAATCTGACCTTCCTGCTGCAAAAAGTCTGTGTCAGAGATCCTTCATCTTAATGCCTGTTTTCTGAGATTGTCTCTCATTGACCTGCTTTATGTCGTGTTTATACTTACTCCTTTGAGTGTTGTCCTGCCCCCAGACTCTGATGTCCATTAGTTTAGGGGTTGCTTTTTTTTCCCTGTATCCATGGAACCTGGAACTATTAGGCACTTCATACATACTCTTCAACTTCTTCCTTCCTTTGTTCCTTCCTTCCTTCCTTCCTTTCTTCTTTTTCTCTGTCTTAGAATCAATACTTTGTATCAGTTTTTAAGGCAGAAGAATGGTAAGGGTTAGACCATGGTGGTGAAGTGACTTGCCCAGTAGGTAGTGTCTAAAGCTGGATTTCAGCTCCTGTCTCCAGGCTGGGCTCTCAATCCACTGAGTCATCTCATTGCTGACATTCTTGATTGATGGGGATCCCAGGATCCCAGATGTAGATCTGGAAGAGACTTCAAAAACAAGGAAGTCCAGCTCACTCCTTTTATTGAGCAGGAAATGGAGGCCCAGAGCCTTTAGGTGACTTTCTGCTCTGGGACTCTGCTGAGAAGCCAGTTCATTGAGAGTAGTTTCCTTTTAAGAGATTTCATTGATTCTTCAGCCCTGAACAGAAGTGGTTTTTTATCGCAGATTTCAAACCCAGCCCAACTTTCCTCACACCTTATTCCAAATCCCTCCCCTTCCATAATCCTATGGCCCAGGTAGATCTCCTTCTGATTGGATGATCCATTATCCATCATCTTGATTTTAGCACTCCTGGTGCCCCATGACATGCCTCCTCTCCCTTTCATAGTCCCTCTTTTCTTCAGATTCTCATCTTGACTTGAAGGCTCTCCCAGTGCCCTGATCGCATGATGCCTCTCTTTCCCAGAAACCAATGATGTTCCAGTTTCCTATATGTATACCTGCACATTAAATACTCTCTCCATATACTATGAACTCCCAAAGGGCAGAGACTTCTTGAATGGTCCTGGTTCTAACACAGTTGTCCCTCAGGCCCTTTTAATCATGTTTGACTCTTTGTGGTCTGTTTGGGGGTTTTCTTGGCACAATATCTGGGTCATGATGGACAGTTACTAATTGAGAAGGGCTTTTTTTCACTGATAATTGAGGAGAGAGACAGCTGGCTAGATCAGTGGATGGAAAGTCAGGAGTAGAGTTGAGAAATTCTGGGTTCAAATTTGACCTAAGGGACTTCCTAGCTGTGTGACCCTGGGCCAGGCACTTCACCCCCATTGCCTAGTCCTTACTGCTCTTCTGCCTAAGAACAGAACACAGTACTCATTCTAAGATAGAAGATGAGAGGTTTTCTTTTAAAGAATCAAAAAACAAATAACTGAGAAGTCAGTGTCTTCTAGAGGACACAGATTTTAATTTTGATGTTCCCAGTCCTGAGAACCAGAGATTGGAATGATAATAAGCCTGTTAACAAGGCATTGACTCCTTGGGAGAAGACAAGGAATGACTTGTGGCCTGAGAGAGGGCTGTGACAGAAGAGCTGGACCTGTGAGAAGATGAAGAGTGAGCCCTGATGTGGGTCAGAGCCAGCTATTGGGACTTCTGTGATTGTCCTTAGGATTAAGTTCACCCCCCCCCTGCCTCCCCCAGGGCACTCCCAGATTGAGTCCCCAAAGGTCTGACTCCACCAGCTAATGGCACTGGGTGTCCCGACACCTCTCTGTGCAGGTGGTGCCAGACCCCTCCAGGACGTTTCCCTTCCACAGTCACTCAGAGGGTCCCAACAGCTCACAGCAGCTCCTGCCAGGGCTTCCCCTCCTGCCATAGTAAGCAGAATCCGGTCTAATGACAGCAGAGAGCAAAGAGCCGATTCCTCTGGGAAGGGCTGCCAGGCTGAGCTGCTGGGAAGCCTCTGACCCAGGAAAGGCTGAGCAAAGGCTGCAGCCATTGTTGACCTCCCCAGCAAGGCTGTGCCTGTCTCTGGCTTCTTCTCAGCATTGACTTTGGAGGCCTGACCAGGCTTTGGCTCTGAGTCCAGTCCATCACTCACCTCTGTCTTCCTTTAGCTCTTCCTCGCTGTTCCCTGCCAAATCCCTATCCTTGTGGCAATGAGATCCAAGTGAGACAGAGATCTCATCCCACCTCCATGCAGATGGCCCTAGGCAGGGTCTGGGTCTCCCTCAGGGACTCCTTCAGGAAGCTGGGAGGACACAAATGGCCCCAGACTTAGCAGAGAGGCTGCCCAAAGTCCCCTGAGGAGTGCGATGAGTAAAGTTCCTGGAGATTGGATATGAATTCACAATGATTTATTAGTAAAAGTGAGAGAGAGATACAGAGACAGACAGAGACAGACACAGGAACAGACATAGACAGACATAGACAGAGATACAAACAGACAGACAGAGACAGACAGACAGACAGACAGATGACAGACAGACAGACAGACAGATAGACAGAGTTCCCTTGGCTTCCCTTCCCTTCTAGGTGCCAATGCTCCCTCTGGGCAGCAGGCCCAGATCCCCCTGTCAGGCCCAGGAGAGAACACCAGCTCCAGCCCTGGAAGAGACCAGCTTCCTGTCTCTGGCCAGGCTTTTCCTCTCCTCCTCAGAGTCTCTGACTGGCCTCTTTCAGCTTCAGTCCTGCATTCAAGACATGCCAGCACAGAGTATTCTGGACAGCCTCTCCCAGACCTCTCCAGCCCCTGCCAGAAGGCCGCACAGACACACCTGCAGAGTCACTGCAAGGTGGGGCAGCTTTCCAGAATCTGGTTGTCAAACTGAATCAGTCCTTGTGATTTCTATTACACTGACCCTGCGGGCTTGTGGGGGAGCCCAGAAGGCCTGGAAGCTGAGCCCAGCTGAGCCTGGGGAGCTCCATGAGGATGGCAGGCAGGACAGGCTGGCCTGGCCCAGAGAGCAGAGTTTCCTGTAGGTCCAGGAGCCCCAGCAGGCTGGGATGGGGCAGCAGGCAGGGGCTGGGATCTGGGAAGGCTCGAAGGCCAGGAAGGAGAATCTTTGCTCAGTGTGAAGCCAAGATTTCTAGCCCTGGAACTGGGCCTGGATCAGTGCCTGCTAGCAGAGTGTGGTGAGGGCAGGAGGCCAGGCCAGGGAGGGGGCTGAGTTCAGGGGCTGCTCTGGGTGCCTCAGGCTGGGGCTCAAGGGAGGCTCCACCTTTGGGTGGGATGAACAGAAGAGGCAGCAGGAACCTTCCTCTGCCTGGGGGCCCTGAGCTCTGCCTCCTTGTGGCCTGGATGTGGGTCTTGTAGCCAGCAGGGGACACTGTGGGGCTGGTCCTGGGCAGGCAGGGAGGGCCTGGGGAGCCTGGAGGTGTTGGGGGAGGGGTGAGCCCAGCTGGCTGAGCCTGTGGCTGCTCTGAGCCCTGTGATCCCTCCTGGATGACGTCTCAGCTGGGTTGGGCCAAGTGACCCCAACAACCCCCCTGCATGAAGGGCTGCCCCCCCTGGGACCCCGAGAGAGGATGCAGGTGGGGTCTAGAGGATGCTGGAGCAGGCCCAGATTTGCATCAATCCGCGCCTGCCCCTCAGCCACCATCACGGGGTAACCAGGAGAGAATAAGAGGGAGCTGAGAGAGTCCAGACTCAGCTGGGAGCTCTTTGAAGCTGAGCTCTCGGGTCCTCTCGCCATGGCCTGGCCTCTCGTCTGTCTCTCACTGCTCACCTTCTGCTCAGGTCAGGGCTGCTCTCTGAACTCCCTTTGGCCTCCTCCTCCCTCCCTGTTCCTGCCTCTCAGGAGGATCTCAAAGCACCTTCTGGCTTCCTCCTTGTTCAGGGTCATTAATGAGTCTCTCTGTTTGCAGGCTCCCTCTCCCAGGATGTGGTGACTCAGCCTCCCTCTGTGTCTGCAGCCCTGGGGAGCTCGGCCAGACTCTCCTGCACCCTGAGCAGTGCGTCCAGTCGTTATTATGTTGGTTGGCACCAGCAGAGCCCAGGAAAGCCCCCTCGGTACCTCCTGTATGTCGGTAGCAGTGGAGGTACAGGCAGGGGCGACGGGATCCCTGAGCGCTTCTCTGGCTCCGGATCTGGGACTAACCGATTCCTGTCCATCAGCAACGTCCAGCCCGAGGATGAAGCCGATTATTTCTGTCAGACATACTATAGCAGTGGTGGTAGCTATGCTTCTACACAGTGATACATTCAGTGAGGAAGTGGGACAAAAACCTCCTTGTCAGGCCTGCGGCAGCTTCTCGCTTGTCCCCAGGCTCCTGAGCAAGGCCAGGCTGCTGCTAGGGGAGAGTCAGCTGTTCTTTCAAGAAACACACATGAGACGGATAGATACTCACAGGGTCAGAATCAAAGGTTGGAGTAAGACCTTCTGGGCCTCAACTGATAGAAAGAAGGCAGGAGTGGTAATCATGATATCTGATAAAGCCAAAGCAAAAATAGACCTGATCAAAAGGGATAGGGAAGGTCAATATATTCTGTTAAAAGGGTCTATAGACAATGAGGAAATATCACTAATCGACATGTATGCACCAAATAATATAGCACCCAAATTTCTAATGGAGAAACTAAGAGAATTGAAGGAGGAAATAGACAGTAAAACCATATTAGTGGAAGATCTGAACCACCCACTATCAAATTTAGATAAATCAAATAAAAAATAAATAAGAAAAAGGTAAAAGAAGTGAATGAAATCTTAGAAAAATTAAAGTTAATATAAATATGGAAAAAATAAATAGGGACAAAAAGAAATATACCATCTTTTCAGCACCACATGGTACATTAAGAAAGATTGACCATAAACTAGGTCACATAAACATGGCATACAAATGCAGAAAAGCAGAAATAATACATGCAACCTTTTCAGATCACAAGGCAATAAAAATAATGATCAGTAAGTGTACATGGAAAGCCAAATCAAAAATTAATTGGAAATTAAATAATATGATAATCCAAAATTGGTTATTTAGAGAACAAATCATAAAAACAATTAATAATTTCATCAAGGAAAATGACAATGGTGAAACATCCTTTCAGACCTTATGGGATGCAGCCAAAACAGTACTCGGAGGAAAATTTATATCCCTGAGTGCATATATTAACAAATTAGGGAGGGCAGAAATCAATGAATTGGAAATGCAAATAAAAAACTTGAAAGCAAACAAATTAAAAGCCCCCAGAAGAAAACCAAACTAGAAATCCTAAAAAGTAAGGGAGAAATTAAAAAAAATCGAAAGTGATAGAACAATTGAATTAATAAATAAGACAAGAAGCTGGTACTTTGAAAAAACAAACAAAATAGACAAAGTACTGGTCAATCTAATTTTAAAATGGAAAGAAGAAAAGCAAATTAACAGCATCAAAGATGAAAAGCAGGACATCACCTCCAATGGAGAGGAAATTAAGGCAATCATTAAAAACTACTTTGCCCAATTATATGGCAATAAATATACCAATCAAGGCGATATGGATGAATATTACAAAAATATAAACGGCCTAGACTAACAGAAGAAGAAATAGAATTCTTAAATAATCCCATCTCAGAAAAAGAAATCCAACAGGCCATCAAAGAACTCGCTAAGAAAAATCCCCAGGGCCTGATGGATTCACAAGTGAATTCTATCAGACATTCAAAGAACATCTAATCCCAATACTATACAAACTATTTGACATAATAAGCAAAGAGGGAGTTCTACCAAATTCCTTTTATGACACAAACATGGTACTGATTCCAAAGCCAGGCAGGTCAAAAACAGAGAAAGAAAACTGTAGACCAATATCCCTAATGAATATAGATGCAAAAATCTTAAATAGGATACTGGCAAAAAGACTTCAGCTAGTGATCAGAAGGGTCATTCACCATGATCAAGTAGGATTTATATCAGGGATGCAAGGCTGGTTCAATATTAGGAAAACCATCCACATAATTGACCATATCAACAAGCAAACCAACAAAAATCACATGATTATCTCAATAGACACAGAAAAAGCCTTTGATAAAATACAACACCCACTCTTATTAAAAACACTAGAAAGCATAGGAATAGAAGGATCATTCCTAAAAATACTAAACAGTATATATCTAAAACCATCAGCTAACATCATCTGCAATGGGGATAAATTAGATGCATTCCCAATAAGATCAGGAGTGAAACAAGGATGCCCATTATCACCTCTACTATTTGACATTGTACTAGAAACACTAGCAGTAGCAATTAGAGAAGAAAAAGAAATTGAAGGTATTAAAATAGGCAAGGAGGAGACCAAGTTATCGCTCTTTGCGGATGATATGATGGTCTACTTAAAGAATCCTAGAGATTCAACCAAAAAGCTAATCGAAATAATCAACAACTTTAGCAAAGTTGCAGGATACAAAATAAACCCACATAAGTCATCAGCATTCCTGTATATTTCCAACACATCTCAGCTGCAAGAATTAGAAAAAGAAATCCCATTCAAAATCACCTTAGACAAAATAAAATACTTGGGAATCTATCTCCTGAGACAAACACAGGAACTATATGAACACGACTACAAAACACTCTCCACACAACTAAAACTAGACCTGAACAATTGGAAAAACATTAACTGCTCATGGGTAGGATGAGTCAATATGATAAAAATGACCATCCTACCCAAACTTATCTATTTAGTGCCATATCCATTGAACTTCCAATTTTCTTTTTTACCGATTAAAAAAAAAAAACATAACAAAGTTCATTTGGAAAAACAAAAGATCAAGGATACCCAAGGAAATAATGAAAAAAAAAAAAAAAAACAAAAAGGAAGGTGTCCTTGCAGTCCCAGATCTCAAACTATATTATAAAGCAGCGGTCATCAAAACAATTTGGTACTGGCTAAGAGACAGAAAGGAGGATCAGTGAAATAGACTGGGGGTAAATGACCTTAGCAAGACAGTATATGATAAACCCAAAGAGCCCAGCTTTTGGGGCAAAAATCCACTATTTGATAAAAACTGCTGGGAAAATTGGAAGACAGTGTGGGAGAGATTAGTTTTGGATCAACACCTCACACCCTACACCAAGATAAATTCAGAATGGGTGAATGGCTTGAACATAAAGAAGGAAACTATAAGTAAATTAGGCAAACACAGAATAGTATACATGTCAGACCTTTGGGAAGGGAAAGATTTTAAAACCAAGCAAGACTTAGAAAGAGTCACAAAATGTAAAATAAATAATTTTGACTACATCAAATTAAAAAGTTTTTGTACAAACAAAACCAATTTAAGTAAAATCAGAAGGGAAGCAACAAATTGGGAAACAATCTTCATAAAAACCTCTGACAAAGGTTTAATTACGCAAATTTACAAAGAGCTAGATCAAGCCATTCTCCAATTGATAAATGGGCAAGGGACATGAATAGGCAGTTTTCAGATAAAGAAATCAAAACTATTAATAAGCACATGAAAAAGTGTTCTAAATCTCTTATGATCAGAGAGATGCAAATCAAAACAACTCTCAGGTATCACTTCACACCTAGCAGATTGGTTAACATGACAGCAAAGGAAAGTAATGAATGCTGGAGGGGATGTGGCAAAGGAGGGACATTAATTCATTGCTGCTGGAGTTGTGAATTGATCCAACCATTCTGGAGGGCAATTTGGAACTATGCCTAAAGGGAGACAAAAGACTGTCTGCCCTTTGATCCAGCCATAGCACTGCTGGGTTTGTACCCCAAAGAGATAATAAGAAAAAAGACATGTACAAGAATATTCATAGCTGCATTCTTTGTGGTGGCCAAAAATTGAAAAATGAGGGGATGCCCTTCAATTGGGGAATGGCTGAACAATTGTGGTATATGTTGGTGCTGGAATACTATTTTGCTAAAAGGAAAAATAAAGTGGAGGAATTCCATGGAGACTGAAACTACCTCCAGGAAATGATGCAGAGTGAGAGGAGCAGAACCAGGAGAGCATTGTTCACTGTGGTACAATCGAACGTAATGGACTTCTCCATTAATGGGTTTATAATGTCCCTGAACTATCTGCAGGGATCTATGAGAAAAAAAAAAACTATCCTCAAGCAGAGGACAAACTGTGGGGTTAAAAACACTGAGGAAAAGTGACTGCTTGACTACAGGGGTTGAGGGGACATGTCTGAGGAGAGACTCTAAATGAACACTCTAATGCAAATACCAACAACATGGAAATGGGTTCAAATCAAGAACACATGAGTGGAATCGCACGTTGGCTATGGGAGAGGTGGGGGGTGGGGGGGTAGGAAAAGAAAATTATCTTTGTCTCCAATGAATAATGTTTGGAAATGACCAAATAAAATAATGTTAAAAAAAAAGAAAGAAAGACCTTGACAGATTAGAACATTACAATGAATTATTGAAGAAGATTAAATTTGATAGCAATACATTTAAAGTCATAAACTTGATCTATCTTCCCTAAAAAGGAGGCAAAAAACATTGTGAGACCATCGATGAATATTTATTAAGCATTTGCTATGTGCAAAATGCTGGGGATACAAAAAGAGAAAAAATATATTGTGTACCCCAAAGATACAATCAATTGGTGGAGACAAAAAGAAAACAAATACATAAAAGTAAATTATCTACAAAGTAAATTGGAAAATACAATTCAGAATTAGTAGAGGAAAGAAACCATAATGAAGAGGAGATGAAAAAAAAAGGTCCCTAAAAAAGATAGAATTTTAGCTAAGACTTGCAGAAAGTCAAAAGACACAGATCATTCCAGGTGTGAAGCACAAAGAAATTGCTTAAAGCTTAGAGACGGAGTTTCTTCTTAGAGGAACAGCAATTTCTCCATTTTGCTTTATATAATGTTCTTTACATCTTGTTTGATCATAAATTCTTCCCTTTTCCATTGGTCTATGGATGAACTATTCTGTTCTGGGAGATGGAGGACACCCACTGTCACTTCCCTTCAGAAACCTGGGGTCACCCCATTATCAAGGAAAGATGTTGTTCCTTGGGTAAGGCAGTTTGGATCCCTAGAATCCTGAGCTAGCCTTCCCTTTTTGGGGAGAGATGTGATTCTCCCCAAATCTTCTGTCCCCTTTCCTAGCGTCAGAAACTAACCAGACCTAATTCTAAAGTAGTAAACAATTTATTTAGGTTCACACAGGGAAAGAGAGGTAGGGGTGTCAGGCAAGGAAATTTGGGAGTAGGAAACCCTAAGACTGGTCTCCTCTGGTAGGCTGCTCCCCACACACACACGTTCTCCGGATTCAAATCTGAGTGACTTGAACATTCCTCCAGCTGGAGGTGGTTCTACTGGAATCAAGGATAGGGAAACCAAGGGCTACAGCTATCAGCAAGGCTATAGCGGTTACAGCAGCTACGAGTACTGCCATTATGGCTATTACTGCTATGGACCAGGCTACGACTATAGTCAGGGCAGTACAAATTATGGAAATACTTCAAGACATGGTGGTGGGCATCAGAATAACTATAAGCCATATTGAGGCAGTCCTGTGCGGTATGCAGCGGCATGCTCAGTGTTCATAGGGTCTGCACACTGTGACAAGGAAATCACTTTAAAGACTGATATATATTAATTTAAGGTCGCCAAGGAATTCAGCTATGTAATTCCTTAATGAAAACTCAAGTCAGCAGTCAACCTTTTATAGAGTTTAATTACAAACAGGAGGAAGAAAGGTATTAGAGAGAGAGAGAGAGAGAGAGAGAGAGAGAAGGAAATAGGGCTTAAATACCCCCTCTGTTTAGGCTGGGCCCAAAGGCCCAAACCCTTAGATAGCTGAGGCAAAGAAAAGAGATCAGTCCCTATCACTCACGTGACCAAAATGGAGAAACAGTCTCAGGGGCCTCCACCTCCAGCTTGCTTCAGAGCAAGCTTCTCAGAGCACAACCTCTCAGAGCAAAACCTCTCCAACCACCCCAGAGCCACCTTGCTCAGAGCAAAAACCTCCTCCTCGGTCCTCAGACCCCGCTGTCTTTAAGGAAACCATCTAAGTTCCCTCCCCTCAGTTCTCACATCTACCAATCACTGTCCATGTCTTCCCTGTGCCAATGGTGGCTCTAGCTTAACCCAGGACCACCCAGAGGTCTGCCCCTTTGCACATGTCTGTTGAAGGTCATATTCTCAAATAATTAAATCTTGATCCTCTGCTGCAGCCCTTCTAAATCCTGTTACTCTAAGTAGGGTGGAAATTGTATTTTCCAAGACCTGGTTCTGTCATTCCAAGTATCTCTATTGTATCAATTCTAAAATCAATCATGACTCAAAGAACTTCCTGTTCTATGCTTAAGCATAAGTCAAAGCCCTTTCCATTGTTTAGCAAAAGGTTTCTGTCCTAAAGTAGGTATTACAATCTCCCTTTACTGATTGCTTGTTGATTGACTGCCTAAAGCAAGATGTGCATGTTCTTTAAAGGTGCTTTCTAACCTGAGCAGAAGGCATAGTCTGTCTGCTGAATTACAGAGGGATCCTCTGGACTTGGAAAGGTCTTTCAGATCCACCTGTTTCTGGATCACATTCTATTGTGTGCACCTAGCTCTGTAATATTTTACAGATTGCTACAAACTATCTATGTATGTACGTGTCTGTTCATCTATCTATGTAGCTATCTATCTATGTAGCTATCTATCTATGTAGCTATCTACCTATTTCTCTATTTCTTTATCTATCCATCTATCTATCCATCCATCTATCATCCCTTTAAAAAGTGTGGCTTGACAGTCCACATATTGCAAACAAAGTTCATAGACTCTGAATTTTCCAGGACATAACTCATTTAGAAAGACAACATACAGAGATTATTTATCAGTACGCATGTATAGGACTGACAGAACAGGGAAGAAGGAAAGGAAGAGCAGCCTATAAAGCATGTGGGGGATTATTGACTTCCACAAGCTTAGTGCAGAAATGAAGGCTGATTTTTTAAAAGTCAATGTCCTTAGAGTGTTTTTATCAGTCTGTGAGGTATAGACTACAATAATCTCCAAAGAACTCTGATGGAAAATCATTTCACAAGCAACTGAGAACCACATAGTAGGGGTGAAGAGATTTTTCATCATGTAACTAATAAGGTCATTAAAAGACTAAGAGAATAAGATGTATGAGTGTAAACAGGGTAGAAAGAGATTGAGATGGTCATGAGGTGAAAGAGAAGGAGGAGAAGAGACCATTCGGGGTGTTCCCTTGGTATACATACACAGGCCAGGAGTTAGTGAGGAAGACCTTGAACACATTACAGACCTCTTATGGTCTCTGAAATTTGTAGGAAGATAAGAACAAGAGCTCCAAAGGTGGGTCAGTCAGAGATGAGCCCTGATCCAATAATGGAAGGGAAACCCAAATCAGTGAGTCTAAGGAAGCATTGGGTATTTGAGGGTTTAAGGAAAAGAAACTGATTAGGAGGGATAAAAGTTTGATGATTATAATAATAATTACACTAATAACCATCATTTACATAGTACTTCAACTTTGTGCTTTCCATATGCTAAGTTGAATCTCACAACAACTCTGTGAAGTAAGTGCTATTATTATCCCCATTTCACTGAAATGAAAACTAAGACAAAGTAAAGTGACTTACTCAGGGTCACATAACTAGTAGGCAGGACTTGAACAAAAGCATTTGTAACTCCAAGTCCTCTGCCTTATTCCTGTTGCCACCTACTTTCTTATACAATATAGTAAAATGTAACAGTTTCTACAGAGATTTATGTTATTACAAGCCCACAACTCTATCTGGATTTCCACCACAGGAGCAATTCAAAGTTTGGTTTGGTAGTGGAAAGATCCAGGTTACAGAAGATCAGAAAAGGGAGAGAGAAGCAAAGAGGAGGAAAGGGAATGTCTAGGAAAGAGACAGTAGGGAAGGTTTTAGGAGTCCAGAGAGCTTTTGAGGAATACCATTTCCAGGGTGAACTTCAAGGTATCCTCATGGTTCTGAATCAAAGGGTTAAAATATGGCCAATCCACTATTTTGAAACAGGTAAAAAACAATTCAGCCTATGATCCAATGAAAATTTGGTCTTAAAGCTATCTGATTAAACCCTGATATTGAAGAGTTATTAAATTCATTGTTTAATATATCATAGAATTGCATAAATTTCCCGAGTATTAACAGCAGGGCCACTTAAAAATGAAATTCTCATATAAGAAATCTGCCATGTAGTCAATCCATAAATCAATCAATGCCTATTCACTATGGATAATCTTGGTGATAAATGGTGGAATACTGTAGGAGAGAAATTGTATTCAACCTGTCAGAAGGAAGAGAGAAGCAGATTTTGCAGGCTCAAGGACCAGTTAGAACAGGGGAAGGGCAAGAAGGAGAGAGAATTCTGAAGGAAGGAAGAGAATCTGGGCAGTGGGAGAGGGAACTTCTTTCTGGGAAGCCTAACAGAAAGAAGGACCTGAACGGATCTCGGAACCAGCACTCTCCTCCTGTGACCCTTGACCCAGTTCTCCAAGGTTAAATTGGTCCATCTACAGCTAGAGTTGTTGCACAACACAAAAGATATGGAAGCATTCTTTACATTTTATATAGAAGGCCTCCAGTGTCTAAGCTTATTGTACAATCAGAATAGATTAAATCAGAATAAATTAAAAACAGTTATGATCAGTTAAGTAAAGGGAATGTAGAGAATCAATGTGATATAAGCCAACCAATAATAAAGGACATGAACTGAGGCATCCTACTCTTAAGTGCATCCTGAGGAGGCAGAAGGAATACTTACCATGATGATAATTCTTCCCTACATCTGGGCATCGGGAATATTCTCTGAATCTAACCCTTGATCCCCTGTTTCTCATAGATGCAGAATGTTGTACCAAGTGCCCAGAGGATGAATATCCAAATAAGCAGAGAGATCGCTGCCTCCCCAAGGTTGTGACCTTCCTGAACAGAAAAGAACCATTGGGATTGACTTTGGCCTTCATAGCTGTCTCCTTCTCTTTACTGACAGCTCTGGTTCTGGGGGTCTTTGTGAAGTTCCAAGACACTCCCATAGTCAAAGCCAATAACAGGACTCTCAGCTATACTCTCCTCATCTCCCTCATCTTCTGTTTCCTCTGCTCCCTGCTCTTCATTGGCCATCCTACCCCTGCCACATGTCTCCTACAACAAACAGTATTTGCAGTTGTCTTCACAGTGGCTGTTTCCTCCATTTTGGCCAAAACTCTAATCGTGGTTCTGGCTTTCAGGGTTATAAGCCCAGGGAGCAGAATTCAGATGTTCATACAGCCTAGAGTGTCCAACTATATTGTTTTCATCTGCTCAGGGATTCAAGTGACTTTCTGTGGCATCTGGCTGGGCACCTCTCCCCCCTTCCCAGAGGCAGACACACACTCTGAATATGGCCACATAATCATTAGATGTAATGAGGGTTCTGCCTTTGCCTTTTACTGTGTCTTGGGCTACATGGCCCTTCTGGCTCTGGGGAGCTTTACTGTGGCTTTCCTGGCCAGGAACCTTCCTGATACCTTCAATGAAGCCAAGTTCATCACTTTCAGCTGTTAGGGTTCCTTTAGGGGCCAAAGGAACAGAACAGACGCTGCAATCAGCACAGAGAGGTGGTTTATTGTAACTCACTTCACACGCGTGGGGAGGAGCCCAAAGGGGGTCCCCCCCCCCCCCCAGCAAACTTTAAGGCAGGCTTATATACCCTTGGAGCTCACCGAGGCTCCATATGGTTATCACACGGGGTGGAGTGGTCAATGTGGCTATCATTCAGGGTTCGTTGGCCTAGGAAGGGTGCTTATCTACACCAGGTTCGTGGGCCTAGTTCCCTTTCATTCCCCACTTTTTTTTTTCCAGTGGCTTGGGGTCCCTGAGGCCCATGGTTGTTGGGTGATTATCATGGCTGGGGTCAAAGGTCAGAGGCCTTCGCAGCCATGAGCAATACCAAGGCAATGTGCACATCCCTCGCCCATAGCTAGGTGTAGACTGCTACATCTCCCCCTTTTTGTTTGACACACAAATGAATAGTGTAGCAACATTACAGCATTAACAAATACAAACACTCTGGTGCATAATCATATTCTGATACAGAGATGAAAAACCCACCCTGATTGTATAACTTAGATATACCAATCAAGAGTGAACCTCAGCATAGACTGATCCAGTGATCAATCTTAAAAATCCCAAACTGATCTTTCTTTCTGCCTGTCTGCATTTCACAATCAATGCAACAGTCTTAGTAGATATAAAAATGTTAAGAAAATAATTTCCACGCTACTGATCCTGGTCTAATGAGGTAGAATTCTATGGCTCACATGACAGGTGCAATAACCAAACATGCCACCATTCACAGTCTGGACTATCAGACGTTGTCCGCCTTTTCAACAGTTAGCAAAATACCATCCCTGGAGATGAAGGATAAGTACTTCCTTTCTCTCGTCCTGATACTGCATCTTGGGGATCTTTCCGTGCTCACTGCCAGATGCCTGCCACATAGGAAACTGGTTGGTAGCTCAATGCCAGGACATCCAGCGACTGAGGGTGTCAGTACGCCACGTCTCTGCATTTCCCAACCTCAAACATCCATTTCACATGGAAAGTGTATGACCGTGGCTGAGGCTGTCTGGTCCATAATGAAAGCTTCATTATGATTCCCCTTACATGCAATCAGACATTACTCTCCAGAATGGTCATCTGAAAATTAACAATTGCTGCCATGTTCTCATGTTCACTGACTGTCAGGTGACTGTAATTCTAGAAATCTTTGCACCTTCATCATTCTGGATCAGAGCATCAACAGTACTTTCCTTGTACTTAAAAATTCTGGCAATAATTGTGCAACAGAAAAATCAAAGTTGAATACTTGAAAATGAATCAAAAGTGTTCTCTAAAATGAACATACTGATCTCTATAAGATTCCTCTCCCTTTTCTTTTTGTTTCTGTGTTGGGAGAGATCCCTTCAAAGAAAAACATCCTCTCTGACCAATTCTGGAGGAGCGTGCTATCACGTGTCAAATGATCTTAGAAAATTGATCCTGGGAACCCGATCCCAAAATTAATACAAAATTCTCTTGGCTCTACTGAGCCAATGTAAAATATCAGAATTTATATTCCCAATGATTTCTAATTCCTGATCTAAATAGATCAAAATTCGCTTTGTATGTGAACATAATTTTGCACCATTACAGGCTCTGCAAAAACATTAATACAATAATCACAGTGCAATTTTTAACAAATACCAATATTCCCATACACTTTACATTCTCAATCACCATGATGGTGATAATGAAGTAATATTTCAAGTTCTGACTGCATATTTCTCATGTCATCCTTATTTAAATCTCTGCTTGTATAAATAAACCCATCAGTATGATAACCAAGCCTATACCATTACCAATATTTGCAAAATTCATTCCACCAAACCAATGTTTGGGTAAATAGAAGCTTAAAAAACAATTTCTACAGTTTCTTGTACCAATAGAATTTGACGTAGCTTTTTCATACCTAGTTGTTAGTATATAATATTCAATGTGACAATAACTCAGGTTCCTGATTAAAGATTTCCTAGTGTCTTTTCCCTGATCTCTCATCCTTTCTTGAGAGTAACATCAGTGTCATCTGTCCATTAACCATGAGTGAGCAGCATTTTCTGCTCAGCACCTCATTTTTGTTGTCAGAAGTATCAGCTCTATGCTATGAATGAAAGTTGTCTGTCTCCTCCTCTTTGGAGAGTCCTACCAAGGTCTGTACCCTTGTTGGATAACAGCATTTCTTACAATACAAGTGGTAGATTCACCATGCATACAATATACATTCCTTTTGACAGTATCATATACAAAATACAGGGTATACATTAGTAGCTAAACAATTGTAGCTAATTCATCTCAATCCTATAGCAAAGTCTTTGGAGTGTGGGACGTATCTGGTGTTTAGTACAGACACGAGTGTGATTTAGTCCTTCTGCGTTAGCATACTCGATGTTGCTCTGGGTACCACATCTCAATGGATGTCAGCATGACAAGTGTCCATCAGTGGTCTAATAGCAAACGTCTCTAATAGTGTAATGTCATTGCTCTGGAGTGATGCTAGTCACCAGAGAAGTGTCCCTCCAGCGTGCCTGGATTGTGGCTGGCATGCAGAGAGCTGATGTCAACAACGTCCGTCTGCTTCTCTTCCTGCTCTGTGTCAGCTGGCCTGAAGCATGACGTGGGTGACCAGATGTTTTCATTATCTGTGAACATACAAACAAGACCTCGACCCAATGTTATCATCCCCTTGGGTCCCCTACAGTCTTAATATCCTGATGATATTCAACCCAATTCAGGTATCTCACGCAATGTGATCTTTATCATTACATTCAATACTGATTATTGCATAGCTTTAACTTATATTCCTTCTGGGGTGTAGAAGAGATAGATGATTAGTGATACCACATCCACCTCTTTCCTTATGAAAGTGGAACCGTCACAGCTTAACAACATTGACTTCTAGATAAGTCTGATTCTAATAAAAACATGTTGTTTGCAAATATAATGTACCCTTTAAGACAATAATCATCATTACATGTTGGATAGTAATACCCATTTGTGCTGCAAGTGGACAGCGTTCCTTATACTGTCATAACATTCCCAATTATACCCTTTTGATATTTGATCAAATTTGGCTAACATGGAACAATTCCCATAAAATGATTTCAAGTTACACAGTGTACCAGTACCATTCAAAATTTTCAGGCATGTAATAGTTAGATCTCTTACCCAATACCCATATATCCCTAGAACAGAATATCTGTCCATAACCTCGACCCCAAATGACAGCCTCATTGGGTCTCAGAGAGTTAGAAAGTGACAGAACATATATACTGTCAGTTTTTGAACCTTGGGGCTCATGAATTCCTTTGATCTCTATTTACCAGAGCTTGCATGTAAGCCATGAGCTATGCAATTCAGCCCATGCATTGCTGTTAACAGCCCTGCTATTCCAAGCTGTGTGGAATAGATAGCAGTGCACTGTTATCTGTAATCACTTTGCTCACTTCTTCATTTGAGCTTGAACCCTAAACCAGGAGAGTAAGTATCTCCCATCACTTTTCACAGCTCACCCTTTGTGCCAGGAGCATGCTGAAATGCACCTTTTGCTCCAAAATATACAGTGGATACCTATCAGAGGTGAAATTAACCCGCAACAGTTTGCATTGATAAGCGATATCACCTACTTAGAAAATTGTTAATAATTCCTCCATAGTTAAAATTAGAAAGCCTTATAAATTCCTTTAAATTATATTCCAATTCATGCTTATTATATCTCAGTATTAAATTTTTCTTCTAGCCAATTACAGCATTAGTGATAAAACTTGCAACCGCAGTCGCTCTGATGCTATCTTCCATGTGGCTCAAGCCACATGGCCGGAAGAGAAAAAAATTCAAGCTGCTTCAGATTTAAGCCCAAACCTTAAATTTTTCTGTTAGCACTTTAATTACCTCGTGCTTTATACCAATATTTCTCTACAGATAAAACGTTTCTAGTCCTGATATTCTGTGGCATATAACAAAAGTCAGAGAAAGATTTTTAATTCTCCTTTTTTGACTTCCTTTATCAAAAATATAAGCAGACATTCCTTTATAATTTTGCCTATATCCAACCTAAATTAAAACGATTCAAATTCCCAGATCTCACCTCACAGTACTTCTGATCGTTTGCAATTATCCAGGTAAAGCCTGCATTTACCTGGCTGGACCTCAAACAAAAGAGTTCCCAGGACCTTTTTCAAATGCTAAATGAGTGCAGAGGCTTGTCTTTTTTTAAAAATCTTCTGCCTTTGGTTACAGAATGGCAATATATCTTTTTACAATTTAGGCTGTTCCGAATTGAACCTAATTCAGGATTATTACCTTGATTCATTAATTTTGCTGAGACCTGCGGTTTTATTAGAAAAAGTTTTTTCCTTTAAGTGCCCAGCTTTGAGTCAAAGCAATTACTTCCTGATAAGCCTTTCAAATGCATCCCAGGAATCTGCCTGTGAAGATTAGCTTGCTCCTTTCGAAATCCACTAGGCTCTAGCAACTGTCTGTTGCAGACTGAGAGTTCTCAAGTCCTCAATCGCCCCTAGTGAGAGTTTTGCTAGGTCAAATTTTCTTTTTTCTTCCCCTCCCCCTCAGACCCCTCCTCAGGTGTTTCTTAACCTCCGGAGATCCAGGGCGGGGAGAGGAGGCCTCTAACTAGTGGCGGAGGCGTGGGAGGATGGGGGGGGGTGCCGAGGGGTCCGGCTGTTTGCCCCCAGTGGCTCGTTGGTCTAGGGTGAGTGACTTCTAATCCCATGCCCGCCTGCCTCCTTTTAAAATCCCCAAATGCCGGAGGACCAGGTCGATAGGCTGGCTTTGAGAGTTTCCCATTCTCGTTTAGTGAAAGTAAGAAGAAAGATGAGAAGACAGATAAGGAGAGAAAGGAAGGTAAGAAAAATAAGGCCACGCGTGGTGAGGAACAAATCAAGGGGACCGTCAGCCGAGTTGGTGTGCCTGCGACGGGGGGATAGCCCAAACAAATTAAGGTTAAATTTGGGCCTACCCATGTGCCGGCGGCCGAGTGAGGCGTCCCTCAGTCGATGCGCCGGCGCGGGACTCAAACCCACGGATGGGACTCAAACCCACCTAACAGCAAGTGGGATTTTTAACCCACTGAAAGACTGTGGCCTCAGGACTCGAACCTGGGGCCAGTAGCAGGACTGTAACCCACTGAAAGACTGTGGCCTCAGGACTCGAACCTGGGGCCAGTAGCAGGACTGTAACCCACTGAAAGACTGTGGCCTCAGGACTCGAACCTGGGGCCAGTAGCAGGACTGTAACCCACTGAAAGACTGTGGCCTCAGGACTCGAACCTGGGGCCAGTAGCAGGACTGTAACCCACTGAAAGACTGTGGCCTCAGGACTCGAACCTGGGGCCAGTAGCGGGACTGTAACCCACTGAAAGACTGTGGCCTCAGGACTCGAACCTGGGGCCAGTAGCGGGACTGTAACCCACTGAAAGACTGTGGCCTCAGGACTCGAACCTGGGGCCAGTACCTGCAGGATTTTGTGGGGTATGCGTTGGGGGGGAAGGGCGCCTCTTCCCGGATCCAACACCCCGTTTATCATAGCGTCGAGCTGAGACTCGAACTCAGGACACTATGAAAGGACTCGAACCTAGATTTGGTAGAAACCGAGACTAGCGGGTAGGGTTGGGAGGGGGTGGCGGGGAGGGGTGAATGGGATGGCATTCACTTCCTCGGTTTCCCAGCTGGGCCCCACGTGGGGAGACAGAACCGCGGTACCGCCAAGTCCACACTCAGAAACAGGTCTGGAGTTCAACCGAGTCGCGGGCAAGCCCTCACCCCAGAATGGGATGGACCCGTGACGCTTAGGACAGGTGTGTCGTGTAAACCCCGACCAGGAGCACAGTGTGCCACCCTTTGCCTGTATGCGTTTCACGGGGTCTCCCTCCAGCCATAAAGTATGCCACGCTCTGTCATTCACACACACACTCAAGCCAGAACCCCGCAGTTTCGGTTTCAAAAAAGCCAATAGGGGTCCCAGAGGCTTACCTGCTCGGCGTAGGTCTCCTGCTCTCCGTCTGTGGTTCCTGGACACCCTTGGGACGAGCCCCCATATGTTAGGGTCCGTTTAGGGATCCAAAGGAACAGAACAGACGAGGCAATCCGCACAGAGAGGTAGTTTATTGTAACCCACTTCACACGCGTGGGGAGGAGCCCAAAGGGGGTTCCCCCCCCCAGCAAACTTTAAGACAGGCTTATATACCCTTGGAGCTCACCGAGGCTCCATATGGTTATCACACGGGGTGGAGTGGTCAATGTGGCTATCATTCAGGGTGGAGAGATCAATGTGGATATCCTTCAGGGTTCGTTGGCCTAGGAAGGGTGCTTATCTACACCAGGTTCGTGGGCCTAGTTCCCTTTCACAGCATGCTCGTGTTTTGCAGTGTCTGGGTCTCTTTTCTGCCCACATACCAGAGCTCCAAAGGGAAGGCCATGGTGATTGTGGAGATCTTCTCCATCTTGGCCTCCAGTGCTGGGCTACTGGGCTGGATCTTTATTCCCAAATGTTATATCATCCTCCTGAAGCCAGACAGAAATACCCAAGAACAGATCAAGAATAAATGAGATGTGGTTTAATAAACACAGGATTGCAATGGTGATTTACTTGTGCATTGTTCATCTAAAATATTCCATTGATTCCCTTGCTCTATTGATTAGTCAATGACAGATTGTTTTGATGACTATTGGTTTATAATACAATTTGAGATCTAGTACAAATAGGCCAACTTCATGATTTTTTCATTAATTATCTTGATATTCTGGACCTTTTATTCTTCCTGATGACTTTTGTTATTAATTTTCCTAGTTCTGTGAAATAATTTTTGAGTAACTTTGTAAATTTGACAGTCATATAACTGAATAGGTAAATTAATAAAGGTAGAATTATTGTTTTTATTATGTTGGCTCAGCCTACTTATGAGAAATTAATGTTTTTCCAGTTATTTATATCTAACTTTGTGTGAAAAGTTTTGTAATGGTGATTATATAGTTCCTGGATTTGTCTTGACAGTTAGAACTCAAGTATTTTATGTTTTCTAGAGTTGTTTTCAATGGAATTTCTCTATCTGTTACTACTGGACTTTATTAGTGATATATAGAAATTGTGAAGATTGGATTTAGCTATCTCCTGATTCTAACAATGATGATACTTAGCTCTTTCTTTATTGTGAAGATAAACTTGTAATCTCCTGATTGTAACAATGACAGTACTTAGCTCTTCCTTTATAATGAAGCTAGAATTGTAAGCTACAATCTATTTTTAGATTTTAACCACAAAAGGTGTTAAGTAACTACAAAGGGTGAACTTAACAAAAAAGGATTTAAGTAACCCAAAAAGATATAATCTAACCAAAGAAGGTGAGAACTAAAGAATGGGCAGTCCTGGAAAAAAGCATCTGCTGTGATTTGTAGACATGAAAATTTAGGGGAGGTGACACAAGAGAACAAGGTCTTTAAATAGAGGAGAAAAAAGACTAAAGATAGCCAGTCATCCTGGGCTTGGAGTGAAGGATCGACTAGTCACTCGGAGCTGAAAGGAAGATGGACATTCAGACAGTTAGTCACCCAGGCTTGGAGTGAAAGATGGAGGAGTGACTGGAAGACAAACACCCAGACTTCTTTTAGACTGTTACTGTTGGTGAGTGAAAAGCTGACTTAGTGACCCTGCCTTTCTGGAGGTGTGAAGCCTCCAGGTAAGGCCCATGTTCTTGAGACTCTCTTCCCCTGGCTGGGGCTTAGAGATTCTAAGTGGTATCAGAAGAAGCCAGAGTTTTCTCTTTCTCTCTCATTCCTTAACATCTTCCTTCTATTGTAAATAAACTACCATAAATTCCATTTACTGTAGTAATTCATTTTGGGATTTAGAAATTAAATCCCTGGTGATTAATTAATTATTAATTAATAATATATTCATAGTCCAACCACAATTTAAATTGTGCACATGGCAACACAAACTGTAGAAGAGATAAAGGTAGAAATGCAAATAGCTAAAGAGGAGATAGATAATCCAGTATCTATCCTACCCATTTACAATCAGGCCTCAATTCATATAAAGATCCATAAGCCTTTCTCTGCCTCAGATCTAGAAAATCTGGGAGGAAAGGACATCTGCTTTTTTCCTGAGCCCTTTCCAGGCCATAAAAGAATTCAAATGTGTGATCAGACTTTTTGATCCAACATTCTTGGACATTGAAATTCTTCTTTTGGAGATGTTTACTCTGGCTGAAAAGAAAAATTCATTCAGGAGACTAGAAATAACCCTAATTTAACCTCATGGCCAGAGCATTTTGAGGACCTGGAACTTTCCAACAATTCAAATTTAGTTTATTTCAGAAAGGCTAGAGATGACTTGGGGGAAAGTATGAAAATCTTCACCAAGCATCCTGACTCATGAGGGAAATTTGAAAACATAAAGCAAGAAACAACAGAGTATCCTTCAACATCCCTGGATCACTTCCTAAAAGCTGGGGCAACTTTACTGGGGTTTCAGGACTGGTCAGAAAAGCTCCAGCACATCAGAAGGCAGTCCATGAAAGGCAGTTCTCTACCTATCAGGACATATTTCAAATTACATTGAGGACCTTCACAAAATTGCATCTTATGTTCACAAAGGATCCCAAGAAATTATTGACTCAAAACAGGCTCTAAAAAAAAAAAGACCAAATCATCAAAAATTTAAAGCATCAATTAAAAGATGCAAAGGAAAACATAAAAAAACAGGGAAACAAGGAAGTGAAATCTTTAGCTACTATCCAAGCCTTTAGACCTAGATACCAAACTCAATAACCTAGGAAACCAAGAAACTCATACTACAGCATCAACATTAACAAAAGGTGTTTCTTATGTGGAAAATCCGAACATTTATTGTCAGATTTAACTTGAACACAAACAACAGAAACAGCCCTGTTATTCGAGCATGGTTGCAGGACATAATACAGAATTATGAAGCCAGGATCCAGCCTTAGCACATAAAACAAAATTTAAGGGGTATAAGGCTGAGCCTAAACATGGGAAACAAGCTATAAAAATTTTGAGCTTGGAAATAGACTATGGGGATGGTAAACTGAAACTGAAGAGCAAATAGAGGAAGAACAACAGATGTTAAGGAATGTAACAGAAATCAAAGATAAGATATATAGGATAGAAGCTAAAGATTCAAAAACACAAGAAAAATACAAAAATGTTCTTACAACAGACTTAACATCAAATATAGCAACAGTTTTGATTAACAATGATAGGAAAATTATAAAATATAGAGTACCAGAAACTACATTAGTTCAAGAAACAAACTTAAATGAGTGTTCTGAGAAGTTTCTTATACAAACAGCAACTGATAGGAAAAAAAATCCTATACAAAATCTTAACATAATTATTAACAATACATATACACAGAAATCTGAATCAAACAACTTTTTCCAACTTAATGAAGGGAACAGTCATAATAACAGCATAGAAATACCAACCAGCACAAACACAGAAATGAATCCATTGCAAACTCAAAACACATTGAAACCTGATAGTCCAGAGCTAGAGCAATCACAAGTCAATTCAAACCAAGAATGGGACATAGAAAAAATTGAGTTACAAGCACCTGTGGTTCAAGTCAATCAAGTCCTGGAGACATAGTATATATAAAGAACTTCACAGAAAATCAGTAACAGATCCAAGATGGTTGGGTCCATATGAAGTTCTGTTTGTTTCTCTGTTGACTGTAAAAGTTGCAAAGATTCATGGTTCCACTGTTCCCACATAAAATTGCAAAAACCAAACAGACACAGAACAAACAGAACACTCACACACTACTCAAAACTTAGAATCAAATCAAAACCCAAAGAATTAATGAAGAAAATACAAGAGACCACTGAAAATTTTAATAGCTAAAACCAATAAACATCACAACACACTCATATATTAAGTTCCAGTGCAAGAGGAAAGATCCCATCAGTCAACATGTAGATGACAGACAAAAATCCAACTATCAGAGATGAAGAAAAAGAACAAAAGATAGAAGCAAAGAAGAAATGAATCAACTTACAACAAAAAATGGACAATTAGGACTTTAAAACTTGCAAAAAAGGACAGTCCAAGGAGGAAGACAAAAGGGAAACTGTATATGTAAGACTAGTGCGGCATAAACACACACACACAAAAAAAACACAAATTAACCTCACACTATAAACATGCAAACAACACTACATAACTTCAAAAAAGAAGAGAACCTATAGGCAACTAGTTAGACAAAGGACATCTTGCAACAAAAAGGATAAATTTGTGCATGCAACAGGACATATTAGACATTGCACAACATAAAAACTGATTTCTGGACATGGACCTTGTGTAAATAAATGACTGTCTGAAGATTGCATATGTGCAAAATGCATATATGTATATATTGTATCAATGTATATTTTTTACCTGACGAGGACATGTTTCATTTCCTTGTAGGGCTAAAATCTCTATGCAAGATTGAAAAAACCTTGTAAAAATGTATTATATGTAAATATGTACATAAAAGTAGATAAAACTTACCAACAAAAATTCTAACCTATAGAACTAACCACATTAAAATAATAGCACAGGGAAAGAAGCAGATAGGGACTAGGAGAAAAGTTATGTTTTTTAGCTAGACAGCTTAGGGATAACATAAGAATAAGGCTATAGTATATTGTTATATTTTGGAAAAGGATACTAACAAAAATAAGATAGATAACCAAATAGAATAGGGTTAACAACATTATTTTGCAAACATAAGTAGGTTAACATTTAAAATAGAAAAGTATATAGCTTAGCATAAGATAACAAATGATTAATAAGAAAACTGTTGTATTGTTACATTGAATTTACTCATTGGATTTGAGAAAAACCTGTTTACTGTTACAAAATTGTTCACCCATTGCAACATTGTAATGCAAGTTCTATTTTCCTTTCCTACCCAAAACTTTCCTATATACCTTTCTTAGCATAGATAGACAAAGTCCTAGATAGAGTAAGATAGTAAGATAGGAATTTATTATTTTGGTGGGATAGAACATCGGATAAAAATAGGAAAAGACAGTGCACAAACAGCGTGAGCTTTTAGCAAAAGACTCAAAAAAATCAAAACCGGGATATTGTAATGATGGAAAGAAAAAAAGAACTGTTGAGGGAAATGGAAATTGGGAGCTCTACAGTGAATGAAGCAGGAATGGCAGTTGGGAACTGAACAAGGACTTCTGGGAAATTCTCCAAAGGAGCAGGGTCTTGGGGGCTGAGACACAGAAGGGAGTGGAAGGAGGAGCTATTTCTCTGGACCATTGTCAAGACACCTGTGGAGATTTCTGACACTGACAGAAATCTAAACATCACAGGTTCCTGTTTAAAACATCACTGGCTCCTGTCCTTCATTCCATGAACTATTGAGATACTGGACTCAAATCAGTGAGCAGTGCTCTCTCCCTTATTCTACCTCTCCACTGGCTATGAGAAAACCTTTTAGACAGAGAGTTAGGATAACTTCAACCCTCTAACCACTACCCTTTGCCCCAATCAACAATTAAATCAAATAAGCATTCAGATAGCGAATGCAATCTCATTTATTTCCTCTGCTTGTAGAGAAGACTTCCCCATCACCCTTGAGGGCCAGCATAGCCATCAAGAGGCAAGTCTTCACCAAGGGGAGATCTCCATTTTATCTCCCTCAAGTAATTCAGGGACTCTGGTAGGGAGTAGTGAGAGATGCCATTTTCATCAACCCTTTCTTCACTACCTTCAACCCTCATTTCTTCATCTAAGGAGTGTGAGTCTCCCAAAATTACAACATCTATTATTTAATAAAATTATACTGAATTTTGGGGTTCTGTCATGTAAAATAGCGCACTAGTATTTTCATCATTAATCTGTTCCTTTACTTGAATTTCTCTCTAATCTACACATTTCGATTCAAAGTGCTATTTATCAAGTCCTCAGGTAGCAAGGCAAATAAAGTTTAACTAACTCTCAGGTCATTCCTCTCTATCCCTGTGTCCCTTCATTCTTATAATTTAAGACTTGATATAGAGAGGCAGTGTTTGTAGTAAAGTCAGAATGGATGACCCAATCAGGAAGACCTAAATTCATATCTATCCTTTGGATACAGGCTACGTGTCCTGGGCAACTCACTCAAACTTTAAATGTTATATGTTACACTTATATTTTGAGATTCATGTACCAGCTCTCTTCTGCATTAGTAGGAAAAAAAATTCCTCACCAGAGAGCTTACCAGTATGATAAAATTATAAGAATTAAAACTACTGTCATTTAGGAATTCTCATCTCAGAAACAATCTTCTAAATCAGTTGGTCACAATAAATGAACAATTCACTTATTTTTTAAACTTTTCCTATATCAGGTATATAGAGGATTTTCCTTGTTTCCATAGAATTTGAGTTCTTTACATAGAAGAATATCATCAAAATGATGTTAAAGGAATGGCTTGGAAAGACCTTGACACTTCCTGTCAAGATGGCAGCTTAGAAGCAGCAAAAGTTCAGACCTCTGAAAACCCTTCCTTACCGATCGCAAACTGAATGCTCCTAGGGGACTAAAATTCAAACTTAACAACAGAGCTAGGGAACCCTCCTTCTGAACTCAAATCAAAAGGTACGCCTCCCCAAAAGCCAGAATCCTAGAACACTCGGGTCTAAGGGGAAGGCAGAGGAAGGTCCCAGGACCCCTCCCCCCCTAGCTCAGAGCACTGAGTCCACAGCAGCAGCAGCAGGAACCTCAGGGCCAGCAAAAGTGCTGCTCTTAAGGGCGCACCTTAAAAGCAACCTGGGCCAGTCTTGGGGCATACAACACAGGCGGCAGGGAAGCACCCTGAGGGAGACGGGGGAGAGCTTGTAGCCCCCAGGCTGGGTCCTTCCATCAGAGTCTCACTTGAGGTTTTTGCCTCAGGGCACATCCAGACCAACCCAGCTGAACATAATCCCATCAGGAGCCCTCAGACCTCAGGGAGGCCAGGACTCCTTCCCCCTTAGAGTGCAGAGCCTTCTAAAAGGATAGGAACATCAGGAACTGCAAAGGCATTGTTCTGAAGAGTGTACCTTGAAAGCAACCTGGGCCCTCTGAAAGGTCAGGAACCTTGGGGCGGCAAAGGCACTGAGGTACCTTGTGGACAGTGCTGTGCCAGGCTCAGAGTGTGGAAGTAAGGCAGCAGAGAAGCAACTGGAGGGAACTGAGAGCAGTAACACCCAAAACACCACCAGGCAGGGGAGGGCAGACCCTGGGCCTCTCCAGGAAGACAGCGCAGCTGCGGAGAATGGACAATTTGCCTGGGACTAAAGCCTCGGACTATCAGACAGATACACTAAGAGCCAGTCCCCCTCACTCAGATTTCTGACTGGAAAGGGGAAGAAAAAGCATAGAGATGGCAAACAGTACAGAAGTGCAAAAGTCTCCAAACACCAAGAAAAGCAAGAAGAGGGTGACTTTGGACACATTTTATGGAGCAAAAATACAAAATACAGAGGAGATAGAAGAGAAAACACAAACAAATGCTCCAAAACCTTCCAATGGAAATTCTCCACAAACTCTTGAAGAACTTAAATCGGAAATTATCAAAAAGATGGAAGCCTTCTGGCAGGAAAAATGGGAAACAAAGCAAAAGGAACTCAGCAATCTGAGATACCAAAATATGCAAATGCAGAAATAGCTCGAAGCCTCAAAAAACAGGTCAGACAAAACTGAAAAGGAAAACCAGTCTTTAAAGGTCAGAATCATGCAACTGGAAGACAATGATCTTGCAAAAGAGCAAGAATAAATAAAGCAAAGCCAAAAGACTAAAGAATTAGAAGATAACATAAAATATCTCACTGACAAGGTGACAGACCTGTAAAACAGAGAAAGGAGAGACAATCTGAGAATCATTTGGTCTACCAGAAAAGCCAGAAATAAATTATAATCTTGATATCATAATACAAATCATCAAAGAAACCTTCCCAGAGATTCTAGAACAAGGGGACAAAAATGTGCATTGAAAGAGTTCACAGAACACCCTCTGCACTAAATCCCCAAAAGACAACTCCCAGGACTGTAATTGCCAAATTCCAAAGCTTCCAAGCAAAAGAAAAAAATCTTACAAGAAGCCAGAAAAAGACAATTTAGATATAAAGGAACACCAATCAGGGTCACACAGGACCTAGCAATTTCCTCCCAGAACGACCGTAAGGCATAGAACATGATATTCAGAAAATCAAGAGAGCTGGGTCTTCAACCAAGAATCAGCTATCCATCAAAACTGACTATATACTTCCAGGGGAAAGTATGGGCATTCAACAAAATACAAGATTTCCAAGTGTTTGTAAAGAAAAGACGAGAGCTCTGTGGAAACTTCAACATCCAAACACAAAGAGCAAGAGAAACATGAAAAGGTAAATATGAAGGAAAGGGAAAAGGAGAAAAATGTTATCTTTTTCTTTTATTCAAACTCTCTTCTATAAGGACTACATTTATATCAAATTATATATATATATATATAAATATGTGCAGAAAATTATCGCTCTTTGCAGATGACATGATGGCCTACTTAAAGAATCCTAGAGATTCAACCAAAAAGCTAGTCGAAATAATCAACAACTTTAGCAAAGTTGCAGGATACAAAATAAACTCACATAAGTCATCAGCATTTCTGTATAATTCCAACACAGCTCAGCAGCAAGAACTAGAAAGAGAAATCCCATTCAAAATTACCTTAGACAAAATAAAATACTTAGGAATCTATCTCCCAAGACAAACACAGGAACTATATACACACAACTACAAAACACTTTCCATACAACTAAAACTAGACTTGAACAATTGGAAGAACATTAACTGCTCATGGGTAGGACGAGCCAATATAATAAAAATGACCATCCTACCCAAACTCATCTATCTATTTAGTGCCATACCCATGGAACTTCCAAAAATTTTTTTTACTGATTTAGAAAAAACCATAACAAAGTTCATTTGGAAGAACAAAAGATCGAGGATATCCAGGGAAATAATGGAAAAAAAATACAAAGGATGGGGGCCTTGCAGTCCCAGATCTCAGACTATATTATAAAGCAGTGGTCATCAAAACAATTTGGTACTGGCTAAGAGACAGAAAGGAGGATCAGTGGAATAGACTGGGGGCAAGCAACCTCAGCAAGACAGTATATGATAAACCCAAAGATCCCAGCATTTGGGACAAAAATCCACTATTTCATAAAAACTGCTGGGAAAATTGGAGGACAGTGTGGGAAAGATTATGTTTAGATCAACACCTCACACCCTACACCAAGATAAATTCAGAATGGGTGAATGACTTGAACATAAAGAAGGAAACTATAAGAAAATTAGGCGAACACAGAATAGTATACATGTCAGACCTTTGGGAAGAGAAAGACTTCAAAACCAAGCAAGACTTAGAAAGAGTTACAAAATGCAAAATAAATAATCTGGAATACATCAAATTTAAAAGTTTTTGTACAAACAAAACCAATGTAACCAAAATCAGAAGGGTAGCAACAAATTGGGAAACAATCTTCATAAAAACCTCTGACAAAGGTTTAATTACTCAAATTACAAAGAACTAAATCAATTGTACAAAAAATCAAGCCATTCTCCAATTGATAAATGGGCAAGGGACATGAACAGGCAGTTCTCAGCCAAAGAAATCAAAACTATTAATAAGCATATGAAAAAGTGCTCTACATCTCTTATAATCAGAGAGATGCAAATCAAAACAACTCTGAGGTATCACCTCACACCTAGCAGATTGGCTAACATGACAGCTATGGAAACTAATGAATGCTGGAGGGGATGCGGCAAAGTAGAGATGCTAATTCATTGCTGGTAGAGTTGTGAATTGATCCAGCCATTCTGGAGGGCAATTTGGAACTATGCCCAAAGGGTGATAAAAGACTCTCTGCCCTTTGATCCAGCTATAGCACTGCTGGGTTTGTACCCCAAAGAGATAATAAGGAAAGAGACTTGTACAAGAATATTCATAGCTGCACTCTTTGTGGTGGCCAAAAATTGGAAAATGAGGGGATGCCCATCAATTGGGGAATGGCTGAACAAATTGTGGTATATGTTGGTGATGGAATACTATTGTGCTAAAAGGAATAATAAAGTAGAGGAATTCCATGGAGACTGGAACAATCTCCAGAAAGTGATGCAGAGCAAAAGGAGCAGGACCAGGAAAACATTGTACACAGAGACTGACACACTGTGGTATAATCGAAGGTGATGGACTTCTCCATTAGTGGCAATGCAATGTCTCTGAACAATCTGCAGGGCTAAAAAACACTATCCACAAGCAGAGGATAAACTGTGGGAGTAAAAATACTAATGAAAAGCTACTGCTTGAATACAGGGATTGAGGGGATATGACTGAGGAGAGACTCTAAATGAACACTCTAATGCAAATACCAAGAACAGGAAATGAGTTCGAGTCAAGAACACATGTGATAACCAGTGGAATCGTGCGTCGGCTATGGGAGAGGTAAAGGTGGTGGTGGGGGGGGGGTGGTGGGGAGGAAAAGAAAATGATCTTTGTTTCCAGTGAATAATGTTTGGAAATGACCAAATAAAATAATATTTAAAATTTTAAAAAAAGAACTGATAGAAATAACTATAATAACTATAGGAATCATAATGGCAATCAAAATAATGACAGTGCTCCAAATGAGGAAAATGATAATACCCAACACAATGCCCAACAACAATATATAAAAAATAGAGCTCATCCACTATATATATATATATATATATATATACATATATATATATATATATATATACGTATATATATATATATATATATATATTGTAAACCTCAAAATTTCTTAGACTTATAAATGTTGGAAATTTCACCATTGGGAAATTTCATACTTGAAAAATTTCCTATTGATAGTGGGTCTTGGCTATTGGAATGTGAACCCCATTGGCATGAGAGTTTCCCCCTCCTCCCTTCTTAAGATTACTTTAGGACAGAAACCTTTTGCTGAACAATGGAAAGGACTTTGACCTATGCTTAAGCATAGAACAGGAATTTCTTTGAGTCATGATTGATTTTGGAATTGATACAATGGAGATACTTGGAATCAATCTCCACCCTACTCAGTCCTAACAGGATTGAGGAAGGGCTGCAGCATAGATCAAAATTTAATTATTCCAATCTCTACCCTACTCAGGTTAACAGGATTTAGAAAGGGCTGTAGCAAAGGATCAAAGATTTAATTATTTGAAAATATGACCTTCAACAGACATGTGCAAAGCCAGAGACCTCTGGGCGGTCCTGGGTTAAGCTAGAGCCTCCATTGGCACAGGGAAATTGATGGACAGTGATTGGTAGATGTGAGAACTGAGGGGAGGCAACTTGGATGGTTTCCTTAAAGAGAGAAGGGTCTGAAGACTCAGGGTGGTTTTTAGGGGTTTGTTGGAATGGTTTCAGTGTGCTCGGAGAAGCTTGCTCTGAAGGAAGCTGAAGGTGGGGGCTCTGAGACTGTTTCTCCATTTTGGTCACGTGAGTAATAGGGACTGATCTCCTTTCTTTGCCCCAGCTATCTAAGGGCTTGGGCCTTTTGGCCCAGCCTAAACAGAAGGGGTATTTAAGCCCTATTCCCTTCTATCCCCTTTCTCTCTACCTCTATCTCTCTATCTCTAATTCCTTTCTTCCTCCTGTTTGTAATTAAAACTCCATAAAAGGTTGACGGCTGACTTGAGTTTTCATTTAGGAATTACATAGCTGAATTCCTTGGCGACCTTAAATTAATATATATCAGTCTCTTAAAAGTTATTTCCTTGTCACAATATATATATATATAGTAGTCTCTCGGTGATCGAGAATGACTATTGTCTTTGTGCAGTTTTACCTACGGTGTACCCTCATGTGGCTTTGGAGTCCAAATGCTGAGGCACAGAGTTTGTGGCACATGGGGCATGGGACACTAGTTGTTACAGGAGGTGCGGTTGTGGCCTGGTGTCGGCGTTCACGCTCAGAGGCAAGACGTCGACATCGCTCATCTTCAAAGGTGGTGGCGGCATGGTTAATGTGGGTTCTCCAGCTGCTTCTGACAAAGGCAGCGAGTTCTAGTTGCTTTGGTGTAATGCCAGCCCACTTCAAGTTGTACTTTAGCTGATCCTTGTATCTTTTCTTTGGTCAACCTTGTTTCCTGAGTCCAGCTGACAGTTCACCATAGAATACCTGTCTTGGTATACGCTGTGGGTCCATGCGGATGACGTGTCCAGACCATCGTAGCTGGGCTTTGAGGACCAGGACTTCGATGCTGGTGGAGTTGGCTCTGTCGAGGACTTCCTGGTTGGTGATTCGGTCCTGCCATCGGATCCTCATGATTGACTGGAGGGAGCGTTGGTGGAATTGCTCCAGCTCTTTCATGTGCTTCCAGTACAGTGTCCATGTCTCACAACCATACAGGAGGGAGCTGAGGACCACTGCGTTCTACACTTTGAGCTTCGTCGCAGTGCTTACACCTCTGTGTTGGAGGACTTTGCAGCACAGCCGCCCAAGTGCCTGGCTGGCCTTTTGGATCCTGGCATTAATCTCGTGGTCTAGGGACTCGTCGTTGGCGATGGTGCTGCCCAGGTACTTGAAAGTGTTGACATTAGAAAGCTGCGTGATGTCGATTGTAATGCATGGCTGGTACATTGACCTCCCTGGTGCAGGTTGGTACAGCACCTCTGTTTTGCTGAGGCTGATAGTCAGGCCAAACAGTTTTGTTGCAGTGGAGAACCTGTCCACAATGGTTTGGAGATGATTTTCTTGGTGGGCCATGAGAGCACAGTCATCTGCAAAGAGAGCTTCCAGGATGAGTCTCTCTGTTGTCTTTGTTTTTGCAGTCAGGCAGCGAAGGTCAAATAGTGAGCCATCCAGTTGGTATTTGATGTAGACACCCAGGTCTAGATCCATCACAGCATGTCATAATACTTGGGTGAAAAATAGGTTGAATAGTACTGGAGCAAGGACACAGCCTTGTTTCATGCCATTGGAGATGTTGAAGGGATCCGAAGTCTCTCCACCAGATAGGACGTCCCCTGTCATATCGACATGAAAGAGCTGGATCAGTTTAACAAATTTTGCTGGGCAACCGAGCTTGCTGAGGATCACCCACAATGCGTCCCTGTTCACTGTGTCAAATGCCTTTGTCAGGTATATGAAGACAATGTAGAGACAATGTAGAGCAGAACCTGCCAGAATCACAATGTGGCTTCTGACCAGATCGCAGCACCATCGACATGGTCTTCATGGTGAGGCAAACGCAGGAAAAATGCCTTGAGCAGAACCTGAGTCTCTACATTGTCTTCATCAACTCTATACTCCAGGTGAAAATCCCCATCAGAATGGGGATTCCAGAAAACTGCCCTAGCACATTTATGAAGGTGTGGGGGGAGGGGGGAGGACCTTGGAATCAAAGAGTGAAACCATTGATTTTCCAAACCCTGATATTTTAATGCCAGTAATCCCTATACATGCCCGTCCACCCCCTGTAGAGTAAAGAACCTCATGTCACTTTAAAGGTGGGAAATACATACTATGATTGTCTTTTGGACACTGGGTCATCTAGGTCAGTTTTGGTAAGCAAAAAAATGTGACCCTATTGGCTCTCTAAATGTAGTAGGTGTATCAGGAAAACCTTTAAAGATCCAAAAACTTTCTCCTTGCATGGTATGTGTGTTGACCTGTTGACTGTTGACCATTCTTTTCTTTTAATGCCTGTATCGTCCACAAACATGAGGGATTTACTATGCAAACTACAAGCTACAATAATTTGTATTCCAGACAGCTCCTTATCATTGGAAATACCTGAGGAATCGGTAAAATTACTCCCTGTACTTCTCTCAGAGAGCCAGGAAGCAAAAGAGATTTCTATCTTTGTAATACATACAGATATACCAGAGTCTCTTTGGGCCACATCTTCTTCTGATGTAGACTTACTTAAATCAGCTGTTCCTGTGCAGATTAAAACTAAATCTAGCCCACCTCCTTCCATTCTTCAATATCCCCTCTCAAAAGAGGCAATTGAGGGTATTCCCCCAGTATTAAACTCATTAATTGATCAGGGAATAATCCTGTGTAAATCTGAATACAACATGCCCATCCTGCCAGTTAAAAAAAAGGGGGGGGGGCAGATGGCAAGCACCTCTATAGATTTGTACAGGATTTGAGGGCTGTGAACCATCATGTTAAAAAGAGATAATCAATAGTTTCCAACATAAATGCTATTATTTCTTCTATTCCTAGCACAGCTACATACTTTACAGTAGTTGAATTTTGCTCAGATTTTTTTTTCCATTCCTATACATGAGAACTCCAGGCATATCTTTGCTTTCAACTGGAAGGGCTCTCAGGATACATGGAGTCAACTGCCACAGGGTTATGTGGAAAGCCCATTTAGTTGCACAAATTTTGATCCAAGACACAGATAATATTAATATTTAAAAATAGCAAATTAATCAAATATGTAGGTTATCTACTCTTGACTTCAACAGACGCAGAAGTATGTCAGGAATATACTAAAAACATTCTTTTTGAATTGCACAAAAGAGGGCCTAAGATTTTGAAGGATAAAGTTCAGTGGTTTCTCCCTATAGTAGAATCTCCATGGTGGCCTCTGGAAGGCAGGGAGGTCTCATCCTGGCCTTGCTGAGGCCAAGCACAGTGCCTGGCACTTAGCAGAGAACAAGGAAATATTTCATTGGTTCATTGATTGACTGAATGTCTGAGAACCTGTGACTTTTCAGAGGTGCAATAATTAAAGTTCCTGGAGATTGGATATTAATTCATAGTTATGTATTAGTAAATGTGAGAGAGAGATAGAGATACAGAGACAGATACAGAGACAGAGAGATAGGCACAGAGACAGACAGAGACAGACACAGAGACAGACAGACAGAGACACAGACAAGAGACAGAGATCCCCGGTCTTCCCTTCCCTTCTAGGTGCTGATGCTCCCTCTGGGCAGCAGGCTAGGAGAGAACACCAGCTCCAGCCCTGGTAGAGACCAGCTTCCTGTCTCTGGCCAGGCTTTTCCTCTCCTCCTCAGAGTCTTTGACTGGCCTCTTTCAGTTTCAGTCCTGCATTCGAGACAAGCGATCACAGGGTATTCTGGACAGCCTCCCCCAGACCTCTCCAGCTCCTGCCAGAAGGCCTCACAGACACACCTGCAGAGTCACTGCAAGGTGGGGCAGCTTTCCAGAACCTGGTTGTCAAACTGAATCAGTCATTATGTTTCTATTACACTGACCCTGCGGGTATGAGGGGGGAGCCCAGAAGGCCTGGAAGCTGAGCCCAGCTGGGCCTGGGGAGCTCCATGAGGATGGCAGACAGAACAGGCTGGCCTGAACCAGAGAGCAGAGTTTCCTGTAGGTCCAGGAGCCCCAGCAGGCTGGGATGGGGCAGTGGGCAGGGGCTGGGCTCTGGGAAGGCTCTATGGCCAGGAAGAACCTTTCCCCAGTGAGAGGCCACAATTTCTATACCTGGAACTGGGCCTGGATCAGTGCCTGCTAGCAGAGTGTGGTGAGAGCAGGAGGCCAGGGCAGGGAAGGGGCTGAGGACAGGGGCTGCTCTGGGTGCCTCAGGCTGGGGCTCAAGGGAGGCTCCACCTTTGGGTGGGATGAACAGAAGAGGCAGCAGGAACCTTCCTCTGCCTGGGGGCCCTGAGCTCTGCCTCCTTGTGGCCTGGATGTGGGTCTTGTAGCCAGCAGGGGACTCTGTGGGGCTTGTTCTGGACAAGCAGTGAGGGCCTAAGGAGGGAAAGAGCCCAGCTGGCTGTGCCTGTGACTACTTTGAGCCCGGTGATCACTCCTGGGTGACACCTCAGCTGGGCTGGGCCCAGTGACCCCAATCAACCCCCTGCATGAACGGCTTCCCCCCCCCTGGAACCCCGAGAAAGGATGCAGGTGGGGTCTAGAGGAGGCTGGAGCAGAACCAGATTTGCATCAATCCCAGCCTGCCCCTCAGCCACCATCACAGGGTAACCAGGAGAGAATAAGAGGGAGCTGAGAGAGGCCAGACTCAGCTGGGAGCTCTTTGAAGCTGAGCTCTCGGGTCCTCTCGCCATGGCCTGGCCTCTCGTCTGTCTCTCACTGCTCACCTTCTGCTCAGGTCAGGACCATCCCAGACCTCCCCTTTGGCCTCCTCCTCCCTCCCTGTTCTTGCCTCTCAGGAGGATCTCAAAGCACCTTCTAGCTTCCTCCTTGTTCAGGGTCATTAATGAGTCTCTCTGTTTGCAGGCTCCCTCTCCCAGGCTGTGGTGACTCAGCCTCCCTCTGTGTCTGCAGCCCTGGGGAGCTCGGCCAGACTCTCCTGCACCCTGAGCAGTGAGCTCAGTGGTAACTATGTTTATTGGCACCAGCAGAGCCCAGGAAAGGCCCCTCGGTATCTTCTGCTTGTCACCAGCAGTGGAGGTACCAGCAGGGGCGACGGGATCCCTGAGCGCTTCTCTGGCTCTGGATCTGGGACTAACCGATTCCTGTCCATCAGCAACGTCCAGGCTGAGGATGAGGCCGATTATTTCTGCCAGTCAGATTACTACGATAGTGGTAGCTATGCTTATACACAGTGATACATTCAGTGAGGAAGTGGGACAAAAACCTCCTTGTCAGGCCTGCAGCAGCTTCTTGCTTGTCCCCAGGCTCCTGAGCAAGGCCAGGGTGCTGCTAGGGGCAAGTCAGCTGTTCTTTCTCTTTCTGTCTCTGTCTCTTTTTTGGGCTCTTTCCTTCTGTCTCTCTGTGTGTCCTTCTTTTTCTGTGTGTGTCTCTATTTCATCCAGTTCAGCAATGACTTGCCCAAGGTCACACAAACTAAAGCTTGGATTCAGGTCTTCTCACCCCATCACCAGTACTTCCCGCCATGTCCCAGCCTCCTTTGGGATGACCAAGACACCAGAGGAGTGATTCAGTTTAGCCTTCAGGGCTGAGGATTTGGCTGGTGGAGAGGAGCTGAGAGGAAGCTCCCTGCCATGCTCTGGCTGTTCCCCAGTTTGCTCTCAGGGAATAGAATCTTGTTTGTATGAGGGGATCCCTTGAACCCCTGCCAGTGCTCATGAGTCCATGACCAGAGACAACCTCCAGGGGAAGAGAAAGGGAAATGACGATGTCAGGAAGGAAATGGGAATAATGTTTGGAAATGACCAAAGAAAATAATGTTAAAAATACCTTAATTATTCTATATTCATTTTCATCTTTACAATGCCTAAGTCTTGTACCTTCTAGGACATCATCTTCATGAACAGTGAGAGAGCCAACAATCTACACATTCTATTGTCTTCCTCTTTATAAAGATGTGAAAAACAGGGGCCTTCTCCAGGAAGGGGAACATTCCCTCAGAAACTGTGTTTTCACCCTCAGGCTCCTAGTAATGTCCCTTCAAGGAGCCCCATAACTCTGGCTACTAAGAGATTTCAGAAACTCTCTGCCGTGCCTGCCCAGGCCCCAGACTCTAAAGGACCCACTGTTAAACCCGGTGTTTGGAACATGTGCAGATCAGGAGAAGGCATGAGGAGTACCCAGAGCCTGACCTGGAAGCTGGACAGCCCACAAACCTTGGTAGCCTATGCATCTGGGACCCATCTGGGCTGGAGATATTTGTTCAGTTCTCCATCTCAGGCTCTCACTGTGCTATTGTAAAGGATAAAATTAATGGTTTGACAATGATTATATGAAAGTGTGGTCATCAGTATTTATTATATCTTGGGTCAGAAAAAATTATTTACAAATGATGAGGAAACAATAAAGAAGAGAAATGTGAGGGGGATGGAGAAGTTATTGATTAGCTCTCAACCAGCAAGGCTGATAGTGAGTAACCACATGGCCTCCTCCAAGATGGAAGCTAGTCTCTCCAGAAGGTAGGAAAGTGATCAGCATTTCACTCACCCAAGGAAGCAGTCCAAGAGTAAGAGTCCAAGTAGAAGCTGAGCTCCAAGCCAGCAAAACTCCCTTGAAGACTATCCAAGACTATCTCGAGAATACAATCTCTTCAGACTATCTTCTCCAAGACAACTCCCACCAAAGGAGTTTCTTGTCCCTTCCCCTCTTCACAGGGGCCAATCACAGTTTACAAATTATCTATTACTGCCCAGGAGGCAGTATCTGTGGGATCAACTTCTCACCTGTAAGAGTTAAATTAATGGCCAATACTTCAAGTATTATTTCATGAAGTTTATTACATGACAAAATAGAACCATGTGTCTAAGTTTTCTACCTGCTCGAAAATCCTTGCTCCATCAAAGCTGCCACCATAAGGAAAAGAGGGAGAGAGATGGACCTCCACCCAATTTATATCCTGTCTACCTCAGCATGTAATGACAGGAAGTGAGTGGAGTTCTGGGAATCATAGTTTTGCTGGGGATCATAGTTTTTTTAGGGTAACAGATTCCAATTACACACAGCTCTGAAGGTGTTAACTCTTATCATATACGAGTTTCTGACTGATTGAGTTTCTGAGGGTGTGAAATCTTATCAAAAGAATTCACAAGATTCTGACTGATCAAATTATCACCCACTTTAGCAAATGACTTGCCAACTCTCTTACTTAGTGTTGAGTTATAGAGTTATCACTCATTTTAACAAGTGACTTGTGTGATAATTAAAATGTTTTGGGAGCAAGGGAAATATATAACAATTATGACCTCTTGAAATATGTTTTCTACTGTGTCTTGGTTTTATATAAATATAAGATGGTCACCAGGGAATATATTCCCAATTTATGAATATGCCCAAGCCAACTGGGTTTTATAGAGAAATTTAATTTATAATATACTGATTAATCAATAGAAAAAGAGAGAAAGTAAGAAAGGAATAAGAATGAATAATCAGTCAGTAGGTTTTATCACTCACCCAAGATCTCTCTAGGTAAGGCTTCTCATGCCAAACTCAGACTCCACCTTCAAGAGAGCCTCCTTTCAAGAAATGTTTCCAGAGAATTCTCCTCCTTCAGACCCAGCCTTCTCTCCTGGTCCTCCAACAGAGCAACCTCCTCAGTCCTCCTTCAGAGCCACCTCACTCAGAGCAAAACCTCCTTTTTTCTCTGTCCTCAGACCGCGCTATCTTTAAGGAAACCATCTAAGTTCCCTCCCCTCAGTTCTCACATCTACCAATCACTGTCCATGTCTCCCCTGTGCCAATGGTGGCTCTAGTTTAACCTAGGAGCTCCCAGAGGTCTGTGGCTTTGCACATGTCTGTTGAAGGTCATATTCTCAAATAATTAAATCTTGATCTTGCTGCAGCCCTTCTAAATCCTGTTACTCTAAGTAGGGTGGAGATTGTATTTTCCAAGACCTGGTTCTGTCATTCCAAGTATCTCTATTGTATCAATTCTAAAATCAATCATGACTCAAAGAACTTCCTGTTCTATGCTTAAGCATAGGTCAAAACTCTTTCCATTGTTTAGCAAAAGGTTTCTGTCCTAAAGTAGTCTTATATAGGGAGAAGAAGGATCCTCCCATGCCAAGGGGTTTCACATTCCAATAGAGTTCTTACTATCAGTAGGAAATTTTTTCCAATATGAAATTTCCCAATGGTGAAATTTCCAACATTCATAAGTCTAAGAAATTTTAAGGTTTATACTTGCAAACTCCCTTACAGTGTTAACTCCTTAAAGAATTCTCTTTTCACAGTGACAAGAACTGTTGTGCCATATAGAACAGTCATAACCAGCCTCATCCTCAGGCTGGACCTCTGGGATGGTGAGGGCACCCTTGTTTCCCAGGAGGGACCCGAAAAACCAGGCAGGGACCCCTGATGAAGGATTGTTGGCTCTATAGATCAGTGTCCTGGGAGCATGGCCAGATTTCTGTGGGAACCAGTAAGGACCGAGGCAGTGATGAGTGCCCCTGAACTGGAGCCGCAGGTCAAGATGATGGTTCTTCCTTGGATCACAGTCATAGAAGGTCCCTGAGTCACCACCACCTGAGAAGTGACCCCTGAAAACAACAGGACAGAGATGAAGATGGGGCTGCCAATGGGGAGCCCTTTGTTTCCTGCCCACCTCTGCCCTCTTCCACTCCTCAGAGCCCAGAGTCTCCCCAGAACCTGTGCAGAGAGAGAGGAGCATCAAGAGGGGAGTCAAGGCCCTCATGTTACTTCTCTGTTTCTGGACTCTCAGAGCTAGGGCTGGGTTCCTGCCAGTCCCTCTCATCCCCCAGACCCAGGAGCATGGAAGGCTTTTTCCTGCCAGTGTTCCCAGTGTTATGGCTAGTTTAGAGGGGGTGAAGCACAGCATGACCTTCCCTCAAACTTACCCCATGGGGCGCAGGCAGGAAGCAGCTACTGGACTAGCCCCCACCTGACACATATAGGACCAACTTATTCACTTTTGGAGAAGCTCCTGTGACTTCTGACATGTGATGAGGCCCTGCCAGGACTCACCTCTGGCGATCCCACACTGTCCTCCATTGTCACCAGGCCTGAGAGCCAACAGATGTCAAGGAGGAAGCACCAAGGCTCCAGAGCTTGTGGCAGATACCTGAACAGGACACTCATGGCAGTCTTTATGGCCTGTTAGCCTCAATTTCCTCTGGTGTAAAAATGAGCCTTAGAAGGAATGGCAAACCACTGGGGCGTCTATGCCCCCAAATCCCCAGTGGGGTCGGGATGAGTCACATAAGGCTGACAAAACTGAATGTCGGTCCTGGGGAATCGGCGTCCTGCTGCCCAGAGAGCAAAGAGCTCATCCCTGCCTCTGATTAATGACCCTGAAAGTGATGGAATATCAATGCAAATGGAAGAACCGCACGTCATTCCTGTATATTAACCGGAAGAAGGAAATGAGTTTTATTATGTCTGTGCAGAGCCAACCAGAAGTAGAAGTACATGAGCTTTTAGTGGAGAAAAAGCATGCCGTAACAGAAGAAGGACATTTTACAGACTAATTGATCTCCCAGGGAAAGATTTCTGTGTTTGTGGAAGCTTTGGGGAGAAGCTTATTCCATGATCCAAAGCTTTCTCTGTGAATGCCTTGAGCCCTTCAGTGATGAGAGGTAGAGAAGAAGAACCAGAAGGAGGAGCAGCCATGAGCAAGAATGGGGGCAGCTTGGACTTTCCCTTTGACTGTGCCGAGGAGACACAATTTCTGGAGAATGACTCCCAGGACGGAGGACCCAGAGGGTGGGCAGATTTTAACATCCCACCATGAGTGCAGGAGAAACATAATCAGAAACCCACCGAGGTCTGAGGTCGACGTCTCCTGAGGTTATGGTCCCCTCGGGTGATGGGGACAACTTTTCAGTGGCTTTCCATCTGGTGGGAGAAGCTAGGGAGGATTTGATTTGTAATATCAGCTCAATCCCTCTCTGGTTCAAAATGCGACTGCCCACCTCCAGGACTCCATTCTGGCCAAGAGAAATGTCTCCAGCTTGGCCCTGTCATTACCCAGGAATCAGAACCACCCAGGCTTGTGTCCTAGACTCCACAAGACCATTCCAAGGCAACCCCTGCTCCTCCACCCCCAATTTAAGGTTGGAAAAAGGGATCTGAGGGCACCAAAATACCCCTCACCAGGATTCCATCCTTCCACTGGACTCACCTCTGCCAGCTCCTCCCTGATTTGAACCCCATCTGCCAATTTGTACCTGGAGAAAGAATTTTGAACACCCTAATTCTGTGTCAGTTAGGTGACCCGATGCATAGAGTCCTGGGTCTGATGTCATGAAGACTTGAGTTCAAATTCAGCTTCAGATACTTGCCAATTTAGGTCAGTCATGCCTGACTCTTTGTGACACCATTTGGGATTTTCTTGCCAAGGACACCAGAGTGCTTTGCCATTTCCTTCTCCAGTTCATTTTTACAGATGAGGAACTGAGGCAAATAAGGGTTTTGTGACTTGTCCAGGGTCACACATCAAGTAAGTATCTGAGGCTAGATTTGAACCTATTTTCCTGACTCTAAGCCTACCACTCTACCTATCGAGCCACTGAGTTGTCTGGGATTAATATAGACCTATTTATTCCACAAAGGAAGCTCCCAATTTATTTTAAACAATGCCAGACATAACATTCTGTTTCTAGCCTCTGCTCCCTCTGAATTTAACCACGAGGCCATTGAGAGGACTAGAAGGGCCACAATGATGGCCACTTTGGCCCTTCACCCCACAGCCAAAGACCAAGCATCCAGACCGCCCACGCTTTAGGGATGAAGCTTTCCAAACTACAGCAATGACAGTGGATGATCCAATATAGCGGAACGTGGTGAATCCCAGTGAAAGGATTTAAAAACGGAAATGAAAGGACGCCCATTAGAGTGAAATCCTCTGCAGCTCCCTCAGCCCCCCAAGAGCAGCCCAGTGGTCAGGGCTGCTGGACCAGAGCCCGAGGGAGCCCTCTTTTCTGCCTTGGAACTGTGACTGGGGTTCGAGCTCCCCTGATGCCAAGAGCTCTGCTCTGCTGGTGCTTGTCCTTCCCCGCGGCTCTGACCCCAATCCTCCCTTGGACGGTGCATCAGTCCTGCACTCAGTGCCAGCAGAGGAGCCTCTGCCACCTCCTGATTGGTCATCGGACTCCCCAACCTTCTCTGGAAGCTGCTGCTGCTGATTGAGGGGCCCCTGCGGCTCGCCTGCTGGGCTCACTTGGGCTGGCCTGAGCTCCACCTTCACGCCGGTGTGGCAGACCTCAGAGCTCTCCCGAAGACGTCTTTGGGATTTCACGTCATCCTTCCCGGGGTTCCGGCCCTCCAGCTTTCCTTTGGAGCCTCTGCTTGGAGGTTGTTTGGGGGAACCTTTGGGAGTGCTTGTGTAGATCATTGCTTTTACTGCCTTGATCCAGCCATGCAAGTGAGGGTCAGGCGGGGATCCCTGTCTGCGGCTGAGTGGGGGGGGGGCCAGGCCCAGCCCAGGGAGGGGGATAAAGGACGAGGGAGGCTCTGGGAGCCAAAAGCTGTAGGTCAACGGAAGGCTCTGGCTTTGGGGTGAACAGAGCAGCCAGCAGGGAGCTGGGGGGCTACTGAGGCTTAGCTACAAGCCTGTCATAAATGAGGCTTCTATAGACAGCAGTTGACCCTGTGGGGCTGGTCCTGGGAACCAGGGGGGGCACTGAGGAGTCCTGGGGGTCATCCCATGTGGGTTGGGCCAAGACGCCCCAAGACCCAGAGAGAGAGGCTGCCCCCATGGGACCTGGGACCCAGAGCCTGCCCAGGAGCCAGGGCAGGATTAAGTAAGCCCAGGTACAAGGTAGATTTGCATCCAGCCCCCACAGCCCTTACAGCCACGATCACAGGGTTTCAGGGTGAGGATGAGGGACCAGGAAGAGCCCAGGCCCAGGCATGAGCTCTTTGGGGAGCAGAGTTCTTGGGGCCTCTGCACCATGGCCTGACCTCTCATCTGGGTGTCACTGCTCACCTTCTGCTCAGGTCAGAACTGAATTCCACTTGTTCCTGCTCCTCCATCCCAGCCCTTGCCTCCTATAAGGATCTCAAAGCACCTTCTTGTTCAGTCATTAATGAGTTTCTCTGTTTACGGGCTCCCTCTCCCAGCTGGTGCTGACTCAGCTTCCTTCTGCATCCCTGGGGAGCACAGGTAGACCCACCTGCAGCCTGAGCACTCAGCACAGCACCTACAGCATTCAGTGCTTTCAGCAGAGCCCAGGAAAAGCCCCCTGAATGTGATGTGGGTCAAGAGCGATGGAGATGGAGAAAAGGGCGCTGGGACCCCTGAGTGCTTCTCGGGCTCCAGCTCTGGGGACGATCCATTCCTGTCCTTCAGCAGCGCCCAGCCAGAGGAGGAAGCCCAGCACTGCGGTGGGACAGGCCGAACCATTGGCCATGTTTGTGAATATCCACAGGGCCCCGTTCAGTGTAGACACTCACTGCCCAAAGCCCCCCAACTGTCCCCTCCTATATCTTAATAGTTGGATCTGACTGCTTCTCCTGAGGTTCAACATTCATTGTTTATAGACCTCCCTGGGCAGGCGGTGCCAGACCCCTCCAGGGCGTTTCCCTTCCACAGTCACTCAGAGGGTCCAACAGCTCACAGCAGCTCCTGCCAGGGCTTCCCCTCCTGCCATAGTGAGCAGAATCCGGTCTAATGACAGCAGAGAGCAAAGAGCCGATTCCTCTGGGAAGGGCTGCCAGGCTGGGCTGCTGGGAAGCCTCCGACCCAGGAAAGGCTGAGCAAAGGCAGCACCCATTCCAGACCTCCCCCAGCCAGGCTTCCATTAAGGCTCATCTCAGAGAAGGAGAAAGTCCAAAGGCATTTTGTGTGTTGTAGAGGGAAGGGAGTGCGGAGCAGGGGATGGGCTCAGACCACCCCTCAGCACCGACTTTCTTGGTCCTCCAGAAAGAGAAAGAGAGGAGGCACATCTTGGTCTGGAAAACGGTGGGAGAAATGGGGGGCTGTTCTTGGGGAAGAAGGAGATGGACTGCTGCTGCAGCAGGAGGCTGCCTTGGAAGTAATGATGACAATAAGAAAAAGACCTTTTATAGTCTTAAATGGCATGGAGCACTTTGCAAATGTCATCGCATGATGCCAATCACAGCCCCTGGGGAGGGTGCTCTCATTATGCCTCATTTTCAGATGACAAAAGTCAGGTAGATAGAGGTGAACTGACTTGCCCAGAGTCATACAACCTTTCAATGCCTGTAGCACCATTTGAACACAGGTCTTCTGGAATTCAGCTCCAGGATTCTCTCCACTGGGGAACCTGGGTGACATCACGATCTGACTTTGGGGGGTTCCCAAGGATCTCCTGTCCCCCCACTCTGGCACCATCCCTTCATATGGGTCTCCTCCTCCCTTCCCAAGTCAGTCTCTCTCTTGCTCTCTTCTTCCCATTCTCCAATCTCTCTCTGAGCATCCTTTACTGCTCACTAGCCCTGAGGCTGTCCTGCATTGCCCTCTACTGGAGGCTGGGAAAGCTTCAGCTGAGGCCTGAGCAGGAGACCCAGGAGTTCACCCAAACTATGAAGCCCCTGGTTTTGAGGAGGACTTCCCTGAGAGGGTCAGGGACTTGGTACCTGCAGCCAATAGCTAATGAGAACTCACCACCATGCTCTGGGCTCTCTTGACCTACCATGTGTGACAATATTGTCCAGATAATGGGATGGGACCCAAGGGACCATGTATTCAGTCCAGTGACTGCTGACCAAGAAATCCAGCCCTGGACAAGGGTCTGAGGACCTTCATCCCACCTCCTGCATTCCCTGAAATTCCCTGAATGTCTCTCTGGGTTCTGGGGATTTCCTGAGCTTTGTGCTTGCCTTTTTCTACTGGTAATGGCTCAGGCTCCCACTCTGCTTTGTTTCCCTCACTGTAAAGGATCTAATGAATGAATGAACAGAATCCATATGTACAAAATGATATTTATTGAGATAATATAGAAAATGAAGAGCTTCCAAATATTTCAGATCAATACCGCAGGAGTCACTCTCTCCCCTCTCGTCTCACCCCTTGAATAGAACCACTAGAACCACTTGGACTTTATGTCCATCCCCCCTTAGTTTCCTTCCAAATCAGGTCTGGCCCAGGCTCAGTCCTCTCCCCAAGGACCACTGGCCTGGCTCTCTGGGCTCCTTTCTTGCTGCTAGTCTGGCTACAATTCTGGCCTGACCTCTGCTGCTGGGTCGCTCAGCAGCTCATACTTCCTACCGGTTGAACCTCATCAGCAGTAACTCTCCCTGATGGCCTTCAGGTAACACAAGAAATAACAACCTCAGAAGACAGAGCACTCTGCTCCTCCCCAGGTCATTTCCTGGCCTCCCATGAGGAAGCCTATGTTGTTCCTCCCTCGTGGGGTTCCCAGCACCTCCCTTCACAACCGCATCCAGGGAGGAACTCTCTTTGGCTGAGGATGCTGGGGATTGGCTCCTTGCCTCTGGCTCCTCAGCCAATCACAAAGGTTCTCTTCTTCCCCATCTGTCAGTGTAGGGAAGCAGTGACAGAACATGGGGCCAGACTCCATCTTGGAGCAGGAAGAAACCAATTCCTTCCCTCTGATCCTCAAGGGAGCAGGCAGCACAGGGTGAAGAGGTGGGGATATAGGATGGCTTCACCTGCAACCACTGAGAATGTTCCTCCTCCCTCCCCTCCTGCACTCATCCTGTCTGAGGGGCTTTGGGTCTTGGCAATAACCAGCTGATCTGAAGCACTCAGAGTCAATGTAGGAGGAATGAGACCCCAAATGGGAGGAAGAAGCCCCAGAAACCTGAGCCTAAGGGCCCCAGACTCAGCTGAGAGGCTGCACAAAGCCCCCTGATGAATGCCCAGTGAGGGGCTGCCCAAGCATCTGCCAGGGAGGCAGGGTAAGCCCTTGGGACCCCGAGGGACCAGGAGATGTTGGTCCCTCCAGAGAGGCCTCTGGGAGGCAGGGAGGTCGGGGTTGTCGTCCTGCTATTCCTACGGCCAAGCCCAGTGCCTGGGACATAGCAGAGGACCAAATAGATGCTTCATTGGTCCATTGATTGTCTGAACAGCAGAGACCCTGTGAACTCTGAGAGGGCTTGTGGGAAGAGAGCATGGAAGGCCTTGAAGCTGAGCAACAATCAATATATTTCCTACCTTTCCATTTCCTTTTCCTGTCTCTTTTTTTGAGATAATATAAATAAATGGGATTTTTTAAAGAAAGCCATCCCCAGGCAAATCCTTCAACTGCTGATCCAACCAAATTCTCAGTGGCCAACAACAGAATCTCCATTAACCTATCAATAACAACCAAAACCAACTTAACAATAGCTCAAATTTCCCCATATCGCCATCCTGCCTCTTCTATTCACTCAGCTCCACTGGCTCCAATGACTTCCAGAATGAATGTTCAAATCCTCTGCTTGGCTTTCAGAGCTTTTCATTGTTTAGAACTTTTCTAGGCTTCTGCCATTGAACCCCCTTCCCCTTCCTCAGACACCAAGTATTCTTCCATCCAGTGACAATGGCCTCCCTGCTCTTCCTTACGCAGTCACTCTCTCAACTCTGCCCATTCTCCCTGGCGGTCTTTCTAAGCTCAGAATTCCATCCTTGCTCATCCCCAGCTTCCTGCTTCTCTGATTTCCTTCAAGTCTCAGTAAAATCTGGCCTTCCTTCTGCAAAACCGTCTGTCTCGGGGATCCTTCATCTTAATGCCTGTTTTCTGAGATTGTCTCTCATTGACCTGCTTTATGTCGTGTTTATACTTACTCCTTTGAGTGTCGTCCTGCCCTCAGACTCTGATGTCCATTAGTTTAGGGGTTGCTTTTTTTTCCCTGTATCCATGGAACCTGGAACTATTAGGCACTTCATACATACTCTTCAACTTCTTCCTTCCTTTGTTCCTTCCTTCCTTCCTTCCTTTCTTCTTTTTCTCTGTCTTAGAATCAATACTTTGTATCAGTTTTTAAGGCAGAAGAATGGTAAGGGTTAGACCATGGTGGTGAAGTGACTTGCCCAGTAGGTAGTGTCTAAGGCTGGATTTCAGCTTCTGTCTCCAGGCTGGGCTCTCAATCCACTGAGTCATCTCATTGCTGACATTCTTGATTGATGGGGATCCCAGGATCCCAGATGTAGATCTGGAAGAGACTTCAAAAACAAGGAAGTCCAGCTCACTCCTTTTATTGAGCAGGAAATGGAGGCCCAGAGCCTTTAGGTGATTTTCTGCTCTGGGACTCTGCTGAGAAGCCAGTTCATTGAGAGTAGTTTCCTTTTAAGAGATTTCATTGATTCTTCAGCCCTGAACAGAAGTGGTTTTTTATCGCAGATTTCAAACCCAGCCCAACTTTCCTTACACCTTATTCCAAATCCCTCCCCTCCCATAATCCTATGGTCCAGGTATATGTCCTTCTGATTGGATGATCCATTATCCATAATCTTGATTTTAGCACTCCTGGTGCCCCATGACATGCCTCCTCTCCCTTTCATAGTCCCTCTTTTCTTCAGATTCTCACCTGGATGTGAAGGCTCTCCCAGTGCCCTGATCGCATGATGCCTCTCTTTCCCAGAAACCAATGATGTTCCAGTTTCCTATATGTATACCTGCACATTAAATACTCTCTCCATATACTATGAACTCCCAAAGGGCACAGACTTCTTGAATGGTCCTGGTTCTAACACAGTTGTCCCTCAGGCCCTTTTAATCATGTTTGACTCTTTGTGGTCTGGTTGGGGGTTTTCTTGGCACAATATCTGGGTCATGATGGACAGTTACTAATTGAGAAGGGCTTTTTACACAGATAACTGAGAAGAGAGGCAGCTGGGTGGCTCAGTGGATGGAAAGTCAGGAGTAGAGTTGAGAAATTCTGGGTTCAAACTTGACCTAAGGGACTTCCTAGCTGTGTGACCCTGGGCCAGGCACTTCACCCCCATTGCCTAGTCCTTACTGCTCTTCTGCCTAAGAACAGAACACAGTACTCATTCTAAGATAGAAGATGAGAGGTTTTCTTTTAAAGAATCAAAAAACAAATAACTGAGAAGTCAGTGTCTTCTAGAGGACACAGATTTTAATTTTGATGTTCCCAGTCCTGAGAACCAGAGATTGGAATGATAATAAGCCTGTTAACAAGGCATTGACTCCTTGGGAGAAGACAAGGAATGACTTGTGGCCTGAGAGAGGGCTGTGACAGAAGAGCTGGACCTGTGAGAGGACAAAGAGTGAGCCCTGATGTGGGTCAGAGCCAGCTATTGGGACTTCTGTGATTGTCCTTAGGATTAAGTTCACCCCCCCCCTGCCTCCCCCAGGGCACTCCCAGATTGAGTCCCCAAAGGTCTGACTCCACCAGCTAATGGCACTGGGTGTCCCGACACCTCTCTGTGCAGGTGGTGCCAGACCCCTCCAGGACGTTTCCCTTCCACAGTCACTCAGAGGGTCCAACAGCTCACAGCAGCTCCTGCCAGGGCTTCCCCTCCTGCCATAGTGAGCAGAATCCGGTCTAATGACAGCAGAGAGCAAAGAGCCGATTCCTCTGGGAAGGGCTGCCAGGCTGGGCTGCTGGGAAGCCTCCGACCCAGGAAAGGCTGAGCAAAGGCTGCAGCCATTGTTGACCTCCCCAGCAAGGCTGTGCCTGTCTCTGGCTTCTTCTCAGCATTGACTTTGGAGGCCTGACCAGGCTTTGGCTCCGAGTCCAGTCCATCACTCCCCTCTGCCTTCCTTTAGCTCTTCCTCGCTGTTCCCTGCCAAATCCCTATCCTTGTGGCAATGAGATCCAAGTGAGACAGAGATCTCATCCCACCTCCATGCAGATGGCCCTAGGCAGGGTCTGGGTCTCCCTCAGGGACTCCTTCAGGATACTGGGCTGACAATAATGGCCCCAGACTCAGCAGAGAGGCTGCCCAAAGTCCCCTGAGGAGTGCGATGAGTAAAGTTCCTGGAGATTGGATATGAATTCACAATTATTTATTAGTAAAAGTGAGAGAGAGATACAGAGACAGACAGAGACAGATACAGGAACAGACATAGACAGACATAGACAGAGATACAGACAGACAGACAGAGACAGACAGACAGACAGACGACAGACAGACAAACAGACAGACAGACAGACAGACAGAGATCCCCGGGCTTCCCGTCCCTTCTAGGTGCCGATGCTCCCTCTGGGCAGCAGGCCCAGATCCCCCTGTCAGGCCCAGGAGAGAACACCAGCTCCAGCCCTGGTAGAGACCAGCTTCCTGTATTTGGCCAGGCTTTTCCTCTCCTCCTCAGAGTCTCTGACTGGCCTCTTTCAGCTTCAGTCCTGCATTCAAGACACGCCAGCACAGGGTATTCTGGACAGCCTCCCCCAGACCTCTCCAGCCCCTGCCAGAAGGCCGCACAGACACACCTGCAGAGTCACTGCAAGGTGGGGCAGCTTTCCAGAATCTGGTTGTCAAACTGAATCAGTCCTTGTGATTTCTATTACGCTGACCCTGCGGGCTTGTGGGGGAGCCCAGAAGGCCTGGAAGCTGAGCCCAGCTGGGCCTGGGGAGCTCAATGAGGATGGCAGACAGGACAGGCTGGCCTGAACCAGAGAGCAGAGTTTCCTGTAGTCCAGGAGCCCCAGCAGGCTGGGATGGGGCAGTGGGCAGGGCTTGGGCTCTGGGAAGGCTCTATGGCCAGGGAAGGAGAACGTTTGCCCAGTGAGAGGCCAATATTTCTAGCCCTGGAACTGGGCCTGGATCAGTGCCTGCTAGCAGAGTGTGCTGAGGGCAGGAGGCCAGGCCAGGGAAGGGGCTGAGTTCAGGGGCTGCTCTGGGTGCCTCAGGCTGGGGCTCAAGGGAGGCTCCACCTTTGGGTGGGATGAACAGAAGAGGCAGCAGAGACCTTCCTCTGCCTGGGGGCCCTGAGCTCTGCCTCCTTGTGACCTGGATGTGGGTCTTGTAGCCAGCAGGGGATGCTGTGGGGCTGGTCCTGGGCAGGCAGGGAGGGCCTGGGCAGCCTGGAGGTGTTGGGGGAGGGGTGAGCCCAGCTGGCTGAGCCTGTGACTGCTCTGAGCCCTGTGATCACTCCTGGGAGACGTCTCAGCTGGGTTGGGCCAAGTGACCCCAAACACCCCCCTGCATGAAGGGCTGCCCCCCTGGGACCCCAAGAGAGGATGCAGGTGGGGTCTAGAGGAGTCTGGAGCAGATTTGCATCAATCCCCGCCTGCCCATCAGCCACCATCACGGGGTAACCAGGAGAGAATAAGAGGGAGCTGAGAGAGGCCAGACTCAGCTGGGAGCTCTTTGAAGCTGAGCTCTCGGGTCCTCTCGCCATGGCCTGGCCTCTCGTCTGTCTCTCACTGCTCACCTTCTGCTCAGGTCAGGACCATCCCAGACCTCCCCTTTGGCCTCCTCCTCCCTCCCTGTTCTTGCCTCTCAGGAGGATCTCAAAGCACCTTCTGGCTTCCTCCTTGTTCAGGGTCATTAATGAGTCTCTCTGTTTGCAGGCTCCCTCTCCCAGGCTGTGCTGACTCAGCCTCCCTCTGCCTCTGCAGCCCTGGGGAGCTCGGCCAGACTCTCCTGCACCCTGAGCAGTGGGTACAGTCGTTATTATGTTGGTTGGCACCAGCAGATCCCAGGAAAGGCCCCTCGGTACCTCCTGTATGTCCGCAGTGATGGAAGTATCAGCAGGGCCGACGGGATCCCTGAGCGCTTCTCTGGCTCCGGATCTGGGACTAACCGATTCCTGTCCATCAGCAACGTCCAGCCTGAGGATGAAGCCGATTATTTCTGTCAGACATACTATAGCAGTGGTGGTAGTTATGGTTTTACACAGTGATACATTCAGTGAGGAAGTGGGACAAAAACCTCCTTGTCAGGCCTGCGGCAGCTTCTCGCTTGTCCCCAGGCTCTTGAGCAAGGCCAGGGTGCTGCTAGGGGAGAGTCAGCTGTTCTTTCAAGAAACACACATGAGACGGATAGATACTCACAGGGTCAGAATCAAAGGTTGGAGTAAGACCTTTGGGGCCTGAACTGATAAAAGGAAGGCAGGAGTTGCAATCATGATATCTGACAAAGCCAAAGCAAAAATAGACCTGATCAAAAGGGATAGGGAAGGTCAATATATTCTGTTAAAAGGGTCTATAGACAATGAGGAAATATCACTAATCAACATGTATGCACCAAATAATATAGCACCCAAATTTCTAATGGAGAAACTAAGAGAATTGAAGGAGGAAATAGACAGTAAAACCATATTAGTGGAAGATCTGAACCACCCACTATCAAATTTAGATAAATCAAATAAAAAATAAATAAGAAAAAGGTAAAAGAAGTGAATGAAATCTTAGAAAAATTAAAGTTAATATAAATATGGAAAAAATAAATAGGGACAAAAAGAAATATACCATCTTTTCAGCACCACATGGTACATTAAGAAAGATTGACCATAAACTAGGTCACATAAACATGGCATACAAATGCAGAAAAGCAGAAATAATACATGCAACCTTTTCAGATCACAAGGCAATAAAAATAATGATCAGTAAGTGTACATGGAAAGCCAAATCAAAAATTAATTGGAAATTAAATAATATGATAATCCAAAATTGGTTATTTACAGAACAAATCATAAAAACAATTAATAATTTCATCAAGGAAAATGACAATGGTGAAACATCCTTTCAGACCTTATGGGATGCAGCCAAAACAGTACTCGGAGGAAAATTTATATCCCTGAGTGCATATATTAACAAATTAGGGAGGGCAGAAATCAATGAATTGGAAATGCAAATAAAAAACATGAAAGCAAACAAATTAAAAGCCCCCAGAAGAAAACCAAACTAGAAATCCTAAAAAGTAAGGGAGAAATTAATAAAATCGAAAGTGATAGAACAATTGAATTAATAAATAAGACAAGAAGCTGGTACTTTGAAAAAACAAACAAAATAGACAAAGTACTGGTCAATCTAATTTTAAAATGGAAAGAAGAAAAGCAAATTAACAGCATCAAAGATGAAAAGGGGTACAGCACCTCCAATGGAGAGGAAATTAAGGCAATCATTAAAAACTACTTTGCCCAATTATATGGCAATAAATATACCAATCAAGGCGATATGGATGAATATTACAAAAATATAAACTGCCTAGACTAACAGAAGAAGAAATAGAATTCTTAAATAATCCCATCTCAGAAAAAGAAATCCAACAGGCCATCAAAGAACTCGCTAAGAAAAATCCCCAGGGCCTGATGGATTCACAAGTGAATTCTATCAGACATTCAAAGAACATCTAATCCCAATACTATACAAACTATTTGACATAATAAGCAAAGAGGGAGTTCTACCAAATTCCTTTTATGACACAAACATGGTACTGATTCCAAAGCCAGGCAGGTCAAAAACAGAGAAAGAAAACTATAGACCAATATCCCTAATGAATATAGATGCAAAAATCTTAAATAGGATACTGGCAAAAAGACTTCAGCTAGTGATCAGAAGGGTCATTCACCATGATCAAGTAGGATTTATATCAGGGATGCAAGGCTGGTTCAATATTAGGAAAACCATCCACATAATTGACCATATCAACAAGCAAACCAACAAAAATCACATGATTATCTCAATAGACACAGAAAAAGCCTTTGATAAAATACAACACCCACTCTTATTAAAAACACTAGAAAGCATAGGAATAGAAGGATCATTCCTAAAAATACTAAACAGTATATATCTAAAACCACCAGCTAACATCATCTGCAATGGGGATAAATTAGATGCATTCCCAATAAGATCAGGAGTGAAACAAGGATGCCCATTATCACCTCTACTATTTGACATTGTACTAGAAACACTAGCAGTAGCAATTAGAGAAGAAAAAGAAATTGAAGGTATTAAAATAGGCAAGGAGGAGACCAAGTTATCACTCTTTGCAGATGATATGATGGTCTACTTAAAGAATCCTAGAGATTCAACCAAAAAGCTAATCGAAATAATCAACAACTTTAGCAAAGTTGCAGGATACAAAATAAACCCACATAAGTCATCAGCATTCCTGTATATTTCCAACACATCTCAGCTGCAAGAATTAGAAAAAGAAATCCCATTCAAAATCACCTTAGACAAAATAAAATACTTGGGAATCTATCTCCTGAGACAAACACAGGAACTATATGAACACAACTACAAAACACTCTCCACACAACTAAAACTAGACCTGAACAATTGGAAAAACATTAACTGCTCATGGGTAGGATGAGTCAATATGATAAAAATGACCATCCTACCCAAACTTATCTATTTAGTGCCATATCCATTGAACTTCCAATTTTCTTTTTTACTGATTTAAAAAAAAAAAACATAACAAAGTTCATTTGGAAGAACAAAAGATCAAGGATACCCAAGGAAATAATGAAAAAAACAAAAACAAAAAGGAAGGTGTCCTTGCAGTCCCAGATCGCAAACTATATTATAAAGCAGCGGTCATCAAAACAATTTGGTACTGGCTAAGAGACAGAAAGGAGGATCAGTGGAATAGACTGGGGGTAAATGACTTTAGCAAGACAGTATATGATAAACCCAAAGAGCCCAGCTTTTGGGACAAAAATCCACTATTTGATAAAAACTGCTGGGAAAATTGGAAGACAGTGTGGGAGAGATTAGGTTTGGATCAACACCTCACACCCTACACCAAGATAAATTCAGAATGGGTGAATGACTTGAACATAAAGAAGGAAACTATAAGTAAATTAGGCAAACACAGAATAGTATACATGTCAGACCTTTGGGAAGGGAAAGATTTTAAAACCAAGCAAGACTTAGAAAGAGTCACAAAATGTAAAATAAATAATTTTGACTACATCAAATTAAAAAGTTTTTGTACAAACAAAACCAATTTAAGTAAAATCAGAAGGGAAGCAACAAATTGGGAAACAATCTTCATAAAAACCTCTGACAAAGGTTTAATTACGCAAATTTACAAAGAGCTAGATCAAGCCATTCTCCAATTGATAAATGGGCAAGGGACATGAATAGGCAGTTTTCAGATAAAGAAATCAAAACTATTAATAAGCACATGAAAAAGTGTTCTAAATCTCTTATGATCAGAGAGATGCAAATCAAAACAACTCTGAGGTATCACTTCACACCTAGCAGATTGGTTAACATGACCACAAAGGAAAGTAATGAATGCTGGAGGGGATGTGGCAAAGGAGGGACATTAATTCATTGCTGCTGGAGTTGTGAATTGATCCAACCATTCTGGAGGGCAATTTGGAACTATGCCCAAAGGGAGACAAAAGACTGTCTGCCCTTTGATCCAGCCATAGCACTGCTGGGTTTGTACCCCAAAGAGATAATAAGAAAAAAGACATGTACAAGAATATTCATAGCTGCATTCTTTGTGGTGGCCAAAAATTGAAAAATGAGGGGATGCCCTTCAATTGGGGAATGGCTGAACAATTGTGGTATATGTTGGTGCTGGAATACTATTTTGCTAAAAGGAAAAATAAAGTGGAGGAATTCCATGGAGCCTGGAACTACCTCCAGGAAATGATGCAGAATGAGAGGAGCAGAACCAGGAGAGCATTGTTCACTGTGGTACAATCGAACGTAATGGACTTCTCCATTAATGAGTTTATAATGTCCCTGAACTATCTGCAGGGATCTATGAGAAAAAAAAAACTATCCTCAAGCAGAGGACAAACTGTGGGGTTAAAAACACTGAGGAAAAGCGACTGCTTGACTACAGGGGTTGAGGGGACATGTCTGAGGAGAGACTCTAAATGAACACTCTAATGCAAATACCAACAACATGGAAATGGGTTCAAATCAAGAACACATGAGTGGAATCGCACGTTGGCTATGGGAGAGGTGGGGGGTGGGGGGGTAGGAAAAGAAAATTATCTTTGTCTCCAATGAATAATGTTTGGATATGACCAAATAAAATAATCTTTAAAAAAAAAAGAAAGACCTTGACAGATTAGAACATTACAATGAATTATTGAAGAAGATGAAATTTGATAGCAATACATTTAAAGTCATAAACTTGATCTACCTTCCCTAAAAAGGAGGCAAAAAACATTGTGAGACCATCGATGAATATTTATTAAGCATTTGCGTACCCCAAAGATACAATCAATTGGTGGAGACAAAAAGAAAACAAATACATAAAAGTAAATTATCTACAAAGTAAATTGGAAAATACAATTCAGAATTAGTAGAGGAAAGAAACCATAATGAAGAGGAGATGAAAAAAAAAGGTCCCTAAAAAAGATAGAATTTTAGCTAAGACTTGCAGAAAGTCAAAAGACACAGATCATTCCAGGTGTGAAGCACAAAGAAATTGCTTAAAGCTTAGAGACAGAGTTTCTTCTTAGAGGAACAGCAATTTATCCATTTTGCTTTATATAATGTTCTTTACATCTTGTTTGATCATAAATTCTTCCCTTTTCCATTGGTCTATGGATGAACTATTCTGTTCTGGGAGATGGAGGACACCCACTGTCACTTCCCTTCAGAAACCTGGGGTCACCCCACTATCAAGGAAAGATGTTGTTCCTTGACTAAGGCAGTTTGGATCCCTAGAATCCTGAGCTAGCCTTCCCTTTTTGGGGAGAGATGTGATTCTCCCCAAATCTTCTGTCCCCTTTCCTAGCGTCAGAAACTAACCAGACCTAATTCTAAAGTAGTACACAATTTATTTAGGTTCACACAGGGAAAGAGAGGTAGGGGTGTCAGGCAAGGAAATTTGGGAGTAGGAAACCCTAAGACTGGTCTCCTCTGGTAGGCTGCTCCCCACACACACACACGTTCTCTGGATTCAAATCTGAGTGACTTGAACATTCCTCCAGCTGGAGGTGGTTCTACTGGAATCAAGGATAGGGAAACCAAGGGCTACAGCTATCAGCAAGGCTATAGCGGTTACAGCAGCTACGAGTACTGCCATTATGGCTATTACTGCTATGGACCAGGCTACGACTATAGTCAGGGCAGTACAAATTATGGAAATACTTCAAGGCATGGTGGTGGGCATCAGAATAACTATAAGCCATATTGAGGCAGTCCTGTGCGGTATGCAGCGGCATGCTCAGTGTTCAGAGGGTCTGCACACTGTGACAAGGAAATCACTTTAAAGACTGATATATATTAATTTAAGGTCGCCAAGGAATTCAGCTATGTAATTCCTTAATGAAAACTCAAGTCAGCAGTCAACCTTTTATAGAGTTTAATTACAAACAGGAGGAAGAAAGGTATTAGAGAGAGAGAGAGAGAGAGAGAGAGAGAGAGAGAGAGAGAGAGAGAAGGAAATAGGGCTTAAATACCCCCTCTGTTTAGGCTGGGCCAAAAGGCCCAAACCCTTAGATAGCTGAGGCAAAGAAAAGAGATCAGTCCCTATCACTCACGTGACCAAAATGGAGAAACAGTCTCAGGGGCCTCCACCTCCAGCTTCCTTCAGAGCAAGCTTCTCAGAGCACAACCTCTCAGAGCAAAACCTCTCCAACCACCCCAGAGCCACCTCGTTCAGAGCAAAAACCTCCTCCTCGGTCCTCAGACCCCACTGTCTTTAAGGAAACCATCTAAGTTCCCTCCCCTCAGTTCTCACATCTACCAATCACTGTCCATGTCTTCCCTGTGCCAATGGTGGCTCTAGCTTAACCCAGGACCACCCAGAGGTCTGCCCCTTTGCACATGTCTGTTGAAGGTCATATTCTCAAATAATTAAATCTTGATCCTCTGCTGCAGCCCTTCTAAATCCTGTTACTCTAAGTAGGGTGGAAATTGTATTTTCCAAGACCTGGTTCTGTCATTCCAAGTATCTCTATTGTATCAATTCTAAAATCAATCATGACTCAAAGAACTTCCTGTTCTATGCTTAAGCATAAGTCAAAGCCCTTTCCATTGTTTAGCAAAAGGTTTCTGTCCTAAAGTAGTCTTAGGTAGGGAGGAGAAGGACCCTCTCTACCTAATGTTGGAAATGGGGAAATTTCCAACATTCATAAGTCTAAGAAATTTTAAGGTTTACAACACGTTTTATATGGAAATACTCTAGGTGGACATTAAAATTATGTACCAATTTAAACTTTGCAAACTTTCTATGGCCTGTTTAATGTGCATCTTATTTAAAATTCCCCCTTGGAAAATGTCTTTCATGTTGAATATTTACAGATCCCTAGTTGTCTTAGACAGTGTGTGGTGTGTAAATGCCAGTCTTAAGCAAGATATTAATGAATGGATTTATTAATAGGTTAAATAGCAATAATTTTGAGAATCTGCTTTAAAGCCCAGCTCAGCCTCTTGGCTCAAACATGATCTCTGCAATGCTCTGGTTGTACAGATGAAAATGCCTCCTTTTTTTCACCTTTTTATTTTATATTATTTGTGCCATACATTTCCAGCAATGGAAGTGTTAATTTTACTGTACTTTTTTGGTACCTTTTGGGAATTTAATGTATTGTAAGTATTTTACATGTGTCCTGATTACCATGACATGGATAGTGAAGCTATCCTAGTTTTTTAAATAAAAAATTAACAAAACACACACACACACACACACACACACACACACACACACACACACACACTCCAGGAAGAGCTGCTGGTTGATCTCTATTCCTCAGCTACCTAGCTTTTAATTCAGGAGTCTAGGAACAGGTCAGGGAGAGAGAGAAATCTCAAGGAAAGATCTGGATGGCCAATGTGAGTCCAAATCCAAAATCCCCTTTAGAAGTCAGGTAGTTGTTCTTGAAGAGTCCTAGTGGAAGTATTTTGGGGTCCCAGAAGGAATAACAGGTCCCAAATCAATGGGCTCTTTCTCAGCTTCCAGGAAAACCTCCTTTCCTCCTCCCAGGCTGGAAGACTGACAGTTGCAGCTTCTCTCCCTCTGCCACTCCTCCGCTGCTCTTCAGCTGATCTCTCCTTCAGCTTGACTTCTCATTGCAACCCCCTGGATCTCTCTTTCTTACATTACACTAGGTTACTTTAATAATTTGGTACTGTGTGTTGATTATCTAGACCATTTCACTGATCTACTACTCCTAGCCAGTACCAGAATATTTTGATGATTACTGCTTCAGTTTGATATCTGGTTCAGCTAGAGCTCTAGCTCTTTAAAATAATAGTTTAATTTTATTGTAGGACAATGAATAGGTAACTCAAATGTAGGCAGTATTTCCATTTTTCTTATATTGGCCTGGCGTATCGATGAGCAATTCATGTGTTTTTCTTTTTAATTTTTTAGTTCTGAATTTATTTTGTATATTGTTTTGTAATTGTTTTCATGATGCTGCTGTATTTTTTTTTGGTAGGTACACTCACAAGTGTTTTATATTGTCCAGTTATTTTTAATAGAATGTCTCTATTTTTCTAGGTGCTAGAATTAATTGTGGTATGTAAAAATGGTGATGCTTTCTATGGATTTATTTTATATCCTGAAACTTTGTTAAGGTTATTAATTGTTTTGATTATTTAGTTGATTCTCTGGGATTCTATAAGTATACCATCATGTCATTTATAACTATAGCTTTGTTTCCTCATTGCCTATTCTAATTACCCAATTTGTTGGTTTTTTTTCCTATTGATATAGCCAGAATTTTCAGTGAAATATTGAAAAGCAATGGTGATAATGGACATCCTTCTTTCACCCCTGATATTATTGGGAAGACTTTCAAGTCATCTCCAATACAAATAATATTTCCTGATGGCTTAAGATAGATGGCATTTATCATTTTAAAGAAAGCTCCATTTCTTCCAATGGTCTTCTAAGGAATGGGTATTGTATTTTGTCAAAGATTTTTCTGCATCTAGAGAGGTGATGAATTGGTTTCTGTTGATTTTGTTACTGGTATGTCAATTATGCTGATAATTTTCCTTATCTTAAATTGGCCTTGCATTCCTTGTATAGAACCTACCTGGTCATAGTGTATGATCCTTTTGATACATTGCCATATTCTCCTTGTCAGTATTTTATTTAAAATTTTTACATCAATATTTATTAGGAAGAATACTTTATTGCTTTTTTCTCCGTTGTTTTTCTTCCTGGTTTCATAGAATTCCTTTTCTACTATTTCCCCATGTACTTTATGTTATATGGGACTAATTATTCTTTGAATGTTTGGTAGAATTCACTTGAGAACAGCTTTGGTTCAGGGTAATTTACTTATCAAATTCATTGATACTTTGTTCAATTTAATTTTTTTGAGATTTTTTAAAAAGTATTCAATTTATTCTTGTGTTAATTTGGGCAATTAATATTTCTTTAAATATTTATCTATTTTTCTTAGGATATCTGATTTATTTGCATATAGGCAGCAGAGCAATTCCTAGTAATTCCTTTAATTTCTTCTTCATGAGTATGAGTTCACCTTTTCCATTTTCAATATTCATTTTCTTTTATCTTTTAATTAAATTAAATCAAGATTTATCTTTTTTTTTCATAAAACCATCATCATTTTTTATTTGTTACTTCAATGCTTTTCTTGCTTTCAATTTCATTAAACTCTCCTTTGATTTTCAGGATTTCCAAGTTCATGTTTAATTAGAGATTTTTAATTTGTTCTTTTCTGGTTTTTTTTAATTGCATGCCCAGTTCATTGATTTTTTTTCCCTCTTTTATTAATGTAAGTATTTAGAGACATAAATTTCTCCCTAAGTAATGCTTTCACTGGGTCACATAAATTGTGGCATGCCATATCCTCATTGCCATTCTCTTTAACAAATTATTGATTGTTTCTCTAAATTTTTTCTTTGACTCACTTCTTATTAATTATTTTATTATTAAAATACAATTTAATTAATATTATGGTATAATTTTATTTAATATATTTATATTGCATATTATAATAAATTAATAGAATGGGATTATAATAATTATTATATTATGCTATATGATAAAGAATCTTAGTTATTCTTTAGGATAAGATTAACATTCAATTAATTTTTGGTCATTTTTTATCTATCTATCATCACTTTAAAAAGTGTGGCTTGACAGTCCACATATTGCAAACAAAGTTCATAGACTCTGAATTTTCCAGGACATAACTTTCATTTAGAAAGACATCTACAGCGATTGTTCATCAGTATGAATGTAGAGGACCAACAATACAGGGAAGAAGGAAAGGAAGAGCAGCCTATAAAGCATGTGGGGGATTATTGACTTCCACAAGCTTAGTGCAGAAATGAAGGCTGATTGTTTAAAAGTCAATGTCCTTAGAGTGTTTTTATCAGTCTGTGAGATATAGACTACAATAATCTCCAAAGAACTCTGATGGAAAATCATTTGACAAGCAACTGAGAACCACATAGTAGGGATGAATAGATTTTTCACCATGTAACTAATAAGGTCATTAAAAGAATAGGAGAACAAGATGTATAAGCATAAACAATGCAGGGTAGAAAGAGATTGAGATGGTCATGAGATGAAAGAGAAGGAGGAGAAGAGACCAGTCAGGGGGCTCCCTTGGTATACATACACAGGTCAGGAGTTAGTGAGGAAGACCTTGAGCACATTATAGACCTCTTATTATCTCTGAAACTTATAGGAGGATAAGGACAAGAGTTCCAAAGGTGGGTCAGTCAGAGATGAGCCCTGATCCAATAATGGAAGGGAAACCCAAATCAGTGAGTCTAAGGAAGCATTGGGTATTTGAGGGTTTAAGGAAATGAAACTGATTAGGAGGGATAAAAGTTTAAAAGCCATGAAATCAGGAAGGTTGATGGTAAAAATGCCTCCATATGGGTCACTCATCTAAATAAGGATAGTGTCTCGATTTGGTGATGATGATGATGATAATTATACTAATAACCATCATTTACATAGTACTTCAACTTTGTGCTTTTCATATGCTAAGTTGAGTCTCACAACAACTCTGTGAAGTGAATGCTATTATTATCCCCATTTCACTGAAATGGAAACTAAGACAAAGTAAAGTGACTTACTCAGGGTCACATAACTAGTAGCCAGGACTTGAACAAAAGCATTTGTAACTCCAAGTCCTCTGTCTTATTCCTGTTGCCACTTACTTTCTCATACAATATAGTAAAATGTAACAGTTTCTACAGAGATTTGTTATTAAAAGCCCACAACTCTGTCTGGATTTCCACCTCTGATGTCACAGGGGCAATTCAAAGTTTAGTTTGGTAGTGGAAAGATCCAAGTTACAGAAGATCAGAGAAAGGGGAAAGGGAGAAGCAAAGAGGAGGAAAGGGAATTTCTAGGAAAGGGACTGTAAGGAAGGTTCTATGGAGCCAGGGAGGGTTTGAGGAATGCCATTTCCAGGGTAAATTTCAAAAAATTCTCATGGTTCTGCATTAAAGGGTTAAAATGTGGCCAATCCATTATCTGCCATGTAATCAATCAATCCATAAATCAATCAATGCCTGTTTAATATGGATAGTCTTTGTGATAAATGGTGGAATGTAAAGAGAAAAAAGAAATAATTCCTGGAGCATTTATGGAGCTTCAATTCCCATAAGGAGATAACATGAACATACAGAGAAGAGGAATCTACAAAATATGTGTTAAATGTATAAAACCTCATTGTGAGAGAGAGTATACTGGCTGCTGAGAAGAATGAGGAAAGGTTAATGTGATCCATCTACAGCTAGAGTTGTTGCACAACACAAAAGATATGGAAGTATTTTTTGTAGAGTCCTGATAAGCAGGTCTACAAAGAGGGGGTTCTTCCTTTGTGGTAGGGACCCGAGGAGAGATAGGGAATCCAAGAACCAGGATGAAGAATGACAGACACAGACAAATCAGTGTTTAAATAGGGCAGGCAAACCCCTATGATTTTCTCTTGGAAGGAAGATATAAGAATTAAGGAACGGGAGTAGGAGAAGATTAAGGTATGGAATGCAAGCCAAGAGGGGCTACAGCCTCGGGGGAGGAAAAGGATTAGAAGGGAGAGAGATGGAAAGATTCCTAGAGCAGATTGAAGATCCAAGAGAAAATTCATTGGGGCCGCCTCTGTCTTTATTTCCATCTGTTTAGGGAAGTATTCTCAAGCAAAGCATGGACAATTCAGATTGGATGGTGAGGTAGAGGTAACACCTTTGGGCATGGAGATTACAAACCACGTTTTCCGACTCCAAGCATGTTAATGAGTTTGTCCTAGGCAAGGGCCGCATAGTCAGGTCAAAAGACCACCCACAAATATCATTGGTATAACCTTGTGTCTGAAGACACATTACCCATACAATCATTTATATTTCATAGATGTGAATATGCTTGGAATGCTACATTTTTTTTACATTTTATATGAAAGACCTCCAGTTTCTAAGTTTATTGTACAATAAGAATAAATTAAAAACAGTTATCATGAGTTAAGTAAAGGGAATCTAGAGAATCAATGTGATGCAAGCCCAACCAATACTAAAGGACATGAACTGAGGCATCCTACTCTTAGGTGACCTGTTACTTTACAGAGGGAGATGTCACAGGATTGAACATTTAATTTGAATGTATACTCTTGTGCCAAAAGGGGACTGCCTCCTAACTGGCTTTTTGTCAATGTGCCTAGCAATTATTGGTTTTGTTCTCTTTTCCTCTTATCCTCAAATTATTGCAATATCAAACTTGGTATGTTTACAAGACCCATTGGAGAGAGGAGTCTTCTGTGGTTCTTAGGAGGGGAATGTATGATTGAAAATCTGTTACCCTAAAAAAAGAACTACATATCCCAAGATCCCACTGACTTCCTGTCATTACATAGTTCCTGTAGACAGAGGATAAACGGTGTGGGCCTTGGAGGCTCCCTCTCTCTTATGTAGAATCAGCATTGATGGTGGCGAGGTTGACTAAAATATGGCTAACCAGCCATGGGCACATGGTCTTTATTTTGTATCTTCTTTATTCCTTGATATCTAATGATCATTTAATAAAACTCCGTAAAACATTTTATTAGACTTAATTTTTATAGGGTGTTATCAAATCTTGTTTGCATCCTGACCTTAAGCCTGTAAGCCAGAAGTTTCTTTAAATCCCACTACACCCCTCTTAGGTGTATAACAAGATGGTCAGACAAAAAGAAAAAATGGTCTTGTTTGTAGAACAAGACAAGTCACACAGGAAGAGGTGGTCTACTCTTCTTTTCAAATCCTATTATTTCACCATAATCATCAGTAAAATTACCAAGAATGTGCGTACTGCAAAGTGGTAACTTTGTGTAACACCACCCATAGTGATCTTTTTTACACTTCCCAAATTAACCAGCATTTGTGTCATTAAGATGGCCATATGAACAATTTTCCAACCATTCTATTTTTATTATGACTATTTTCTGTACTGTCATCAGATTTCTTGGCACAAAAAAAAGCTACCTCCTATGCCTCAGGGTTTCTGCTCTTAATTTGACCACAGTCTGGCTTTATTGGGTGTCTAACCTGCTCCCAAAAAATGTATTTAGCTTTAAATTATATACTGGTGTGATGATATGTAGCACAGACCTTAATGCAAACTAAAAGTAAGATTTTATATGTAACAGATAGGGTTAGAAATTGTAGAATAAGTGTAATTTTATCAGTTTTATTATACTGGCCTCTGGGTGCAATCAGTACAGAATGTCAAGCTGATAGATACATGGTGATTTTCTATGTAAGATAACCATTTTGATAATGCATTAAACTGAATAGAAGTCATTGGAATGTCAATAACTACTTCATATATGAAATACACAATATTATATTTTGTCTTTTAACTTTTGCTTTATAGGAATTTTCTGGAAACCCTTGTACAGGAAATTATGCTAATTCTTTCCTTCTTAAATTAACTATTGAAATCTACATTCCATAAAATAATGAATTAAGACATTCAATAATAGGTCTAGAATTTTTTAAATTGATTGAATATATTGTAAAGTAAAAAATTTCTTGTTCCCACTTTTAATCATGGTTGCATTAATTTGGTTTGTACAGCTTTGTATGTAATTTAAAAAATACCTATTTTATATCTCATAAGGTTATCTATTTCTTATGTAGTCATGAATTCTTCCCTTATGAATAAACTGATCTGAAAGATAAACTATTCTACACTCTCGTGATTTTCCCACGTGATCACACTTTAAATATAAATCATATGCCTATTTGGACCTAATCATAGGAGAGCTTATAACAGAAGAGTAAATTGCTTGATTTTGAGCAAGGTGAGAACTGAGTGTGAATGTCTGAAGTTTCTCTATTGTATAGTATAAGGAGGAAAATGATGAGACTGAAGGTAAAATAATTTTCTTTAATCTAAAGTAGAAGGGAGAAATGATGGGAAAATAAGGGATATATTTTCCTCACTGCTCTTATTAGCTTGCTATTCTGTGGCCACTATCAGGGCATCCTAGCCATGTTCACAGGGAAGTCCAGCCAAAAACAAAACTGAAAAGAGCTTAGATATCTCCTCTTGCTTGAATCCATTGCTGCCCTTTTCTTTCTGACATTCAATACTCACTGATTTCCATTACACAATCCACACTTCTGAGTCAAATTCAGGCTCACTCCATTTATATTACCCCATAAAGGAGGGAGGGTAAATTTCCATCACAAAATAGCAAGAATGGGGCTACATAGAAACATCTTTCCCCATAGCTTGTATTCTTAAGGCACCTCCCCAGTGTGGATTCTTTGATGTACAGCAAGACTGGAGCTTTGAGCCTTAAAGGCCTTTCAACAATGTTTGTATTCATAAGGTTTCTCCCGTGTGGGTTCTCTGATGTACAACAAAACTGGAATTATTTGTGAATGTCTTTCCACAATGCTTGCATTCATAAGGCTTTTCTCCAGTGTGGGTTCTCTGATGTACAGCAAGATTGTAGCTCCGACTGTATGTCTTTCCACACTGCTTGCATTCATAAGGTTTCTCCCCAGTGTGGGTTCTCTCATGAACAGCAAATGTGGAGATCTGTGTGAATGTCTTTCCACACTGCTTGCATTCATAAGGTTTCTCACCAGTGTGGATTCTCTCATGAACACGAAGACTTGAGCTATGACTGAAGGCCTTTCCACACTGTTTGCATTCATAAGGTTTCTCCCCTGTGTGGGTTCTCTGATGTATAGCAAGTCTAAAGTTTGTACTGAATGTCCTTCTACACTGCTTGCATTCATATGGTTTATGCCCAGTGTGGATTCTCTGGTGTACAGCAAAAGTGCAGCTTAATCTGAAAGACTTTCCACATTGCTTGCATTCATAAGGTTTCTCACCAGTGTGGATTCTCTGATGGACACCAAGACTTGAGCTATAACTGAATATCTCTCCACACTGCTTGCATTCATAAGGTTTCTCCCCAGTGTGCATTCTCTGATGAACAGCAAGATGGGACTTCTGACTGTATGACTTTCCACACTGCTTACATTCATATGGTTTCTCACCAGTGTGGATTCTCTGATGTACAGCAAGACTGGAGCTCCGACTCAATGTCTTTCCACACAGCTGGCATTCATAACGTTTCTCCCCAGTGTGGATTCTCTGATGAACACAAAGACTGGAGCTATGACTGAATGTCTTTCCACACTGCTTACATTCATATGGTTTCTCCCCAGTGTGGGTTCTCTCATGAACACAAAGACTGGAGCTATGACTGAATGTCTTTCCACACTGCTTGCATTCATAAGGTTTCATACCAGTGTGGATTCTCTGATGTCCAGCAAGACTGGCCCTGTGCACGAAACTCTTTCCGCACTGATTACATACACTTGATTTTTTCTCAGTGTGCATTCGTTGATGTTCAATATGAGATGCATCTTGAGGAGCAACACATAATTCACTGAAAGCAAAGTTAACTGGACAATCACTCATGAAACTTTGTAGGTCCATTTCTTCCACAGGAAGGCTCATCTCTGTTGGATTCACCTTCATTTCAAGTCTGATCTCTCCTTCTAAATGAAACAAACAGTAAAATATACAAGTAGAATTATATTTGCACTTCTATAATTATCTCCTTTCAAAACATAAACCACTTTATATCCTTTGAAAATGCCATTACCTCAAACCTGAAGAACTATCTCATTGGCTCTTCATGAATAATCTGAGATTTTGGACAGGCTAGCTTTATTATCTCATGCTGGATGAGTGACTTGACCCCAAATCCTGGCAGCTGAGATCAAATCTTGTAACTGGACATGCTCTGTCCACAGTACTAGACAATTCACTTTGAATTGCTTTGCTTTCATTTTCATTGTCTATACATTCAATCCTCTCTTCCTAGGTATGATACCACTAGGTGCATATATATGAAATATTCCTATTATTTCATCATCTAACTTTTCTGTAAGCATTTTGGAATTTCCTTCAAGATTGCTTTTTAACCTTATTTTTTGTTCTAGTATATGAGGTCAGATGAAGAAATTAGCACCCTTCTTTGCATTTATCCAAGACATAAAAGATTTCCTTCTGTTCCCAACTCCTTGAAAGCAGCCATTACTTTTCTTTAAATGCCTCTTTTCACTAAAATGAAATCTTTCTCTTAAAAACAATTTAAAGAAAGACATGCCACTTCTAAAGTTTAAAACTATGTTTCATATAGTAAGTTGAGTTCATGATCCTTTTGGAAGTAAATGGACAAGAAATCTTGGAAAATTCTCTTATTTCCCATCTTATGTAGATACTGGCATTTTCATGATATTCTTTAAAATCCCAATACAGGTGATGGTGCATTCTCATTGTACCACAGAAACTAGCTAAGACTTTTAAGCCTGAAGAAGTCACAAGACCTCTGTTGCTCTAGGCTCCTCAAATATAACATGGATGTAAAGATATCAAGTGACTCCTAAGGTTCCTATGGGAATTGAATGAGATATTTATAAAGTGTATGACACATACTAGTCCACATGCAAATGGTGATGTTTATTTTTATCATTAAGATTTGGATTTTTCCTCCCTTGATTCCTTTTCTCCTAAAACTGCCAGTCTCTTTACTTCTCTAGTTTCTGATTTTCCTGTTGAATTAAATACATTTCCATTCCCTAACATTTTTTTTCCCTGGATCATCTCAGAGTGAGTTTCAGAATCTGGTGCTTCTTTCTATTCTTTCTAAACTACCTGGGAGATCAAGGACAGCCCGACTGGTGTTTGTTTCCCTTCCTCAGTATGCTCAGGGCTTAGAATGGTTCCTAGAACATATTTTTTATTTAATACATGTTTAGTGACTGGACCGAAGGATTATGTCAATCCCAAACTATACCAGGATACTTGAATTCTGTTCTCTCCTGGAAGGCAAATGCATGCTCTGGCCTCAGCCATGTTTCTGTCTCTTGCCTTATCTTTCAGCAGTCAACAGTAACTCATTTGGAACTAGAGCAGACCAAATCTTGAAGATTCCAGAGGATTCTCTATAGGCTCTTATCTAAAGTGAGGTGCTGTGCTCACCTGATTGTCCAAGAATGGGACAAAGACTGGGCCACAGAGATCAGGAAAGGGCTTGGGCTAATGATTTAGGGTAACCTTAGCCTTAGACTGCTTCCAGGTAAGGCAGCAATCTTCACTGATGTTCATGAGCTGCAGATCAATGGAGAGAAGAAAATCAGGAAACCAGCTGCCTGATTCCACTCTACATTGAGGCTCCCTGAACTCAGCTGGGTCCTCATCCTGGCAAGACAATCCTGTGACATCTCCCTCCCTGTTGATTCCCTTTGCGACTCACCACACCAGACTTCCAAATATTTCCCTGGTCTCCAGCTCTCCATCATGGCTTCCTCCAACCCCCTGCCTCACTTTCGGAGCTGAGAACTTGGCCTCATATTAAACTGAACAAAAGCTGGATCTCTTTGCAGAACTCTCATCCTCCACATCTCACCTACTAAAATTGCCTCTTCCTTTCTGGCCTCAGGATCAGAGGAAAAGTCATTTTTCTCCTAGCTAAAGAAAATCTCTTTCCATGGGCAAAGAAACTCTTCCCATTCCTCATCTAAGCCCATCTTTTCCTATGTGCAGAGATTGTTCTTTCATCTTTAGCCTTTCCCACACTAATGAAGTAATGACTCTTGTCTTCTGGGAACCAATAAACCACTTCTCCCCAACACTCCAAACACTCTCACTTTATCTCTTTTTCCCCATGAAATACTGTCCAACATCTTTCCTCAGGATCGGGGCTAAAATTCTAGAGATGGCCATTTATAATGAGTTGTGCCAGTGCCTTTCCCTTGTTTTCTCTGCTATACTTTCCCTCAGAATCCTTAATCTGGTTCTCCTGAAGCCACAGGCCACCTCCCCCCATTAGACGCTTCTAGTGCTCCTTCTCTTTCCATCCTTCCCTCTCAATATTGGCTGCCCTGTAGATAGGATCTAGAGGGCTTCTACAGAACTGTCGGCATCCTGCTATCTGTTGCAGCAGAGGGTGAGTTCCAGGAGGGCAGGGAATGTCCACTGCAGCCCTTTATGTCCCCTATAACTTAGCCCAGGACTCAGCACAGGGCAAGCACTCATATATGTCTCTGGATACTAAATAGCTCAGAGGGAATAAGCTCAGCCCTTCTGATACCTGCAAGAGACTTCCAGGCCCTTCAGTCCCAAACACTGACTTCTCAGAGAGTCACAGGCTGATCCCATGAAGGGAGCTGGTAGGAAATGGAGTCCAACAGCCTCATCTTACAGATGGGGAAACTGAGGACCAGGAGTTCAGGGACATGCCTGGAGAGCCACTGCTAACCTTCTGAAAAAGAATACCAAGTGGGACCCTCCTGCTCCCAAATCAAGCCCTGAATTCACCAGAGCACACAGAAGCCTCTGGTCATTCCTGCTTTCCCAAACCTCTTTTCTCCTCCCTCACCTAGGCAGAAGCTCCTCAGGCCTTCTTGCTCCAGCATCCATGGGGAATCCTTTTGCTCCAAATAAGAGATCATATCTTCTGGGGGACCTGGAAGCCCTGGGCATGAGAGAATCAGTCAAGGAGGAGGATGTTAGCTTGTCAAGGAGTTCTCTTTAGGGAAAGGTTGGGGAGTCCAGTGACTCTACATAAAGACTCTCTCCATGAGGTTCCCACAGTAGTCTGCCCTCACCCCTCAGTGTCTGTAATTCAGAAACTCAGAGTAGGATGTTCCTATTGCCCTGCTAGGGGTACTAGAATAAGCAACAGCCCCCCTCTCACCCATCCTGTTCTGGTCCATTCTGGCAGAAACTCCCACACTGAGTCCGAAGGTCAGTGTTCTAGGTCAGTCTGAAGCCCCAGACACAAGGGCCTCAAGGGAGCAACTTTTGTCCCATCACCATGCCTGCTCCTCCCTTCCTGACACCTCTATGAGCCTCATGGACCCTTCTCTGGAGAGTCTCTGCCTCCTCTCTTTGGGAACTCAACAATCCTTATCTCTCAGCCAGTCCATTTATCCTGACAATCACAGAGGAGGGCAAGCAGTGCCTACAGGAGGCTTACGGGAGACTCCTGGAGGAGACTCTCCTCAGCATGTAGGGTGGGGAGAGGAAGGGGGAGAAGAACAAGGAACCAATCTGGTACTAGAATGTTAAATTCTAGTTCTAGGGCATTTTCTTCAGAGAAGGATGGACTCAATTCATAATTTTCCATTATCTGGAAATGAGAGGCAGCTAGAAAGGGAGCAGGCAGGAATCTGGGATTAGAGGCAGGAACATTTCAACACAGCTCCTATATGGGTGGCTCAGAACAAGCCACTTAATGGCTTGGTTCTATCTCCTCATCTGTAAAATGGGGATAATTGGATCAGTGAATTAAAAAATGAAAGTGAGGAAGAAGTGTCATAATATTACAGAAAAAAACCCTCAGCAGAGTCCTGGGTCAAGAGCAGGTTGTTATAACTGCTCCATCCCTTCCCTTCCTTCCTCACTGGCTCTGCTGGAGGCTTGGGGCAATAGGAGGGAAGGCTAAGGATAAATTATCTCTCTTGGGGACACCAAGGAGCTCTGTGCTATAAGTTTATGCTGATTAAAGAGAAAATGGTCCCCAATAGTGGATCTAACCTAGAAGGCAAGAGGATGGGAAGAAAAATCCTCCTTAACAGTTTCCCAGATGGGTTTGGGAGACTCAATTCCAGGCCAGGGAGAAGCAATATGGAATTAGCTCTGAGATTACTTCCACATCTCAGATTCTCCAACATACATTTGATCTCACAATTCAAGAGCACCAAAGGGAGCCCCCAAGATCTCATTACACAATGCAAAGACCTTTTACAAGAGAACCAGGCAACAGGAAGGCCCTGGTTCTGGGACTCGGAATACCAGCCCATGCCCCTTCCTCATGACTGAAAACTTCTCCCAACCCTGCCTGCTGCTGAGGGTGATATTCCCTTGTATGGTAGACTCGGGCAGAAGGGAGAGGGCTCCTTACCCACAGAGAGCAGGTTCCAGGCATTCTCCAGCATCACCTCCTTGTACAGCTCCTTCTGGGGAGGAGACAAGAGGCACCACTCCTCCTGAGTGAAGTTCACAGCCACATCCTTGAATGTCACTGCCTCCTAGAGCAGCCCAAGTCAGAGCACAAAGGGCTGAAAGCCACATCACAATGAAGAGCCCACCTCTGGTCAGTTACAGGAGGAAACTGACACATAGAGAAGGGACGGGCCCAAAGGTCCCACCCTTTGTCAGTATCAGAGCCAGCACTAGAAGCTGAGTCTTTAAGAGCCCAATGGAGGCTTGAGAAGAGCATCTCTAGGGTGCTCTGGAATGAAGTCAAGGAGTTTCTAGCATCAGTGTGAGAGTCACAAATCTATTCATAAAAATGGTCATTTTGGCACCCAGGGCATCATGGACTCTGCTAAAAGAATATGGATAGTGCCTGGTATAACTACTATAGCCTCTAAAGTATGTACAGCCTGTCCTACCTGCCAGGTCTTTAATCAACACACCTTTCATGGCAAAGACTTTAGTGGACATCCTCTCTCCTACACACCATTTGAACATTTACAAATCTATTTTATCTCTATGCTGAAAGCTGGACAGTATAAATTTTGTCTGGTCATAGTCAATCAGCTGACCAGATGGGACTGAAGCGTTCCCTACTGCTCAGGCCACATCTGCTTTTGTTGCCAAAGTCCTTTTAAAAGAAATTATTTCCCACTTTGGCCTACCAGCACATATTGACTCGAATAGAGGAACTTATTTTACTGATTCAGTCATCACAAATTGATTCATATTTGGGGATAACTCCTAAATTTCATACACCATATCATCCCCAGAGCTCCAGCCAAGTTGAATGAATGAATAAAGAACTTAAAACTATGATTGGAAAATTGTGCATGGAGACTCATTTGAAATGGCCTGAAATTCTACCTCTGGCCCTATTTTATCTCAGAAGCAGACCCAGAGGTGATTTACACATCTCACCAGTTGAGATGCTATTTGGACATCCACCTATTCAGGCACAACCATTTACCCCTGCCTATACCTCACTGTTAGGAGGGGATACAACCATTGCTACATTTATCAGACAATTACAAACGAAACTGCGAGAACTCCATGACTGGAGCTGCTTCAAGCAGGCCCCATAGACTTCTCGCTTCACGATTTAAATCCTGGTGATAGTGTGTATATAAAGAATTTCAAATGTACTGGGTCAACTGAACCTGCTTATGATGGATCATTCCAACTCCTATTAACAACACTGATGGCTATTAAAATTGGGGAGACTCATGGATTCATTGTACCCATGTAAAATGAGTACCCTCTGTTGATAATGAATAATTGACTACATGGATTGTATTTAATTATTGATTATGATAAGACTTCCCTTTTGATGGATTTCTGTATTCTTTTATTGCATGTTATTTGTCCCATGTAGCATTTTTTTTATTTTTTTATTTTTCTCTATTGTTTTTATTTGAAGCATATGTAATTGTGTTGAAAAGGTTTTCTTTTCACTATTTTTTATTTTTGCAATAAGCTAAAATATCCACTTGCTTAGCATAAAAATGCATACCCAAAAAGCTTTGGACTATGGAAACCTGCCATTTATTGATAAATGTTATGGGAGTATTATTAATGATTATGTCTGATTCTAGGAAATGGGACTATGGAAACCTGCCATTTATTGATAAATGTTATGGGAGTATTATTAATGATTATGTCTGATTCTAGGAAATGGGACTATGGAAACCTGCCATTTATTGATAAATGTTATGGGAGTATTATTAATGATTATGTCTGATTCTAGGAAATGGGATCAAAAAAGGAGCAAAGACTTTATCTACGTAGTGCCATAGAAGCACAGATTTAACCGGAAAAGTGCCAAAAGAGCACACAAGTCAAAAATGAAACCAATCCATGTGGGACTGATGAACTTCTACGCCAATATAAAAGACTTGAACCTAGTGTGAGACTCAAGGTTGCGGTCCTTGACATGTTAAGATGCAGGGCTCCTTGAACCACAACCCTTGTAAAATACTTTATATGAAAGTACCTAACAATTGGCTGTTCTGGATCCCCTATCCCTGAGAAATGACAAAAGGTCAGACTAGGGAATGACACTTCCCTTTTACACAAAATTCTAGTCCTTTTTTCTCTCTTAAGATATGGCAACTTCCTGTAGTCCTGACTTATAATGGGTAAATACAACATGACTGCAATTTTTCCCACTACAGATTTGTAGGACAGAAATTTACTTTAATTGGACCCTAATACAAGGGCCTGTTATGAATGTATTCTTTTATTCAGAAATGTTATATATAATTTTTGATATTGTGATTCTGAATTTGGAATTTTTTTCTCTCAAACTTTAATTTTTTCTTCCATTTATTTGTTTTTCTTTATGTTTTTGGTTTTTTCTTTTGATAATTGACTCATACACCCCATAAATCAACCACATTGACCAGGGTTTGATGAACACCCTCTTCAGGGGGAATTGTATTTTTATTTTTAAAAATCCAAGATTTAAAATTTTGTTTAAGAAGAATTTCAGGAAAAGAAGTTTCCTAACTCCTTGAATCCAGAGAATGAACTCTTTGAAGAAAGATGCTTGAAGAAACATACACTGCATCAAGAAGATCCAGAATGAACTTTTGGGTTCAATCAATTGAACAAAAGGAGATTGAACATTTATTATAAATGTACACTTTTATGCCAAAGAGGACTGCCCCCTAATTTGGCTTTTTGTCAATGCACCTAGGAAAACATTGGTCTTGCTTTCTTTCTTTTCTATTTCCCTCTTATCTCTAACTATTGTAATTTCCTCTTAGAAAGCAAAATATTGTATACATCTGTAGTTAGAAGTTTTTAGGGCTACAAGATGATTATGTTAAATGATGAATAGGGAGACCAGTCTCCCAGTGATCATCACAGGGATTGTAAAGCTTGGATTTGGCTCTCTCCTGATTGGAACAATGAAGGTATTTAGCTCTTCCTTGAGTGTGAAGATTAAGTTGTAATCCCCAGTTTATTTTTAGATTTAATCCCCAAAGTGTAAAGCACAGTACTTAAAGTTGAGTACAGAGATTCACAAAAAGGTGTGAACACCCATTTCGTAAATTGAGTGAAAGGTCTGTGACCCACATGTGAAATAGTGGGCAGTCCTGCAGTGGAGCATAGGCTGTGATTGGTAGACATAAAAATTTAGGGGAAGTGACACAAGAGAAAAAGGTCTTTAAAAGTGGAAACAGACACACACAGAAACTTGGAGTGTAGAGAAACACTTGCAAGTGAAGAGGGACACTTGGAGTTTGAAAGAGACATACTTGGAGTGCAGCCTGTTGGAGTTAAGGCTAAAAAAGAATCTTCTGATTGAAGTGACATGGTGTAATGGCTGACTTCCTTCCTTGCCCTTTCTGGAGGTGTGAGCCTCTGGGAAAGGCCCATCATCTTGAAACTCCTGTCTCCTGGCTGAGGCCTAAGAATTTCTACCTGGCTCAGAGGAAGCCAAAGCTCACTTGCTTGTGCTTACACTATCTCATGCTCACACTCTCTGCCTCTCTGTCTCTGTCTCAGTCTCTGTCTCTGTCTCTCTCCCTCCCTCCCCTGTTCTCTCTTCCTTAATATCTTCCCTCTATTATAAAAATAAACTATCATGAATTCAATTTTTCTTTAGTAATTCATTTTGGGATTTAGAAATTAAATCCCTGACGACCAATTAAATATTCAGTCCAACCATAAATTTAACAGTCACCAATGTGCCAGAGCCTGAGCCATGGAGGAGGAAGTTGGAGAAGGTAAAAGGCAGGTGGGGGAAGGAGAGGGGGCTTTTGTACCTCCCCCGGAACTAACTGGTTCTCTAGGCTGGGAGTTTCTCTCAGAGCTTTCCTGATCTCTTAATCACTGGCAAGTCCAGCCTGAGCCAGCTGAATCGAGAATGAGATCTAGAAAGGCTGAGACCTCTCAATCTCTCTTTGCCTCTCTCTCTGTCTCTGTCTCTGTCTCTGTCTGTCTCTGTCTCTGTCTCTCTCTCTCCCTTTACAAATAAATGCTCATCAATCTGGTAATGAACCCCCAGATAAGTTCTTACTTTTAACACTATGGAAGGAATGAGAAAGGAGAGAATATATTCCACAGAGCTCAGAGACTCAGGCTGCAGCCCAGGTGGTCTATCCTCAGGGAAGGCTGAGCTGATCTCTGATCATTTAATTACTGATCCTATTTACCAATAACTGCTTTTGTCAGGTAACTGCATGAGACCCAATTCTCTGATTCTGGAGTCTGCTCCACACTCAGGCAGCCTGTAATGGGTGAAGTGCAGAATCCAGCTCTTCGGCACTTCATCAGTGTTCTAGACTCTTTTTGAGGCATTTGGTGACCTTGGAAGATGCAGGCAAGCCCCAGGGAGTCAGGTCTAGCCTTTATACACCCTAACCCATCTCAGTGATGTCTGGGTTTATGCCCAAAGTCAGGGCCCTGACCTTGCACTGGACTCACACAAGAATCTCTTCTTAGTCTGAGGAGAGGAGGTCTGGGGCACTGCTGGCCCCTTAATATTGACTATTCCAGTCACTCAGTGTCCCTGAGTATCCTAGCTCTGTAACTAATGATGACCCTCCATCCTATGACAGACATCACTTAGCCTGTCTGTTCTTTGTTCTGTGCTCCCCCAAACTTATCAAGGAGGCCCTACCTTGACATGGAAGGTGATTCCACTGATGAATGTTCTTATGGATAAAGGGAAATAAGGACTCACACTTAGACCAGAGAGACTTGGTGTCTGCGGTCTTCTTGCCCTGAGTGGGGGAAGGCTGCAACTTGTAGTAGGGGTGGGGATGTCCAGTATGGCAAGTGGAGCACTGGGATACCTTTGACCCAGGGACCAGATTACTACGCAAATGTAGAAAATAAAGAGGTTAACTGTGACAAGTGAAAGATGAAATGCTAGAGGAATCAAAGCTCTACTCTTGTGAGAACATCAATTTATTAAAGCAATGTATGGCAACTGCCTAACCAATGAGGACCAGGTCCTTTCCTGGGCTTAGAGCTGGACATAGAAATCAGGAGAAAAAGAGACTTATCTACCTTAAAAGAGATGAATTAAATAAAACCAATGAATGCAAAGGAAACAATCCAATGTTGGGTCATCTGTTTTATAACTGGAGAAAATTAGAGATTAGATTAGAGACTTGCCAAGTTGTGATGGGTAAGAGGGACAGAGGAACTTCCCTGAAAGGGGTCCCATTCCTTCCCAATATCTATAAGCAATCAAAAGAACAAAGAAGCAATAATTGATTGATCAATAGAGACCCAAGTTGCAGGTAAGACCCATTGAATGCCTGAGATTTACAATTAGGAGAAAACTCCTCCCATCAGTCTCAGAATCTGACTGTGTTTCTGATCAACCTAAGGTCAGTCCTTAGCTGAGGGTCTCTAAACAGGAGGTACAGGTGGTCCAGTTTCCCAGCCAGGCAGGAAGAGGTTCAAATAATATAATGCAGCTTTCTCCCAAGTCTCCCCGTTTAAAGAACTTTCCTTTCCTAACAGATTTTGGATTAGGCACACAACTGAACAGAAGGGAACCAAGGCAGCTCTAGCTCCAAGTCAAAAGATTGAGAATGTTTCCACAATTCACCTCTTGCTTCCCCAAAACCCTCCCTTCCTTCCCAAGAGGGAATCAGCTCAGTACATGGCACAAGGTCGGCTTGTCCCAGTTTCTTCGCACATCCTACAGGAAATGCTGATACCATGCTTTATGGGAATACTGAGAAGAGAGATTCTCTAGAAACAGCAGCCAGGTCATCCTCGGCATCTCTCCTCAGAGAGGGGAAGCTCCAGACTTTAGACCACATCAATTTCTCTAGTGAAACCTCATAGAAGAGGCTTCAGATTGAACAGAATTCTTAGAGTATCAAATTCAAACATATATCCAGGAGAAAAAATGTTATTTCACACCTTGTGCCATGAGGAAGAGAGTCTCTGACAGGGCTGGATGGAATCATTAAAAAATTCATTTGGAAAAAACAAAAGATCAATAATTTCAAGGAAAATGATGAAAAGAAGCCAGGATAACTGGGGAACAGCACTGCCAGAGCTCAGACCAGATAACAAGTCAGCAGTCATCCTCAACCTGGGCTACTGGGAAGATAAGGAGATAAAGCAATGGAACAGATTAAAGAAAATACCTCCTGTCAAGTGGCAAACCAGCAGTTTGGGAGAAAATTCCTTATTTGGTAAAAACTGCTAAGAAAACTGGAATGCAGCCTGAAAGGAAATGAGGCTCAGAGCATAAGCCTACACCACACTCTACTAGACATGGTTTAAGGAAATGTGAGCTCAATTTTAAAGATCACACTATAAGAAGGTAGGAGAGAGACATCTCATACCCATCTAACAACTACAGGAAGATGTATGTACAATAATAATTTATTTTCTTCCCAATTACAGGTCATAATTTCTAACAAATTGTTTTTTTAATTGAGTTCCAAATAGACTCCCTCCCTCCCTATCCCCTCCAAGAGAGAGCGAACAATCTGATCTAGACTTTTCCTAAGCAATCACGTAAAATATTTTTTCTTATTGGTCATTTTCTGGTCGAAATCTCAAGCCAAAGAAAATAAAAGTCAGGAAAATGGAAAACATGTTTTGGTCTGAATTCAGAGTCCATCCATTCTTTCTCTAGAAGCAGATGGTTTTTCTTATCACGAGTCCTTTGGGATTGTCTTACAACCTTGAATTGCTGAGAACAGCTGAGTCATTTGTAGTTTCTGACCACACAATGTTGCTGTTAGCCTATAAAAGGTTCTCCTGCTTCTACTCATACTTTGCATCAGTTCGTGGAAGTCTTCCCAGGTTTCTCTGAAATAATCCTGCCTGTGATATTTCTCATAGGCCAAGAGGGTTACACTATAATCAACACACTATATGTCCAGCCATTCCCCAATTAATGAACGTCCCTCCATTTCTAATTCTCTGCTACTACAAAAAGACCTACTATATAAATATCTTTGAGTAAATAGGTCCTTTCCCCCTGTTGGAGATCTCTGGGATACATGCCTAGATCAAAGAGTATGCACACTTTGAAAGCCTTTTGGGCAAAGTTCCAAATGGCCCCCCCAAATGGTCAATCAATGGACATCAACACCACCAACAATGCATTAATCTCCGACATGATCGTGTTGTTTTTCTGACAGAATAGCAAAATTGTCAAGCATGAGAGGGTGCCTCAAAGGTGTTTTTACTTTGCAGTTCAAGGACACAAATACTTAGCCAAACTTGAGCCTGAGGCAATTACCATGACAGAATAGCAAAATTGTCAAGCATGAGAGGGTGCCTCAAAGGTGTTTTTACTTTGCAGTTCAAGGACACAAATACTTAGCCAAACTTGAGCCTGAGGCAATTACCAAAAAAATGGAAAAGTTTGATTACTTAAAACAGAAAAACTGCTGCACAGAAACTTAAAACTATTTGCCTCAGTTTCCTCAACTGTGAAACGATAAGAATAAGAACATTTACCCCAGAGGGTTATTACACAGATTTCTGACAGCAGAATTTTAGGAGAACATAAAGCACTCCAGTCTGTCTGTATCCCATTCTTTGCTACTGAGCCAGATGCCTTTGTGACAAGACCAAGATGTGTCCCTCAGAACCTCCCTAACCCTATTTGCACAGAAAACTTCCAGGCCTTTGAGAAACTCGCCCTTTTCTCTTCAGCCAACAAGGAAAGGACTAGACCAGTGAGGAATTCTATAGAAGAGAGAAGGAATATACCAGCTGCTGGCTCTGGTACAAAGAGTTCTGCTCAAGAACACTGGAAGCACCTCTTCTAAGAAAAAGGCCTCATTTCTCAGTAAGGGCCCTTCTTGGGCTCACCCCAAACTCCTCAGACTCTCTCTGGATTGGGGAGCTGAGCAGCAGAAAGCCAGTGGGAGAGTCACACACACACACACACACACACACACAGTGGGGAGATCTCTGGGGCATCCCCAGGTGCCTAATCCTGGCTGTCACTGGCAAGGACCTTGACTATTCCTACAACAGGCTCCTCTGGCATATACTAATCTTCCAGACTCTTCCTCTCCCTGTGAATTTTAGATTTACTCCACCCTGCTTAGTCTTTAGAATTTTAGCAACCGGGAATGTAGACACCCCCACTTAAGGATTAAGTGTGGTGGACGAAGGTCTATGACCCACATGTGCTAGCAAATGACAAATCAGAAACAACTGACTGACTCCCTGGTCTGTCCAAAGCTAAGTTTAAGCCACCATTGGTACATATGAGACACAGGAAGTGACATAAAGAACTGCCTTTATATTTTACATCACTTCCTATGAGAGGGACTTGGTGGTAGAACTTGACTATGGAGAAGCTCAAGGGTGAGACCTCAGACTGCATCCCTTAGACTATAATGTAGTGAATGCCAGAATTACTCCCCTTTCCCTTGGCTTTCTGGAGGTACCAGCCTCTGAGGAGGCCCTTCATCTTGGAGGAGGCCTCATGGCTAGAAGGCGTGCTAGATTTAATCTTCTGCCCCACCCCCACCCCTGCCTTGGCTGGGGCCTCTGAACTCCTGTCTGGTATCTATCTCTTTTTCCTCACTTTCTTTCTCTATTGTAAATGAACCATCATGAAATTCAATTCTGACCTGAGTATTTCATAGGGATTTAGAATTAAAATCCATGGCGACCAACTAAAAATACATATTCAGTTCAACCTTAAGTTTTACCCCTGACATCCCCTCACACCTCCCTCCTCCTCCTCTGACCCAGGAACACTGGCCTCCTGGATGATCCTTGGCCAAGACCTTCCATGGTCTGACTCTAGGCCTTTCTAGGGCCTGTCTGTGTCCCTGCATAGAAGGTTCTCCCTCCTGCCTTGGGCGTCGGGCCTCAGAGCTTCCTTCAAGTCCCAGCTGAATCCTCCCCTCAGGAACCAAAAATCTCCCCAGAACCCTTAGAGTCTTCCCTCCCATGATGAATCCCTCCATCCTGCCTGCATAGAGCTGGTTTGGACACAGCTGCTGAGGGGTCTCCTTGGCCAGACTGGGAGGGTGAGGGGGAGCCCTGGAATGCAGCCAATGGTTTCTATCTTCCTTTGTGCTGGCAGTGCCCAGCACACACCAAGGTTTCCTCCATACTTGCTGACTTGGGCTAAGAAGTGGGAAAGAGGAAGGAGCCAGAGAGACCCCGGAAGACTCCAGGACGTGAGGCAGAAGCCAGTGAGCAGCGCCAGGGGACAACTTCTTCCCTGAGGACAGCACAGACCAGGGGACACCGTCAGGTTTGGCTCCAGAACAGACTCAAGAAGGAGCAGGTGAAAAGAAGCAGAGGAAGAAGGTGTGAGTATTGCCAGGCAAGCAGAGAGAACAAAGACAGGATCCCTAGACAGGGAAGAAGAAGGAATCAATGGTCTTCCTTGGCGTTCCTTTGTGCACAGCAGGAAATCTGACATGGGAGGCAGAGCCCGGGAGGAGCTCTTGGAGTATAAGCTGACCAAGGGCCAAGGAATCATTCCCAAAGCTGAGAAGAGAGTCAGGAAGGACTATTCCTCATACCTGGGAATTGGGGATATAACCCAGCAGGAAGGAGGGTGAAGCTTCCTAGCCCATCTTGTGTCAAAGCCAGGGTAGGGGCTAATATAAGGAATAGGGGATTTGAACCCATGAAGTGTGCAGAGGGCAGAGGCACAGGGTAGCAGAGTGCAGAGTTCTGGAGTTCTACTGGAGACAGACACTTAGCCTCGGGCTGAATTCATTCTCTCTCTGGTTTTACCTGGAGGGAAACTGTCTACCTGCTTCCCTGATACCTGACTGAAACATCTGGGTTTCCTGTGTGATCCTGAACATCTGAGCCATCTGTCTGTGAGAATTAGGTTTGGGGCCTTTGCAGCCAAAACCTCTTCTTGGGCCCTGTCCTGCCTAACAGCCAAACTACCTCCATTACCACCAAAAGCGGGGTTGGTTTGGGTTAGTGTAGGATATTTATATTGGGGTCTGGGTCCCTAGACCGATAGGTGAGTCGAGTATAGTTAGATCCAAGAAGACTCCTAGTGACAGAACATTGAGATCTTGTGGGGTTTAGAGATGGCAATAGCTTAAGTTATCCAAATCCCTTTTTACCTTTCCCTTGTTAATAATCGAACAAGTCTTCATTCCATCTTAGTAGAGAGGGAGGGGTATGTGTGTGTGTGTGTGTGTGTGTGTGTGTGCGTGAGAGAGAGAGAGAGAGAGAGAGAAAGAGAGAGAGAGAGAGAGAGAGAGAGAGAGAGAGAGAGAGAGAGAGAGAGAGAGAGAGAGAGAGAGAGAGAGAGAGAGAGAGAGAGAGAGAGAAAGAGAGAGAGAGAGAGAGATCTCAGTGTTTGGCTTCCCAGCACTGGGCTTGATTAGACTTCCTAAAACACTGTAATCTTCTCTTACTGGCCTAATTACACATCCAATCCCACCCCCAAAATCCTACCATTATTTCAGGCTTCACTGGCTGAGGGGGCTCCCACCTGGGGCTGGAATGCACTTACCTGGGCTGGGAGTCTGTCCCACTCAAAGGCCATCCCTGGAACTCCAGGCTCCCTGTAGAGGCAGCAAAGTGGCCCCAGTGAGTCCATCTGGTGAAGCTCCTCCATCTTTTCCTGTTCTATAAGGGTTGAATTAGGAGTTTTGACAAAATGAGAGAACAGTTTTTAATCTTTTAAGTTTTAATGAGAAAATAGTCTAACTACCACTAATAACAACCAACCCCACAAAGCTCCAACCCAATCCAGTCCAATCAAAACCAAATCAATCACTGTTTAATCCAACTCCAATCCAGTCTGTTAATGAAGACCAGGCACCTTCAAAAAGTTCAAGAAAGAAAAAATCCTAACAGACCAAACCAAAACGGAAAAGCCCTCTAAAGGCTAAAGCCAAAAAGCCCTCTCAGTAAGCTCAGGCCTATCTTTACATTCCAGGCACTAACCACCAACCATCAACCTAACACACAGCAGCAAATTTCCCCCTAACTGCCAGCCCTAACTGTCAGCAACAGACAGACTGACCAATTGATGCTGACCCTTTTGTACCTCACTTCCTGTCTTTATGGTTCCTTCTTTCTGTCTCTATGGTTTCTACTTCTTGTAACTGTGAGCAGGTTTATCCCTATACATCTCTAGGGTAAGAGGACCTCCAGGTTCCCCCTTATATTAAAAAAGCAATAAATAATAAAGGAAAGAAGAAAATCAAATTAACAGAATCAAAGACGAAAAGGGAGACCTCACTTCTAATGAAGACGAAATTAAGGCAATCATCAAAAACAAATTTGACTAATTATATGGCAATCTAGGTGATATGGATGAATATTTACAAAAATATAAATTGCCTAGACTAACAGAAGAAGAAATAGATTTCTTAAATATTCCCATATCAGAAAAAGAAATCCAACAGGCCATCAAAGAACTCCCTAACAAAAAATCCCTAGGGCCTGATGGATTCACAAGTGAATTCTATCAAACATTCAAAGAACAACTAATCCCAATACTATACAAACTATTTGACAGAATAAGGCAAGAAGGAGTTCTACCATACTCCTTTTATGACACAAACATGGTACTGATTCCAAAACCAGGCAGGTCAAAAACAGAGAAAGAAAACTACAGACCAATCTCCTTAATGCACATTGATGCAAAAATCTTAAATAGGATACTAGAAAAAAGAATCCAGCAAGTGATCACGAAGGTGATCACTATGGCCAGGTAGGATTTATACCAGGAATGCAAGGATGGTTCAATATTAGGAAAACCATCCACATAATTGACCATATCAACAAGCAAACCAACAAAAATCACATAATTATCTCAATAGTCACAGAAAAAGCCTTTGATAAAATACAACACCCATTCCTATTGAAAACACTAGAAAGTATAGGAATAGAAGGAACTTTCCTAAAAATAATAAATATTATATATCTAAAACCATCAGCAAACATCATCTGCAATGGGGATAAACTAGAAACCTTCCCAATAAGTTCAGGAGTGAAACAAAGATGCCCATTATCACCTCTATTAACCATACCCATTGAACTACTACAAAAAAAAAATTTACTGAATTAGAAAAAACCATAACAAAGTTCATTTGGAGGAACAAAAGATCAAGGACATCCAGGGAAACAATGAAAAAAATTACAAAGGAAGGTGGCCTTGCAGTCCCAGATCTCAAACTATACTATAAAGCAGTGATCATCAAAACAATATGGTACTGGCTAAGAGATAGAAGGGAGGATCAGTGAAATAGACTTGGGGTAAATGACCTCAGCAAGACAGTCTTTGATAAGCCTAAAAATCCCAGTCTGTGGGACAGAAACCCACTATTTGATAAAAACTGCAGGGAAAATTGGAAGACAGTGTGGGAGAGATTAGGTTTGGTTCAACACCTCACACCCTACACCAAGATAAACTCGGAATGGGTGAATGACTTGAATAAAAGGAAGGAAACTATAATAATTGGGTGAACACAGAATAGTATACTTGTCAGACCTTTGGGAAAGGAAAGAGTTTAAGGGAAGGGGGAGAGGAAGGAGGAGGAGAACCAGAAACCCAATCAGGGATGAGGCCAAGATGGGTCGAATCTGACAAGAAACTGGCCCAAAGCCAAAGAGGGGCTGCAGAAGGACCCCTCCCCCCCAGAATTCCCCCATCCCAGAAGTCCTCAAATGCCTGCTGGAGGCCCCCTTGGGCTGGGAGAGGGTCATGGGGGTCCCTTCTAGTCCTCTAGGGGGGCCCAGCAGGCCTCCAAGGTTTGATCCTCCAGACTGGAAGCCCTTCCAGGAGGCCCTCCAGGCTCAGGGTTCAAAGACAAAAGGGGGAGCTGCCAAGAGCACAGGGTCTGAGGCCAGACTCGAACCCAGGACCTCTCCACTGCAGGGCTGGCACTCTCCCCTGGACTCCCCAGCTGCCCAGGTGGGGCTCCCTTTGCCAGATAGCTATCCTCCCTGTGGGGAAGACCCTCCTCCTCCCTCAGCCCCCCATCCCTGGCTGTAGGGCCTTCCTGGGGCTCTGCTGGCCTCTTACACTCCGTTCCCTTTCCTGCCAGCCTCCATTCAGCTCCTCAGGTGACTTTCCTCAGGCTACTCCCCCATCAATTCCCCAGGATGCTGTTAGGTACTCCCAGCCCTAATGGCTCCATTCCCCCTCCTCCCTGCCACCCCCTCTGCCCTGGGCCACACCAGCCTCCTGGGGGGGCCATGAACAGCACCTCCAGCTCCTGGCCAGGAGCACCTTCTCTGGCTGTCCTCTATGGGTGGCTGAGAGACTCCCCTTCCCCAACTGGAAGCACAGCTCTCCCCGGCTTCCCTACAGTCCAAAGGACAATTTGGCCTCCTCCAGGGAGCCCTCCTTCATTCACCGCCCTCTCTCTGCTCCTTATTGCCTGTTTAGCCTGAATAGAGCGTGTTTGGGGTGACTGAAGCTGAGGCTACACAAGGGGCGGGGGAAGGTGGGGTGGGAAAGGAGCTGGGGGTCTGGAGCCCAGAGCCTGGGAGGCAGGACTCCTGGGTCCTTAAAGGGTGAGGTAAAACTGCATCCCATACTGCCCCTCCCCCCTAGCCCCCAGGCAGGACGGTTTGGTGGGAAAGAAGATCCCGAAGAGGAAGCCAGAAGACACAGCTGACCCTGGTTAGAGACCAGAGCAGCTCCATGGATACGTCGTACCCTGCAGGAAATCCGCGCCCCGGCGCTGACCGTCCCGCTCCGCCCCGCGTCCTTTCCAGAACCGGCCAGCTTCGCCCAGCTGCAGAGTCCCAGGACGTGGGGGGAGGAGAGGGACTCCCGGCTTTGGGCTCCAGGAGGAACAGGCCGGAGCTGTCTGCCCCGGAGGGACTAGTAAAAGGGAGGATTCGAATTCAGTCGTGCTCTCTGCCTTCCGCCCTCCCCCAGGCTCCTCTCCCGCTGGCCCCAACTTTCCCGCCGTCCCCTGGCCACCACTTCATTGTTATTGAGGCTTGAGGGCGGGGCGGAGGGAGTTCCAAGGCCAGCTAAGGAGCGGAGGCGGGAAAAGCTTTGGAAAGGGCGGAAGAAAGGGAATTGGGTAGGATCTTCACTTCCGGTTTCCCAGAGGCCTCTACGCCGCCTGTTCCGAGGCTAGATTTGCCCGCTCTACGCCTTGAGCCTGGCCCTCCCTCTCTCCCCTCTTCCCCAACTTCCTATCGAAGTCTCCAGCGTGAGTCCCCCCCCCTCCCCTTTTCCCTCAGCACTCACTTTGGGCCTGCCCCGCCCCCGCCCCTCCCCTGTGGGTGAGAGGGATGGTGCTCCCTGTGCTGGCTCAGCTCAGTTTCCAAAACTCTAGTCTCACAATTAATAAGCATATGAAGAAGTGTTCTAAAACTCTGATAATCAGAGAGATGCAAATCAAAACAACTCTGAGGTATCACCTCACACCTAGCAGAATGGCTAACATGACAGCTATGGAAAGTAATGAATGCTGGAGGGGATGTGGCAAAGTAGGGACATTGATTCATTGCTGGTGGAGTTGTGAACTGATCCAACCATGCTGGAGGGCAATCTGGAACCATGCCCAAAGGGCGCTAAAAGACTGTCTGCCCTTTGATCCAGCCATAGCACTGCTGGGTTTGTACCCTGTATAAATGGAGATTTTGAACCATACGACTTCATTCCCCAGAAGTCCTCATAGTTCCCAAATTCTCTAAAATCTCTCCTGGGTCTCCAAATTGGAGAGATCATGTTATTGGTATTTAACTGGTGGTAAGGCATCCTCACTCTCTTCCTTTGCAATGATGTAGCCAATATGGTGGTAAGCTAAGCATGGGGATTTTAAAGGGGCTAATCAGGCATGAGCACATGCTTTTTATTTTGTATCCTCTTTATTCCTTGATTTCTAATGATCTTTAATAAACCTCGGTAAAATATAACATTTTTATTGTTAGAGATTAAATTTTACAAATAGCGACCAAAAGGGACAAGAAACTCTCAAATTTTAAGATAGCCTAGATAATTTTTTTAAGCCATGTTTCTCCTACCAAGGCTTTTTTGCCCACCCTACCCGCCCTCACAAACTCCAACTCTCTTTGGAGCTGCTGTGTTTTTCTTTCCCTACTTTTTGCCCGGTTGCTTGTTCTCCCTACTAGCCAGGCTATTTTTAGCTGGGGGATTCTTATCAAAGAAGAAAAAAAACACTTTTTTTAGCCCAACTGCTTGAGTCCTCATTCATCCTTCATTCCTTGCTGCTTCCTCTGGTGTTGCTGATACTGGTTCCTCCAGCCCTTGACCCCAATCAAGCCTAGCCTCAGCCCTCAGCCTCCAGAAACCCTCCTCATGATCTATGGCTCCACTACTAAATTAACCTCTACCCGGTCCCTGACCACTGTTGCTGCCCCCTGCTGGACTGATTGCTGCCACTGAGAAGCTAGGAATCCTTGAAGTCCCTCCTCAGGGCAAAGGGTTCAAAAAAAATGGGGTTTCTTTTTCCTTAGGCAATGATTAGCCTCCTAACTCCCTCTGGAGAAACTAGCCTTTTACCTCAGTGGGGATGGGGAGAAGGAAGAGACTTTTCCAAAGAGGAAGTTGATTACAAACATGACATATTGTATGAAAGAGCACTACATTACCTATTTCAAACCGCTTCCAGCTTTAGGATATTTTTTCATGAATGCCCTGATCCTTTTACTTATCTTTCCTGATATTCAGGGGATGAATTCATCTCCCTGCAACTCTTTGCCATTTCAGCCTGACCAGTTTGAGATTCCTAAAACCCATGTTCTCCCTTTCTATGGAAGATCCCACATTGCTGACAAAAGGAATCTGAATGGATGGAGAAAGGAACTTTAAGAGATTGGAGGTGAAATTTTAAGCCTTTTCAGATTCCATTTTTTTATGACAGTCTCTGTACGTAATTGTAATTTGCTGATGTTTTGTTTAAGATTTAATTTTGTGGTGTATTCAGTACTATTCTGTTACACTGAATCATTTTAAAGCACTGGGTTTTAACTACTGTTATATTCTGTTGATTTTCCCCTATACCTATACTGAACAAATATTATTGAATAAGCCCACATAAAAAAAAAATAGCCTTTTTTCTGTTTTGGCTTTGTAAATTGTCACATGGATGATGATGGATGGATTTCAACAAAACTGGTTAAATTGTGTGCAACCTTTGGAGAATTTAATGAACTAAGAATTTAAATGGTAATTCTAAAGGATCTTCAGAAATAATTTTAGTAACTAGTAGTTTCTGAATGAATGATTTCATATATATATACATATATATATATATATATTTGTTTCAGATAGTGCTGTATTAATGGTAGAGAAACAAAGGAATGTTCCTACTGTAAAGATTAAAATTTAGGGGAGACTGGTGAGACTGAGGCAGGTAGAAATTAGTTTCTCTCTGCAAGGAGTATTATATTTTTTAGAGGTTTATTGAAGATTAAGGATTAAAGAAAATACAGGATAAGAGACACGTGTCCAGGCCATAGAGAGGCCTAGACACAACCTCACCTACATTATGAAAAAAAGCCACATCTGCCCCAAACGGAAGTCCAAGAGGTCAAGAGAGAGCCTTTGAATCAGCTTAAATACCTTCTCGATCTCAGCCCAGGTGAGATTACAAGGCATTCTGGGGAAGTGGAGCAAAGGCTCGTGGGGATTGTAGTCCTGTATTTGAGTCTATTTTTTACACTACCAAGGTATTTCTATGAGTCAGGAAGCCAGAAAAAAAAAAAAGAGTTCCTGAAAATCCTCTTTAAGTTAATTTACTTCCACCAGAACAGTCTAGATTTCTTGGTGATGTTCTACACCCAAAAAAGTTTTACTTTGTTTAAAAATGTATTTACCAAGGTTGAAAGATTTGCTACATCTGTAAAAATTGTGACAAATATCCATCAGTTCATACAAGTTTTTTTTGTCATACAACAACTTATATGGAATATGATAGTGGGTTTGTTTGCTATTGTAATTAACGGGGCTATTGTGAATTTTTGGGATTTTGGTACTTTTTGAATGTGCATTACATGTTGTACTATTGTTCTTTATAAAAAACTGTTGCTATGTGAAAATCATTTGCTTTGCACTCACAGTGGATCATGGCCATGTTTGAAGAGGAAATGGATCTCATTTTTAGTGAGAAACTTTTGTATTCTAAATTTCCTTAGCTGACAGTGTGTCAATGAGTATGAGTTATATATTTTTTATTTTTAAAACTCTTTTATTATTATTTTTCCTTGCATGTGCAATATACTATTTCAGTTTTTTATTTTTTCTCTCCTTTGTGTATTTGAAGCAAATGTCACCAGTATTGAGAAGATTTTCGTTCTTTTTTGATTTTGTAGAAATATAAGTATAAAATATATTTTCTATAATATCATTGAATACCCCAAAAGCCTCAGACTATAAAAAATTGTGCCATTCATTGTTTTAAAAAAAATTATGGAACTTTGCTTAATGATTCTGTCTGACTCCAGGAGAAGAGAATGCAAAAAGAGCCATTGCACGGTGCCAAAGTACAAAGCTACTTGCATAGTGCCAATCGAGCTCAAGGTAAAAAAAGACCAAACGAATCCAGGTAGGATTGATGAACTTCTAAGTGAATACAAAAGGACTTGAACCTAGTGTGAGACTCTAGGTTGCAAAGCTAGGTTGCAAGGCTTAACATATGTTAAGAGGTAGGACTCCTAGTATCCACATTCTTTGTGAAACACTCACAGACAAGTACTGAAGTATGGCTCTCATCCCGGTTACCCCTATCCCTGAGAGTGAAGGTAAAATCAGACAGGGAATGACACTTCCATATCACACAAAAATCTAGTCCCTATTCTGTCTTTCATAATGTGGCCACTTTCTGTAATCTTGGCTACTGATTGGGTAAGTACATAATTACATATACCACTTTAATTGGGCTATGATTCAAGGAACTGTTATGAATTTATTGTTCCTTTACTTAGAATTTTTACACATAAGACTTTGATAGTCTATATTTCATCCAGAACTTGTTTTTTAATTTAGATTTTTTAAAATATTTTTTATTTCTCTTGCCAATTGATTCATATACCTCATAACTCAGCCATGCATCCCTAAGTAATCTCTGTTTTTCAATCACCCTCTTCAGGGGGGAATGTATCATTATTATTATTCTAAACTGCAATGTTTAAATTCTTTTTGAGAGTAATTCGGATCAGTAACATGCTACCTCTCCAAATCCAAAAAGTGAACTGTTTGGAGAAGGCATCTTTAAGATGCCTGCACAGACAACACCCTGCACCAGAAGATCCAGAGTTAACTTTGGGATGTGGTGATTTGAACTGTGTGGGGTTTGAATGCATTTGTTGCATATGTATACTCTTATGCTGAAGGAGACTGCCCCCTAACTGGCTTTTTGTCAATGCACCTAGCAATCATTGGTTTTGTTCTCTTTTACTTTTATCCTCAAATTATTGGAATTTCAAAGTTGGTATATTTACAAGTTCCATCAGAGAGACTAGTCTTCCTTGGCTCTGGGGGGGAGGGGGGAAGGAGTATGTACAAATGGAGATTTTGAACCTTTGTACTTCATTCCCCAGAAGTCCTAGTAGTTCCCAAAATTCCCTATAATCTCTCCTGCATCTCCACCCTGGCAAAATTATGTTATTGGTATTTAATTGGTGGTAACACCTCCTTCTCATTCTCTTCCTTTGTGATGATGCAGCAAATATGGTGGTAAACTAAGCTCAGGAATTATAAATGAGCTAATCAGTCATGGGCACATGGTTTTTACTTTGTAACCTCTTTATTCCTTGATTTCTAATGATCTTTAATAAACCTCATAAAATGTAATGTTTTTCCTATTGGAGATAAAAATTTTAAATTTCACAACCCCAAAGAGAATTCTTGTACAAGAATATTCATAGCTGCGCTCTTTGTGGTGGCCAAAAATTGGAAGATACGGGGATGCCCTTCAATTGGGGAATGGCTGAACAAATTGTGGTATCTGTTGGTGATGGAATACCATTGTGCTAAAAGGAATACTAAAGTGGAGAAATTCCATGGAGACTGGAATGACCTCCAGAAATTGACGAAGAGCGAAAGGAGCAGAACCAGGAGAACATTGTACACAGAGACCAATACACTGTGGTACAATTGAATGTAATGGACTTCTCTACTAGCAGCGATGCTGTGCCCAGGACATTTCTGAGGCATTTATGAGAAAGAAGCTATGCACATTCAGAGGAAGAACTGTGGGAGCAGAAACACAGAAGAAGAACAACTGCTTGATCACATGGGTTGAGGGGATATGATTGGGGATGTAGACTCTAAATGAACATCCTAATGCAAACACCAACAACATGGAAATAGGTTCTGATCAAGGACACGTGTAATACCCAGAGGAATTGCATATCAGCTACAGGAAGGGTAGGGGAGGAGGGGAGGGAAAGAACAGGAATCATGTAACCATGGAAAAATATTCTAAATTAATTAAATTAAAATTTCCAAATTAAATGAAAAGAAAAAAAAAGAAAAGTACATCTTCCTTTCTGCCTTTCGGCTCACTCTCTGGGTCAATTGCTCTTGGTGGGGCTGCAGAAGAAATTTGCCCTGATCTCCCTCCAGCTCAGGATCTGGTTCAGCCCTGTCCTTCCTGGGGCCAGGACTGGGTCTCTACACCCTGAGCTGGGAGGAAGAAGGGAACCAGAGGGCAGAAGTTTTCCCTTCTCTTCCTAGTCCCAAGGCTGCCCCACTGGAATCTCCCCAGGGTGAGGGGCTGCAGGAGTCACCCAGGGCCAGGCCTGCCCTCAGGGGAGAGCCTGCCTCTGGCAGAGAAGGGGCCTGAGAGTTCTTCCAGAAGAGGGAGCAGGGAAGCCTGGGGAAGGGGAGCCCAGGGAGGGGCTGAGAAGATAACAGTCCAACAGAGCTCCTGGCAAGGAGGGCAAGGGACCCTGGAGAGACTCAAGTGTTGGGGGAGGGGGGAGGCTGAGCCTGGGGAAACAGGATGAAGGGGTGCTGGAGTCTCCCTAGGAGCTGTGGTTCTGGCTTTCAGGGTTTAAGGCCAGGGAGCAGAATCTGAATGTACATACAACCTCGAGTATCCAACTATATTGTTTTCATCTGCTCAGAGATTCAAGTGAATTTCTGTGGCATCTGGCTGGGCACCTCTCCCCCTTTTCCAGAGGCAGACACACACTCTGAATATGGCCACATAATCATTAGGTGTAACGAGGGTTCTGCCTTTGCCTTTTACTGTGTCCTGGGCTACATGGCCCTTCTGGCTCTGGGAAGCTTCACTGTAGCTTTCCTGGCCAGGAACCTACCTGATACCTTCAATGAAGCCAAGTTCATCACTTTCAGCATGCTGGTGTTTTGCAGTGCCAGCACCTCTTTTCTGCCCACATACCAGAGCTCCAAAGGGAAGGCCATGGTGACTGTGGAGATCTTCTCCATCCTGGCCTCCAGTGCTGGGCTACTGGGCTGCATCCCAAATGTTATGTCATCCTCCTGAGGCCAGACAGAAATACTCAAGAACAGATCAAAAATAAATGAGATTGCAGAGGAAAGATTTTTTTTTTCCTGGAGTGCAAGTTTATAGCTTGTCTTCCTGGGGTAATAGGCTGGAAGAATAACCTACATTAATCTGGCATAGTCATATTTTTCAGTTCTGGGTGAAGTTAGATCCCTAATTTGTGTATATGTGGCAGTCTTCCCTGGATACTTTGTCAAGTTATACCTACATAGAAGGCTGAATTCCCAAGGTAAAACTGACTACTGCTGTTTTGATGAAGTCACTACTAACTCTGATGGACACTTCTATCAATGCACTGGGCAAAAATCTAGGAACTGGATATTTTCAGAATGTTTGAATTGCTCACTGTTATCCTTTAGAGTTTGAGGGAGAGGGAGACCAAGACTTATGAGGAAAGCCTCTCGTGTTTCCTACCCAGCGTCTTTCCACATAAAGGAGTCCTTTACTACTAGACTCATGCACACCTTAAATGAACTACTAAGTGTTGGGGATATACACAAACAAAGAAGCAACATAGTCCCTGTCCTTAAGGAACTTGCATTTGAACCAAAGAAGATTACAAATATGGGAAGGTGGATCTTAGTAGGGCTGTTTAGATTTGAGAAGACCCAAGGATAGTGAGTGATATTATCATGCTATTAATGGGTTCATCCCTCTATGGAATAGCAAGGTTATTATGATTACTGTTCATAGAGTTAGAGATGGGTAGCAGAGGGAAGCATTTGGGGAGCTGCATATGGAGGTTTCAGCATGACATAACTCCAAGCAAAATATTGACAACTCTCAGTAGTCTGGTGCTATGTACTATAGAATAGAAGATGGAAAACTTGGTTTGAGAGGAGATAGAGAGAAATCAGAACAATAATTTTTACACAGATCAGTGAGTCTATTCTGTATGGGGACTACATAAGCTTCTTTAGTCAACATCTTCACCAAGAACTCATCAGATCTCACTTGAATTAGGGAAATATCATCCTTTGGATCTGTATGGGGTTTTGGGGTTATTGGGGTTATTGACTGAATATATTATACTAGTGGTCACCAGGCATTAATTCAATCCCAATAAAATACTCAAGTCAGTTTGGTATTTTTATGATAGTTTAATTACAATAGAAGGAAGAAATTAAGAAGAGAGAGAGAAAGGGGAAATTGGACTGCTCTGGCAAGCCATATAGGTGTTTGGAGGTCAAGGAAAGGAGGAAAGGAGGAATCAGTCACCTCACCAAGGATGCTCAGGGAAGACGACTCACCTAACCCACCCTACAAAGCTTCTTCCAGTCACCTCACTGGCAAATTGCAAATGCCAATCCACCAAGATGCCAAACACCCTCCCACGAGCCACATGAGAGAGAGAGATAGAGAGATAGATAGAGAGAGAGAGAGAGAGAGAGAGAGAGCAACATCTCCATGAGAGAGTGAGAGAGGAAGTGATGCAAAATATATAGACCATTCTTTACATCATTTCCTGCATCTCACATGTGGTAGTTAAGCTTGACTTATGTCTTAAGAAAAAATAAAAGAGGAGGGAAGAATGGGAAATTCTGTCACACTTAGGACAGCCCAGGGGGTCTGTCAGTTGTTTTTGATTTGTCATTTGCTAGCACATGTGGGTCATAGGCCATCCTCCTCAACACTTAATCCTTAAGTAGGGGTTTATACATTCCTGGTTGCTAGAATTCTTGACTAAACAGGATGGAGAAAATCTAAAATTCACAATCTCCCCTGATGATGATTGGGGGACTGGTCTCCCCAGTTGATCACTAAACGTAATCACCCTGCACCTCTAATTCTTCTAACTACAGGTGCATACAAAATTTCATCTTCTAAGAGGAAACTATAGTATTTAGAGAGAAGAGGGAAATAGAAGAGAGACTGCAAAACCAAGATTTTGCTTGAAACATTGACAAAAACCAATTAGGGGGCAGTCCCCTTTTGACATAAGAGTATACATTCAAATTAAATGTTCAATCAACCTTCATTTCAATCATTCATACCCTAAAGTTCAATTCTGGATCTTCTTGATATAGTGTAGGTTTCTCAGGCATCTTTCAGCAAACAGTTCATTCTCTAGATTTTGGAATTAGCAAGTTTCTTTCCTTGAAGATCTTTCTTGTACAAAAAATTTCAAATCTTGGATTTTTATTAAAATACAATCCCCCCCTCAAGTGGATGTTGAGAAACGCCCAGTTCAACTCAGGATGCATGGTTGAGTTATGGAGTTGTATAGGTTAGTTATCAAAAGAAGAGAAACAAAAACCAAAAACATAAAGGAAAAAATGGATGAAAGTTAAACTTTTGGAAGAAAGAAATAAATTCAAAATCAGAATCAAAATATCAAAATCTATGTATATAAAATTTTGAGTAAACAATAATAAATTCACAATAGGCCCTTGTATTAGAGTCCAATTAAATTTCTAACAGGCCCTTGTATTAGGGTACAATTAAAGTAATTTCTATCCCACAACTCTGTAGGGTAGAATGCAGTAATATTTCACTTACCCATTTGCAGCCAAGACTACAGGAAGTTGCCACAATATGAGAGAAAAAGACTAGAATTTTATGTGTCGTAGGGAAGTGTCATTTCCTATCTGATTTTGTTGTCATTCTCAGGGATATGGGGAGCCAGGATGATAGCCAAACTTCGGTACTTGTCTGAGAGTATTTCACAAAGAGTATGGATACAAGGAAGTCCAAAATCTTAACATATGTCAAGCATTGCAATGTTGAGTCTCATACTAGGTTCAAGTCCTTTTGTAATGGCTTAGAAGTGCATCAATCCTAACTGGATTAGTTTCTTTATTTTTTACCTGAGTGCTCTTTTTGGCACTATTGAGGTTAAGTCTGTGCTCCTATGGCACTGTATAGATGAAGTCTGAGCTCCTTTTTGATCCTGTTTCCTAGAATCAGATACAAACATTAATCCCAGTCCCATAACATTTTATCAATAAATGACAGGTTCCAACAGTTTAAAGCTTTTGGTTATGCATTAATATTATTGCAAGTATATACATATTTTAAATTGATATTATTGCAGAATAAAAAAAATAACATTGATTGTATGTACCGTAAGTACAAGAAATGAGAAAAATGGGGAAAAGTCAAATATTCTAATCAAAAGAAAAGAAAAGCAATAAAATAAAATTCAAGAATTCAATGTGTTTCCAAAAAACAGTACCTACTTGTCTATGGATTATTATCTCCTGATAGGATATAGTCAATCAGTCTCAATACTGGTGACATGTGCTTCAAATGCAAAAAATGAGAGAGAAAAAATCAAATATTGTATGGCACAAATAAAGTGCAACAAAATAGTACAGATCCACCAAATAGGGACATAAAACAAAAAATGTTTTAAAAATGTATATGTTTCATAATCACAGGGGTACTCTATTAAAAAATCCATTTCTTTTTTATCTTCCTTCTTCTTGCTACTATGTGTGCAGGGAGACAAAACTGAAAAGGGTTAATATCTAAAAAACAATAGAATCTAAGGGGCACCACCTTCTGCCCCACATGGAGGGACATTAGCACCCTTACTATTTTTTGGAGGAGCTCCACTTAAGTTATATTGTTGTAGAATCATTTGGTTTGAGTTATCATTTTCCCAATTTCTATTCCTGTAGTTATCATTCCTAAAGTTGTGGTTTCTATTATCATTGTTATAGTTATTCCTATAATTATTATATCTGTAGTTGTTATTAAACTGCATATTATTTCTGATTGCCTTGAGTGAATTTCTACACTCTATCATTCTGTGATCCTTCTTCTCACAGAATTGGCAGGTAATGGATCGATAGTTAGATTCTTGGAGAGGGGCAAGTGCCATTGGTTGAGTAGCATGCCCTTTTTCCAGTTTAGTAATCGTATCTCTTAAACATTTCAATTGCTTCTCCATTTTCTCTATAAGATCATTAGTCTCTTCCTTTTTTTGTTTCCCTTTGAAACATATAGAGCAGTTTTTCTTAATTCATCAAGATCCACTTCAGGCCACATTCAACGAGTTCTAAAATAATCCCTGATGACTTTGCAAGAGTTATTGACAAAGTGCCTTCTAATTTGTCTTATACAATTTTCTTTAGAAAGGTCAAAATCTAGGTATCGACCCCCAAACTCAATTATTCTGTCCATGAATCTAGAGAGGGTGTCTCTTCCTCATTTTGCTTAAATTTTTCAAGTTCCATTCACTTATCCATGCTGTCAGCACACTCTCTCATAACAGTTGGCCTCCATACAATGATATAGTTATAAACAATCCTCAGAGTTGTTATAGTCCCATTTGGGATCCTGAGATAGCCAGTATGCTTCATTGTGCCCCCGAGCTTTATTGACATGAGAAATTATTTTATTTTTCTCACATTCAGTTAAAAAAGCCTGTAGCAAGTTTTCAATGTCTTTGTAAGACGGATTATACTGAAAAAATATGTCTGTCATCTTTTTGATACCATAAAGGGATTTTGTTCATATGTGTTCATGTGAATTCATTTCTTTCTTGGGTGTAACAGTTAAATTAGTTTATAGTAAAAAGAGTATTATATTTTTATGAGGTTTATTAAAGATTATTAGAAATCAAGGATAAAGGAATACAAAATAAGAAAAGCACATGCCTAGAATAAAGCCCATTCACATTTAAACTACATCTTGCATGCCATAGAGAGAGGCATGTGCTTAGAAGCAGAAGACAGCACTCTTGGGAGGCATAGAGCCCTTTAAATATTAAATTGTGTTCTCTCACTCAGGTGAGGACTCAGGTGGTTCAAATCTCCATTTTACATGAGGAGTAAATGGTATATTGTGCCTTAGAATCACCACACCCCATTGCATCCTATTTCAGTTACTTCTCTTAGAGGAAAAAGCCCCCTAGTTGAATTTGGTGCCTGTACCTGTGAGTCAGTTTGACTAGAAAGAATTTCTTTAGAAAGATAAGATTTCCTTGGGGCTGGAGTTGGTTTTTGGGTAGGAGAAGGAACAGGAGAAACTGGGATTTCAGAAGTTGGGATTTCAGGAGAAGGGTCTTGGGAAGTAAATTCAGCCAAGAAATTCAGACCGCGAGAGAAGCAGTCCATCTCCATTTTGGAGGAAGGAATTTCCTCATTTAGAGATTCAGAAGCAGGTTTGTAAGGGTTAGACATGTTTTGCGCGGGGTCAGCAGTTTCCATTTTACCCCGTGTGTAGTATTTATCCAATTGGTTTTGTATATTTCCCTGAATTTTAGCTTCAAATTTTTTTCAAGATAGCATTTCTCATCACAATATTTAGGAGAATAAAAGATGAAATGACCTAAGAACATAAGAAATGGGAAGTATTTTGAAATTTTTAATGTCGCTAATTTTTCAAACACCATGAAAATTTCATAGAACGTAGAATTCATTTATATATATATATACATATATATTAAATTATCTATAATTTTGGTTTTACTCAGTAGATGTTGATACTGGCTAGGGGTTAAAGTCAGGGAGTGAAAACAAAAGATCTGGGTGTAGACCTTTTTAAGAGCCTTTTAATCCAATCAACTCCTCTAGGCCAAAAGGGGAAAGAAAACAAAGCCTTTTGCCTGAGGCTAAAACTGGGTTTTTGTTTAATTTCTGAGGGGTCACAAGACTCCTCTCCTTCCCCTTTGTGATAAAACTGTTTCCCTCTTTGAGCAAAGCCTCTGCTTTTCCTAGCTGGCCTCACCAGGTTTTTAACTTTTCACTTAATTTTAAAAACTAGAAACCTGTGGGGGCTTGGGGGGAAAAAGAAAGCAGAACTCCAGGAGCAGGACAATCTCTGGATCTTTCTCACTGCTAGTTCAGAGTAATGTAGCCAGCTAGCATTGTCAGTGATGGTTGGTAAATTCAAATTAAGGAGAAAAGAGGGAAAAAAATGTTTTATACTCACCTGATCTCACAACTCTGTTTTGAACTGCTGAGTTAGATGCCTAAAAGACTGACTTGAGGAGGAAATAAAAGGAGAAGGAGGAAATAAAGGTTTCACAGAGATTTCAGAGTACTGGTCACAACTTTCGTGGATTAGCCAGACTGTAAGGGTAAAAATTAGGGGTTATAGACTGAATATATTATACTAGTGGTCACCAGGAATTAATTCAATCCCAATAAAATACTCAAGTCTGTTTGGGGTTTTTATGGTGGTTTAATTACAATAGAGGGAAGAAATTAAGGAGAGAAAAGGGAAACTGGATAGCTCCGGCAAGCCATATAGGAGTTTGGAGGTCAAGGAAAGGAGGAATCAGTCACCTCACTAAGGATGCTCAGGGAAGAAGTGTCACCTAACCCATGCTACAGAGCTTCTTTTGGTCACCTCACTGGGAAGCCGAAAATGACAATCCATCAAGACACCAAGCACCCAGACATGAGCCACACAAGCAAGAGTGAGAGAGGAAGTGACTCAAAATATATAGAACATTCTTTACATCACCTCCTGTGTCTCACATGTGCCAATGGTAACTTAAGCTTGACTTACAACAGCCCAGAGGGTCTGTCACTTGTTTCTTATTTGTCACTTGCCTCCTCACAGTTAATCCTTAATTGGGTGTATACATTCCTGGTTGCTAGAATTTCTAAGACTAAGCAAAATAGAGAAAATCTAAAATTCACAGGTCTCCCTGGTTCACCAGCAGGATACTTTATTGAAACATTTCCTTTAAGAAGATTTTCATTCCTTTTCTATCTTGTTAAGGAATTCAGACAACTTCATACTACACTTTTTACTGGATCCCAAATTGTCAACACAGTTTATCTCCCTGGTGAAACTCAAATGAGTACGATTTCACTGACCAAGTAGATTCAGGAGAATAATGGAAAATATACAATTGTATAAACTAAATGTAGAAAAATATGGTTCAGGATCCAGAAATGAAAGGGGCTAAATATTGGGAGATGAATAAGTTTCATGCCTATGCATCACTTTGACTGTTTTCAAGATAAGATTCACAAGACAATGGATAAATGGAGGGAATGGATGGTTATTTAATAGATATGATTGGTTGCCCATGTATGTGCTTAAATGAACTATTTAGACTAGAAATAAAAATAAAGAAAATTAGAACACAAGTCTCATTTTTGTTCTTTTTTCTTACAAAAATAATCACTGGGTTGTAAATATTTTATAGTATTTGGTTAGGCTGCCAGACCATAGAACTGAGCAACAGACAGGGCATATGGTGGGGTGGTACTACACTAAGCCTAAGAGAAAGTGACCAGTTTTACCTAAAATTGATTCTAACCTTCCATAAAGCTTTTGTAGCTTCAAACTAGGCAGCTGATGTTCAAATTTCACAGTGTGAGAGGACAGTTTAGATCTAGATTCTTTTTCTTCAGTGAAACCATTATATGAAGGGAAGTCAGTTTATGAATAACAGTAGAAAATAAAGGGAGGGATTGAAATTGCCATAAACTTCAGGAGGAAGAAAATTCAATTAAAAAACATAAACATATGCGCATCTACCAAGAAGATATTAATAGTGGTACTTAATAGAGGGGTGGGATGGCAATATGGTCAAATATGGGTTTTAATATATTGAATGGCAGATTGGAAGGGAAAGTGACCTGAGGCCGAAGGGCAAGCAGAAGCTTATTGTAATAGTCTATGTGTTGGACTTAGTACATCATGGTGGTTATAGTTGCATAGTATAAAAGGGGGGGGGGGGGGCATTGCTAGTGGACAGATAGAAATGGTAATACATGGGAAATTATCAGAGATAGGAGGGTAAAAGAATTTGTAGACTTGATGACATCAAGGTAGCCAACTTGGCTGCCTGGGAGGATGAAGGTACTTTTAACAATAAGAGGGAAGACAGAAAGAAAGGTACTATGATAAAAACAATGAGTTCATTTTTATACAGGTGAAGTTGAAGATGTCTATAGTACATCCTATAAAAGATGTTGAATAGTGGGTTGGGATTGTCATATTTGAGGTGAGGAGAGAGATGAGGTCTGGGTGAATAGATCTAAGAATCATCATCATAAACTTAATCAGTTAGAAAACATAAACATTTGTTAAGTGCCAAGTTTAGGACTCTGTGTTAAATGCTAGAAGACAAATAGGAGAAAAAGAAAGACATTCTTTGCCTTCAAGGAGCATACCATCTAAACAGTGTAAACCTTAAAATTTCTTGGACTTATAAATGTTGGAAATTTCACCATTGGGAAATTTCATACTTGAAAAATTTCCTATTGATAGTGGGTCTTGGCTATTGGAATGTGAACCCCGTTGGCATGGGAGGTTCCTCCTCCTCCCTTCTTAAGATTACTTTAGGACAGAAACCTTTTGCTGAACAATGGAAAGGACTTTGACCTATGCTTAAGCATAGAACAGGAATTTCTTTGAGTCATGATTGATTTTAGAATTGATAAAATGGAGATACTTGGAATGACAGAACCAAGTCTTGGAAATTGCAATCTCCACCCTACTCAGTCCTAACAGGATTTAGGAAGGGCTGCAGCATAGATCAAAATTTAATTATTCCAATCTCTACCCTACTCAGGGTAACAGGATTTAGGAAGGGCTGTAGCAAAAGATCAAGTTTTAATTATTTGAGAATATGACCTCCAACAGACATGTGCAAAGTCACAGACCTCTGGGCGGTCCTGGGTTAAGCTAGAGCCACCATTGGCACAGGGAAAATGATGGTCAGTGATTGGTAAATGTGAGAACTGAGGGGAGGGAACTTGGATGGTTTCCTTAAAGATAGAGGGGTCTGAGGACTGGGGGGTGGTTTGAGAGTTTTGGCTCGGAGTGGTTGGAGAGGTGCTCTGAGAAGCTTGCTCTGAAGGAAGCTGAAGGTGGGGGCCTCTGAGACTGTTTCTCCATTTTGGTCACGTGAGTAATAGGGACTGATCTCTTTTCTTTGCCTCAGCTATCTAAGGGCTTGGGCCTTTTGGCCCAGCCTAAACAGAAGGGGTATTTAAGCCCTATTCCCTTCTCTCCCCTTTCTCTCTCCCTCTCTCTCTCTCTCTCTAATTCCTTTCTTCCTCCTGTTTGTAATTAAACTCTATAAAAGGTTGACAGCTGACTTGAGTTTTCATTTAGGAATTACATAGCTGAATTCCTTGGCGACCTTAAATTAATATATATCAGTCTTTTAAAGTGATTTCCTTGTCACAAGAGGTAAGACAACCCAAGAGTAGTAGTTTGACCTGTCTGGCACATAATAATCCTTGTATCTTCCTCAAGATTAACTAAGAAAACCATTGGGTAACCACCAGACAAGTATGGACATCTTGCACTCCTAGCATTGTGCCTTAGTTCACAGTGGACCATGTTATTTGTGTGACTTGATTCTGAGATCAGCCTGTAGATTAGCACCATTTATAGTGCTAGGGAGATTTAACACTCCTTGATCTCTCCCTCTCAAAAGAGATGAGAGCTGCCAGTCTCCAAGTCCCTATTCTTCTCCCCTTCAGGCAAGAACTTTGGAGATGTGTAAGCAATATTGGTAAGATGCCTTTACATTCCTCAAGAGTCACACTGAGACAACCCTTATAGACCAACAAGGAGCACATACACTAGATTCAGCTTACATGAGTACAATCCCATCACTGTCTCTGTCTTGAGAGATCCAGAAGCTGCTACTGCTGCTGGCCTAGTGGATTCCAAGACCAACTGTAGATGCTGATCAGGAGTGGACTCCAGGTCAGCTCCTACCCCATGTCACAAACCTTTTCTCCCAACCTAAGTTGTTTTGGACTACATGCCATTACAAACTCTTTTCACAATCACGCTCCAGAAATTTATTTGAGAAGATTTTATTTTCAATGTTGACAACCTTGGGCTAAAATATTTCCTCTGCTTCCTGGCCCACCAGCACCACTTACAACTATTCAAAAATCTTTTTTCATCAGTAGGCAGCATGATGTAGAGAGAACAATCTTCTTCCTTTTTTAAGAAAAAATATTTTTAACATTGTCTTAAAAATTTTGAGTTCCAATTTTTGCCTCTCCCTCTTCCTATCTTCCACCCATTGAGAAGACAAGCAATGTGAAATCATGGCAAAGATATTTTAATATTAGTCACGATGAAAAAAAAAAACCTAGAAAAAACATACTTCCCCATCTCAACACTTTCTTCTTTCCCTCCTTCATGTCCAGGACTCAGAACCTCCTTATGAGCAGGTAGAAACCATAAACACTGGGCAGCAGACTAATCTGAAAGTAGTGGTCCCTATCATTTGAGGTGCTGACAGCAAATGTCTCTTGAAAAGATTCTGTAAAGGACCACTGAAATGAATGAATCTAGATTCTATGGAACTGTTTTAATATAAATTATAAGGTTGTAGCACTTCAATTAACATCTGTTTTCCTATTAGGATAATTATATTTGACCATGTGAGAGTGTGAAACCCCTAACCCCCTTTTATAATCATAGTAGTGATAGCCTTCATGGTTGTTTTTATAACAAAATCATTAGTTTTGAGTTTATACTCAAATAATAGTTTGCTTTATAAAAACTATAAATATTAGCTATGAAATTTAGTTTGGAATACTATAAAATCTTATTTGTATCCTGACCTTAAGCCTGTCAGCTAGGAGTTTCCTTAAATCTTACCACACCCCTCTTGGGTGTATAACAACAGGGTCAGACAAAAAGAAAGGGTGGTCTTGTTTGTAAAACAAGTCACACAGGAGGAGGGGGGCTACTCTTCTTTTCAAATAATAGTTAACCAAATTGCTGAATCTTATTATTTCACCATAATCATCCAGTAAAAACACCAAGAATGTGAGTACTGCAAGTTACCACCCATAGTAATCCTTTTTACACTTCCCAGATTAATCAGCATTGTCATTAAGATGACCATATGAACACTTTTACAACCATCCTATTTTTATTATGACTGTGTTTTCTGTACTGTCATCAGATTTCTTGGCATAAAAAAAGCTATCTCCTACACCTCAGGGTCTCTACTCTTGATTTCACCAGTTTGGCTTTATTGGAAGCCTGGCCTCCTTTCAACAAACCTATTTAGCTTTCAATTCTATACTGGTGTGATAAGTCTGGGCCATATATGTAGCACAGACCTTAATGCAAAATAAGATTAAGATTTTCTATGTAACAAATAGGGCTAGAAATTGTAGAATAAGTATAATTTTATCAGTTATGTTACACTGGCCTCTGGGTGCAATCAGTACAGAATGCCAAGCTGATACATGGTGATTTCTATGTAAGATAACCATTTTGATAATGCACTGAACTGAAGTCATAGGAATATCAACAAATTTACTTCATATTTGAAATACACAATACTATGTTTTGTCTTAACTTTTGCTTTATAGGAATTTTCTGGAAATCATTGTACAGGAAATGATGCTAATTATTTCCTCCCAAAACTAACTCTTTACAACTGGTTGCCATCAAATCATGAGTTAAGCCATTTGAGAATAGTTCAAGAATCTTTAAAAATGGAAATACTTAATTGGATATATTGTAAAGCAAATAACTTCCTTGTTTCCACTTTTAATCTTGGTTGCATTTTCTTTGTACAGCTTTGTATCTAATAAAAAATAGCTATTTTACATCTCATGTTATCTACTTATGTGGTTATGAATTCTTCCCTTATCAATAAACTGATCTGAAAGATAAACTATTCTACACTCTTAATTTTCCTATGGGATCACAAATTAGATCTAAATCAGATGCCTATTTGGACCTGATCATAGCAGAGCTTATGACAGTAGAGTGAAATGTCTGATTTGGGGAAAAGTGAGAGCTGAGTGTGAATGTCTGTGGTTTCTGTGATGTATAATATAAAAGGGAAATGATGAGACTGTAGATAAAATAATTTTATTTAATCTAAGATAGCAGGGAGAAAAAGTGGAAAATAGGAGATATCTTTTCCTCACTACTCTGTCTAGCTTGCTATTCTGTAGCCACTATCAGGGCATCCTAGTCATGCTCATGGGGAAGTACAGCCAAAAACAAAACTGAAAGAAAAAAGCTCAGAATCTACTCTTGCTTCTATTTATCAAGCCTTTTCTCCACCCATTAACTCTCACAAATCTCATCTCAGGACCCAACTGTGACTTTATATTTTGCCTGGGCCACCCGGGGGGGAAGTACATGGGGTATTACAGGAAACATCACCTTGTCCTCATCTCATGAGATCTTGAATCCATTGCTGCCTTTTTCTTTCTGACATTCTCAGTCAAATTCAGGCTCATTCCAGTTGTATTGCCCCATAAAGGGGGTAGGGAAAATTTCCTTCACACATTAGCAACACTGGAGTTTCATGCAAACATCTTTCCACACAGGCTATATTCTTAAGATTCTTCTCCAGTGTGGATTCTATGATGTACAATAAAACTGTAGTTATTTGTGAATGTCTTTCCACACTGCTTGCATTTATAAGGCTTCTCCCCAGTATGGGTTCTCTGATGTACAGCAAGACTGGAGCCCGTACTGAATGTCTGTGCACATTGCTTGCATTCATACGGTTTTTCTCCAGTGTGAGTTCTCTGATGTACAGCAAGACTGGAGCTCCGACTGAATATCTTTCCACACTCCTTGCATTCATAAGGTTTCTCCCCAGTGTGGGTCCTCTCATGTACAGAAAGACTGGAGATCTGTGTGAATGTGTTTCCACACTGCTTGCATTCATAAGGTTTCTCCCCAGTGTGGGTTCTCTGATGTACAGCAAGACTGGAGCCTGTACTGAATGTCTGTGCACATTGCTTGCATTTATATGGTTTTTCCCCAGTGTGAATTCTCTGATGGACTGAAAAACTGGAGCTTAGTCGGAAACTCTTCCCACATTGCTTACATTCATAAGGTTTCTCACCAGTGTGGATTCTCATATGTTCAGCAAGACGGGAACTCCGACTAAATGTCTCTCCACACTGTTTGCATTCATAGGGTTTCTCCCCAGTATGAATTCTCTGATGTACAACAAGACTGGAGCCTGTACTGAATGTCTGTGCACATTGCTTGCATTTATAAGGTTTCTCCCCAGTGTGGGTTCTCTGATGTACAGCAAGACTGGAGATTGAAATGAATGTCTTTCCACATTGCTTGCATTCATATGGTTTCTCCCCAGTGTGGGTTCTTTCATGAACTGCAAGACTGGAGATCTGCGTGAATGTCTTTCCACACTGCTTGCATTCATATGGTTTCTCGCCTGTGTGGATTCTCTGATGTACAACAAGACTGGAGCTCCGACTAAATGTCTCTCCACACTGCTTGCATACATATGGTTTTTCCCCAGTGTGAATTCTCTGGTGTTCAGCAAGACAGGAGCTCTGACTGAATGACTTTTCACATTGCTTACATTTATATGGTTTCTCACCAGTATGTTTTCTCTGATGTACATCAAGAATAGAGATTTGAGTGAATGTCTTTCCACACTGCTTGCATTCATAAGGCTTCTCACCAGTGTGAATGCGCTGATGAACAGCAAGACTAGAGCTCGTACTGAATGTCTTTCCACACTGCTTGCATTCATATGGTTTATCCCCAGTGTGGATTCTCTGATGTACAACAAGAGTGGAGCTACGATTGAATGTCTTTCCACACTGCTTACATTCATGAGGTTTGTCCCCTGTATGAATTCTCTGATGAACAGTAAGACGGGAGCTTGTACTGAATGTTTTTCCACATTGCTTGCATTCATAAGGTTTCTCCCCACTGTGGATTCTCAGATGTACAGCAAAACTGGAGCTATGACTGAATGTTGTTCCACATTGCTTGCATTCATAAGGTTTCTCCCCAGTGTGGATTCTCTGATGTACAGCAAGACTGGAGCTTCGACTAAATGTCTTTCCACACTGATTGCATTGATAAGGTCTCTCCCCAGTGTGGACTCTCTGATGTACAGCAAGATTGGAGCTATCTGTGAATGTCTTTCCACACTGATTGCATTCATAAGGTCTCTCACCAGAGTGGATTCTCTGATGTCCAGCAAGACTGGTCCTGTGCATAAAACTCTTTCCACACTGATTACATACACTTGATTTTTTATCACTGTGCATTCTTTGATGTTCAATATGAGATGAATTTTGAGATGCAACACAGAATTCTCTGAAAGCAAAGTTATCGAGACCATCATTCATGAAACTTTGTAGATCCATTTCTTCCACAGGAAGGCTCACCTCTGTTGGATTCGCCTTCATTTCAAGTCTGATCTCTCCTTCTAAATGAAACAAACAGCAAAATATACAAGTAGAGTTATATATACACTTCTATAACTATCTCCTTTCCTCAAATGTCAAACCATGAACTACTTTATATCCTATTTCCTCAGGTAAGAAGACTTCCAACTGAAATGGGCACAATACCTACTTTGAAAATGCCATTACCTCAAAGCTAAAGAACAATTTAAAAAACAAAAGAGCCTCCCATGGGATCTCATTGGCTCTTCATAAATAATCTGAGATTTTGGATAGGCTAGCTTTATTACATTCCTAACTCAGACCATGACATCAGAAAGGCTGGATGAGAGCACTGACCCAAAATCCTGGCAGCTGAGATCAAATCTTGTAACTGGACATGCTCTGTCCACAGGACTAGCCAATTCATTTTCAATCTTTTTGCTTTCATCTTCATTGTCTAGACATTCAATCTTCTCTTCCTAGTTATAACACTGGGTGCATATAGACTAAATATTCCTATTACTTCATCATCTAACTTTTCGGTAAGCATTTTGGAATTCCCTTCATGATTCCTTTTGACCTTATTTTTTGTTCTAGTATATGAGATCAAATGAAGAAACTCAGCACTGTTTTTTGCATTTATCCAAGGCATAAAAGATTTTGTTCTGTTCCCTACTCCTTGAAAACAGCCATTACTTTTCTTTAAATGCCTCTTTTCACTAAAATGAAATCTTTCTCTTAAAAACAATTTAAAGAAAGACATGCCACTTTCAAAGTTTAAAACTATGTCTCACACAGTAGATTGAGTCGAGGATCCTTTTGGAAGTAAATGGGCAAGAAAGCTTGGAAAATTCTCTTCCTATTTCCCATCTTATGTAGATACTGGCATTTTCATGATATTCTTTACAATCCCAATACAGGTGGTGTAGTATTCTCATTGTACCTCAGAAACTAGCTAAGACTTTTAAGCCTGAGCAAGTTACAGGTCCTCTGTTGCTCTATGCTCCTCAACTATAACATGGACATAATAATATCAAGTGACTCCTAAGGTTCCTATGAGGGTTGAATAAGGTATTTATAAAGTATATGACACATACTAGGGGCCATAGGCAAATGTTGATGTTTCTTTTCTCCTAAAACTATCATTCTCTTCACTCCTCCATTTTCTGATTTTCCTGTTGAATTAAATACATTTCCATTCCCCAACACTCTTTTCTCCCTGGATCATCTAAGAGTGAGATTCAGGATATGGTGCTTCTTTCTAAACAACCTCCACATCTGGGTTCTAGATTGGGAGATCCAGGACATTCCAGAATGGCATTTCCCTTCCTTTGTATATTCAGGGCATAGCATGGTTCCAAAAACATATTTATTATTAAATATATGTTTACTGACTGGGCCCAGGGCTTATGTCAGGCCAAATCTCTACCAGGATCCTTGCATTCTGGTCTCTTTCCTGGAAGGCAAATGCATGCTCTGGGCTCAGCCATGTCATTCTTATTTCTCAGCAGTCAACAGTAACTCAGTTGGAAGTAGAGCCAACCAAATCCAGAAGATCCCAGAGGATTCTCTATAGGCTCTCATCTAAAGTGAGGTGCTGTGCTCACCTGATTGACCAAGAACAGGACAAAGACTGAGCCCCAGAGACCAGGAAAGGGCTTGGGCTAATGATTTAGGGTAACCTTAGCCTTAGACTGCTTCCAGGTAAGGCAGCAATCTTCCCTAATGTTCATGGGATGCAAGTCAGTGGAGAGAAGGAAAATCAGGAAAACAATTACCTTGTACAACTCTACATTGAAGCTCCCTGAACTCAGCTGGGTCCTCACCAGACAAGACAATCCTGTGACATCTCCCTCCCCATGGATTTCCTTTGCCACTCACTATACCAGACTTCCAAATATTTCCTGGTCAACAGCTCTCCATCATGGCTTCCTCCAACCCTCTGCCTCACTTTCTGAGCTGAGAACTTGGTCTCATATTCCACTGAACAAAAGCTGGATCTCTTTGCAGAGCTTTCTTATACTCCACATCTCACCTACTAAAGCTGCCTCTTCCTCTCTGGCCTCAGGATCAGAGGAAAAGGTCATTTTTCTCCTAACTAAAGAAAATCTCATTCCATGGGCAAAGAAACCCTTCCCATCCCTCATCTAAGCCCATCTTTTCCTATGTGCAGGGGCCCCATTGTTTTTTCATCTTTAGCCTTTCCTACACCAATGAGCGAATGACACTCTTCCTTTAGTAAACAATAAACCATTTCTCCCCAATGCTCCAAACACTATCACTTTAACTCTTTCACTCCATGAAATACTGCCCAAAATCTGTCCTCCGAATTAAGAATAAAATGCAAGAGATGGCCACTTATGAGTTGTGCCAGTGCCTTTTCCTTGTTTTCTCTGCTATACGTTCCCTCAGAATCCTCAATCTGGATCTCCTGAAGCCCCAGGCCACCTCGCCCCATTAGATCTCTCTAGTGCTCCTTCTCTTTTCATACTTCCCTCTCAAGATTGGCTGCTCTGGAACTGGGATCTGAAGGGCTTCTACAGAACTGTCAGCATGCTGCTATCTGCTCCAGCAGAGGGTAAACTCCAGGAGTGTAGGGATGTCCACTGCAGCCCTTTATTTCCCCTATAACTTAGCCCAGGATCCAGCACAGAGCAAGCACTCATATATGTTTCTGGATAGTAAAGAGCTCAGAGGGGATACCTTCTGATACCTGGCAAGAGACTTCCAGGCCCTTCAGTCCCAAACACTGACTTCTTAGAGTCACAGACTGATCCCATGAAGGGAGCTGATAGGAAATGGAGTCCAACAGCCTCATTTTACAGATGGGAAAACTGAGGCTCAGGGCTTAAGGGACTTGCCCCGGGGGAACCACTACTAAACCTCTGAAAAAGAATTCTAAGTTGGATCCTCCTGCTCCCAAATCTAGCCCTGAATTCACCAGAATACAGAGAACCCTCTGGTCACTTCTGCTCTCCCACACCTCTTTTCTCCTCCCTCACCTGGGCAGAAGCTCCTCAGGTCTTCATGCTCCAGCATCCATGGGAACTCCTTCTGCTCTAAATAAGAGATCATGTCTTCTGGGGGACCTGGAAGCCCTGGGCAAGGGAGAAAAGGATGTTAGCTCATTATGGAGTTCTCTTTAGGGAAAGGTTGGGAAGTCTAGTAACTCTACATGATGACTCTCTCCATGGGGTTCCCACAGTAGTCTTCCCTCACCCTTTAGTGTCTATAATTCAGAAGCCTAGGGTGGGATGTGCCTATTACCCTGCTAGGGGGACTAGAATGAGCAACAGTCCCCCTCCCACCCATCCTGTTCTGGTCCATTCTGGCAGAAAACTTCTAAACCCCCACAGTGAGTCTGAAGGTCAGGGTTCTAGGTCAGTCTGAAGCCCCAGACACAGGGACCTCAAGGGAGCAGCTTTTGTCCCATAACCCTGCCTGCTCCTCCCTTCCTGACACGTCTATGAGTCTCATGGACCCTCCTCTGGAGGAATCTCTGCCTCTTCTCCTGGGGAACTCTACAATCCTCATTGGGCCCAATGCTGTCTCTTAGCCAGTCCACTTATCCTGACAATCACAGAGGAGGGTAAGCCGGGCCTGCAGGAGGTTTACAGGGGGTCCTGGAGGAGAGTCTCCACGGTATGTAGGGTGGGGAGGGGAAGGGGGAGAAAATCAGGGAACCAATCTGGTACTAGAACGTTAAGATCTAAGGCATTTTCTTCAGAGAAGATTGAACTCAATCTATAATTTTCCATTATTTGGAAATGAGAGGCAGCTAGAAGGGCAGTGGCCAGGAACCTAGGATTAGAGGCAGGAAAGCCTCCGTTAACATTTCAACACAGACAACTCCTACAGGGGTACCTGAGAAGAAGCCACTTAATGGAATATAGTTCCTCATCTGTAAAATGGAGATGATTGTGTCACTGAATTAAGAAGATGAAAATGATGAATAATTGTTATAATATTACAAAGAAAACCCTCGCAGAGCCCTGGGTCAAGAGCAGGTTGTTATAAGTGCTTCATCCCTTCCCTTCCTTCCTCACTTTCTCTACTGGAGGCTTAGGGCAATAGGAGGGAAGACTAAGGATAAATCACCTCTCCTGGGAAGACCTAGGAGCTCTGTGCTATGAGTTTATACTGATTAAAGAGAAAAAGATCACCAATAGTAGATCTAACCTAGAGAGGAAGAGGATGGAAAGAAAACCCTCCTGAATAGTTTCCTAGATGAGTTTGGGAGACTCAGTTCCAGACCAGGGAGAAGTGATATGGAATTAACTCTGAGATTACTTCCACGTCTCAGATTCTCCAACAAACATTTGATCTCAGAATTCAGAAGCACCAAAGGGAAGTCCCAAATCTTGGTGCAAAGGCCTTTTACAAGAGAACCAGGTAGGAGGGCGGCCCTGGCTCTGTGACATTCTTCCTCTTGATTGAAAACTTCTCCCAACCCTGCCTGCTGCTGGGGGTGATATTCCCTTGAATGGCAGACTTGGGCAGCAGGGCGATATAGCAACTTCCCGCGGGAGTCCTATAATATTTTTCTGTGGGTAATAACCTGAGGTGGAGAGAGGAGGCTAAGGAAATGGGAGAATAATAATGACTCAAAGGCAGAACTGGAAACACATGGGGAGTAATGCAAACTCCAAGGAAATAAGAGGAATAAGAGAATAGGTGGGGAGTATCAACTCCTTGATACTCCTAGACAAGAGAGTCTGCTTTGGGGGCAACAGTGTCGCTAGAAAAAGTGGGGAGTCTTAACTCCTTGGGGTCTCCTATAGCAATAGGAGGCACTGAGGGCAACCACGTTGCTAGGAAAGGGGGAGTCTCAACTCCTTGGTGCCACCTATAGACAAGGGAGTCTGACCATTAGTAGGAGGCACTGGAGGTGACAATGTCGCTAGAAAAGGGGGGAGTCACAACTCCCTGGTGCCTCCTATAGCAATAGGAGGCTTTGGGGGGACTGAGTCGCTAGGAAAGAGATACAGTGAAGCAAGAGAGTAAGAAGAGAGAGAGAGTAAGAGTGAGTAAGAGTAAGACTGAGAGAGTTAAGGAGGGAAGAGGGAGAGAGGAAGTGAAGGGGGAGAGAGCTAGTTAGAGAGCCAATAAGAGGGCGCTAGTAAAGGGCTAGTAAGAGAGTTTCGCGCTAGTTCCCCAGTATTTATTGAAGGTTTTAGGAATGTGGATCAACAAATACGTAACATGACATAGGTTTTAACATTGAATTGACAATGATAAGATCAAAGAGATGGAGACTAATCTAACCAAGCTTTGCAAATGAAAGTACTCCAAGCCAAGACAGCGAGGCCCAGCTCATGAATTTGCCCATCCTTTGCTAGTGCTTCCACCTGTCCCTTTCCATACAATGACCATCAAGAGGTCTGACCATGTGTCTGGTAATACAATATCAATACATCAATCATACTTCCCAGATGCTAACATGCCTGGTATGCTACAGAAGAGGGCTCCTTACCCATAGAAAGCAGGTTCTGGGCATTCTCCAGCATCACCTCCTTGTACAACTCCTTCTGTGCAGGAGACAAGAGGCGCCACTCCTTCTGCGTGAAGTCCACAGCCACATCCTTGAATGTCACCACCTCCTAGAGAAGCCCAAGTCAGAGCACAGAGGGCTGAAAGCCACATCACAATCATAATAAAGAGCCCTGCCCCCTCCACCCCCACCCCATGTCAGTTACAGGAGGAAACTGACAGAGAAGGGAGGGTCTCAAAGATTCTGCTCTTTGTCAGTATCAGAGTCAGCACTAGAAGGTGAGTCTTTTCTCTCTGTCTCTCTCTTTCTCTTTTTCCCTTTCCTCCCCTTTCTCTCACCCCTAATAAATGCTCATCAATCTGGTAATGAGCCCTGAGATCAGTTTTTACTTATAACCCTGTGGAAATAATGAGAAAGGAGAGACAAGCTTGGGGACTCAGGATACAACCCAGGAGAACAGCTGAATTGTCCATAGCTTCTGACCACATAATGTTGCTGTTAGCCTTATAAAATATTCTCCTGCTTCTGCTCATACTTTGCATCAGTTCATGGAAGTCTTCCCAGGTTTCGCTGAAATGATACTGCCTGTTATTTCTCATAGCCCAACAGGGTTACACTATAATCACACACCACATGTTCGGCCATTCCACAATTAATGAATGTCCCTCAATTTCTAATTCCCTGCTACCACAAAAAGATCTGCTATATAAATATCATTGTGTAAATAGGATCTTTCCCCCTGTTGTAGATCTCTGGGACACATGCCTAGATCAAAGAGTATGTACACTTTGAAAGACTTTTGGGCAAAGTTCCAAATGGCCCCCAAAGGGTCTGTTAATGGACAACTCCACCAAAAGTGCATGAGTGTCCCAGGTTTCATACATCTCCGACATGATCATGTTCTATTTCTGGCACAATGGCCAAATTGTCAGGCATGAGAGGGTGCCTCAGAGGTATTTTTACTTTGCAGTTTAAGCACACAAATGCTTAGCCTAATTTGAGATTGTGAAGACTGGATTTACCTGTCTCCTGATTATAATAATGAAGATACTTAGTCTAACAAAATCAGGAATGTCTTGTGAATTTTACATTACTCCGCCTTACTTAGTCTAACAAAATCAGCAACGTCTACACACATACTTAAGGATTATGTACCTAGGAGGATGGCTTTTGATAGACATGTGCAGAAACAGCCAACACACCCCTGGGATGTGTGAATGCAAAAATGTGGGTTTCAAGACTGTGAATTGCCAAAACTATAAAGATAATTTTAGTGTCATGATTTTTTATCAAAAATAAGTGGTCGCCATGGGAAAAATTCCCAAATAGGAAATACCCAAGTCAGCTGGGTTTTATGAAGATTTTAATTAATACGAATGAAGGAATTAAGGGAAGAGAAAGAGACAGAGTAAGAGGAAATAGTAGGAAAAGGCCTAGGCCATTCTAGGCCTGAGCCTTAAGAGACTAGTCAGTCTTTAATCCACTCACCACAAGATTTTGTCTCAAGCAAAATTCTAATTCTTCACTGAAATCCTCAACTCCTGAACTGAGTCCCAAGACCAGCTCTGACTCCTAACCTCCATTTCAGCTTCCAAAGGTGAATTACATCCAGAGCCCTCCAGCTCCTTCCTTTTAAAGAAAAATTTCTCTTGTGTCACCTCCCCTAAATTTTTATATCTACCAATCACAGTAGATGCTTTACCTAGGACAGCCCATTCTTCGTTTTTAGTTCTCACCTTCTCTGGGTAGATTATATCTTCTGAGTACTTCACACCTCTTTGCTAAGCTTGCCCCTTGCAAGTTACCTGACCTTTTAGTGATTAATTAGACCTTCATAGGTCCTTAGCATCCTTTTGTATTAGATCCAAAAATAAACCTAGCTTAAGGTTTTGGCCTCACTATAAGTATTAGTTAAGTACTTTTTCATTGTTCAGTAAGGAGTTTTATAACTTTATCTTCCTCTAAAGCATTGTCTAAGTATGGGTGGAGTAATGTTAAAGTTCCCAATACTGATCAAGTACCTTCATTGTTTAAAATAGGGAATAGCTTTAACCAAATGTTCCAAGGTAGAATCTGAGAAATTTTAAGATTCACAATTGTCCTAAGTCAAGCTTCAGCTACCATTGGTACAGATGAGACACAGGAAAGTGATGTAAAACCGTCTATATATTTGGCGTCACTTCCTCTCTTCGGCCTCTTTCCCCGGAGAGGCTGGCAGCATGCTACGTGTTTCCAGCATCTTGGCGTGGCTGAAGCTATTGTATGCTTTGGAGGTGACTTTTCCCTTGATACTATACTGGGAGAAACTGAGTAGCTAGTTGAGGTTCAGGCATTTTAGCTGAGCCCTCTTGGAGTTTTAGGCTGATTCCTTTCTGCCTTACCTTCCAACACTATCCTCTTAAAAGCCTCTAATCTTCCACCTGGCACAGGCCAGGCAGAAGAAATCCTATACCCTTTCCCTCTCCCTTCTTAATCTCTTTCCTCTACATTAATTAAAATCACCATAAATTTACAGCTGACTTGCATATTTTATTTGGGATATCCCCTGGCAACCAATAAACAATTTAGATGTAGGTCACAACCCTAAAATTATCTTTACAAGATAGAGGCAATTACCAAAAAAAAAATGGAAAAGTTTGATTACTTAAAACAGAAAAACTGGGGGGCAGCTGGGTAGCTTAGTGGATTGAGAGCCAAGCCTAGAGATGGGAGGTTGTAGGTCCAAATCTGGCCTCAGACACTTCCCAGCTGTGTGACCCTGGGCAAGTCACTTGACCCCCATTGCCTAGCTCTTACCACTCTTCTGCCTTGGAGCCGATACACATACAAGATGGAAGGTAAGGATTTACAAAAAAAGAAAAAAAAACAAAACAGAAAAACTGTTGCACAGAAACCTAAACTGTTTGCCTCAGTCTCCTCAAATGTGAAATGATGAGAATAAGAACATTTATCCCAGAGGGTTATTATACAGATTGCTGAAAGCAGAATTTTAGGAGAACATAAAGCACTTCAATCTGTCTATGTCTCATTCTTTGCCACTGAGCCGGATTCCTTTGTAACAAGGCTAAGATGTGTCCCTCAGAACCTCCCTATTTGCACAGAAAATTCCCAGGCCTTCCAGAAACTCACCCTTTTCTCTCCAGCCAACAAGGGAAGGACTAGATCAGTGAGGAATTCTACAGAAGAGGAGGAATGTACCAGTTGCTGGCTCTGGTAGTTTTACTCGAGAACACTCGAAGCTCCTCTTCAGAGAAAAAGACCTCATTTCTCTGTGATGGCCCTTCATGGGCTCACCCCAAACTCCTCGGACTCTCTCTCAATTTGGGCACACAGCAGCAGAAGGCCAATAGAAGGGTCACACACTCACACTCACACACACTCACACTCACACACACACACACACACATACACGGGAGATCTCTGGGGCATCCCCGGCTAACTGATTCTGGCTATCACTGGCAAGGACCCTGATATTTCCTACAACAACCTCCACTTGCATATACTGACCATCCAGCCTCTTCCTCTCCTCTCACACCTCCCTCCTCCTCCTCTGACCCAGGAACACTGGCCTCCTGGATGATCCTTGGCCAAGACCTTCCATGGTCTGACTCTGGGCCTTTCCAGGGCCTGTCTGTGTCCCTGCAGAGAATGTTCTCCCTCCTGCCTCAGAGCTTCCTTCAAGTACCAGCTGAATCCTCCCCTCAGGAACCAATGATCTCCCCAGAACCCTTAGAGTCTTCCCTCCCATGATGAATCCCTCCATCCTGCCTGCATAGAGCTGGTTTGGACACAGCTGCTGAGGGGTCTCGTTGGTCAGACTCAGGGGGCCTGGAAGGCAGCCAATGGTTTCTATCTTCCTTTGTGCTGACAGTGCCTGGCACACACCAGGGTGTTCCTCCACACTGGCTGACTTGGGTTAAGAAATAGTAAAGAGGAAGGAGCCAGAGAGACCCAGGAAGACTCCAGGACCTGAGGCAAAAGCCAGGGAGCAGCACCAGGAGACAATGTCTTCCCTGAGGATGGCACAGACCAAGGGACATCCTCAACCTCGGCTCTAGACCACACTCAAGAGGGAATAGGTGAAAAGAAGCAGAGGAAGAAGATGTGAGTGTTGCCAGGCAAGCAGAGAGAACAAAGACAGGATCCCTAGACAGGGAAGAAGAAGGAATCAATGGTCTTCCTTGGTGCTCGTTTGTGCACAGCAGGAAATCTGACATGGGAGGCAGAGCCCAGGCGGAGCTCTTGGAGTATAAACTGACCAAGGGCCAAGGAATCATTCCCAAAGCTGAGAAGAGAGTCAGGAAGGGCTCTTCCTCATACCTGGGAATTGGAATTGGGGATAGAAATAACCCAGCAGGAAGGAAGGTGAAGCTTCCTAGCCCATCTTGTGTCAAAGCCAGGGTAGGGGCTAATATAAGGAATAGGGGATTTGAACCCATGAAGTGTGCAGAGGGTAGAGGCACGGGGTAGCAGAGTACAGAGTTCTGGAGTTCTACTGGAGAGAGACACTTAGCCTCGGGCTGAATTCATTCTCTCTCTGGCTTTACCTGGAGGGAGACTGTCTACCTGCTTCCCTGATACCTGACTGAAACATCTGGGTTTCCTGTGTGATCCTGAACATCTGAGCCATCTGTCTGTGAGAATTAGGTTTGGGGCCTTTGCAGCCAAAACCTCTTCTTGGGCCCTGTCCTGCCTAACAGCCAAACTACCTCCATTACCACCAAAAGCGGGGTTGGTTTGGGTTAGTGTAGGATATTTATATTGGGGTCTGGGTCCCTAGACCAATAGGTGAGTCGAGTATAGTTAGATCCAAGAAGACTCCTGGTGACAGAACATTGAGATCTTGTGGGGTTTGGAGAGATGGCAATAGCTTAAGTTATCCAAATTCATTTTTACCTTTAAACAAGTCTTCATTCCATCTTGGTAGAGAGGGAGGTATGTGTGTGTGTGTGTGTGTGTGTGTGTGTGTCTGTGTGTGTGTCTGTGTCTGTGTCTGTGTGTGTGTGTGTGATATCTCAGTGTCTGGCTTTCCCAGCACTGGGCTAAGACTTTCCAAAACACTGTAATCTTCTGTTACTGGCCTAATTACACATCCAATCCCATCCCCAAAAATCCTACCATTATTTCAGGATTCACTGGTTGAGGGGGCTCCTACCTGGGGCTGGAATGCACTTACCTGGGCTGGGAGTCTGTCCCTCTCAAAGGCCATCCCTGAGGCTCTAGGTTCCCTGTAGAGGCAACAAAGTAGCCTTAATGAGTCCATCTGGTGAAGCTCCCTCATCTTTTCCCAGCCTTGTCTTTGTAGGGGTTAAATTAGGAGTTTTGACAAAACGAGAACAGTTTTTAATCTTTTAAGTTTTAATGAGAAAATAGTCTAACTACCACTAATAACAACCAACCCCACAAAGCTCCAACCCAATCCAGTCCAATCAAAACCAAATCAATCACTGTTCAATCCAACTTCAATCATGTCTGTTAATGAAGACCAGGCACCTTCAAAAAGTTCAAGAAAGAAAAAATCCTAACAGACCAAACCAAAATGGAAAAGCCCTCTAAAGGCTAAAGCCAAAAAGCCCTCTGAGTAAACTCAGGACCTCCAGGTTCCCCCTTATATTAAAAAAGGAATAAAGAATAAAGGAAAGAAGAAAACCAACTTAAAAGAAACAAAGATGAAAAGGGAGACCTCACTTCTAATGAAGAGGAAATTAAGGGAGTCATCAAAAACAATTTTGACCAATTACATGGTGATCTAATTGATATAGATGAATATTTAAAAAAATATAAATTTCCTAGATTAACAGAAGAAGAAACAGAATACTTAAATAATCTCATATCAGAAAAAGAAATTGAAGAAGCCATCAAAGAACTCCCTAAGAAAAAATCCCCAGGACCAGATGGATTCACAAGTAAATTCTATCAAACTTTCAAAGATCTAATCCCCATACTAATCAAACTATTTGACATAATAAGCAAAGAAGGAGTTCTACCAAATCCCCTTTATGACACAAATATGGTACTGATTCTAAAGCCAGGTAGATCAAAAACAGAGAAAGAAAACTATAGACCAATCTCCTTAATATATATAGATGAAAAAATTTTAAATAAGATACTAGCAAAAAGACTCCAGCAATTCATCACAAGGATTATTCATTATGACCAGATGGGATTTATACCAGGAATGCAAGGATGGTTCAATATTAGGAAAAACATCCACATAATTGACCTAATCAACAAGCAAACCAACAAAAATCACGTGATTATCTCAATAGATGCAGAAAAAGCCTTTGACAAAATGCAACACTCCTTTGTATTGAAAACACTAGAAAGTATAGGAATAGAAGGGCCTTTCCTAAAAATAATAAACAGTATTTATCTAAAACCATCAGCCAACATCATCTGCAATGGGGATAAACTAGATGCATTCCCAATAAGATCAGGAGTGAAACAAGGATGCCCATTATCACCTCTAGTGTTTAACATTGTACTAGAAACAGTAGCAGTAGCAATTAGAGAAGAAAAATAAATTGAAGGCATTAAAATAGGAAAGGAGGAGATCAAGTTATCGCTCTTTGCAGATGACATGATGGTTTACTTAAAGAATCCTAGAGAATCGACCAAAAAGCTAGTGGAAATAAACCACAACTTTAGCTAAGTTTCAGGATACAAAATAAATCCACAAAAATCATCACCATTTCTATATATTTCCAACACAGCTCCACCACAAGAATTAGAAAGAGAAATCCCATTCAAAATTACCTTAGACAAAATAAAATACTTAGGAAAGTATCTGCCAAGACAAACACAGAAATTATACGAACACAGCTACAAAACGCTTTCCACATAATTAAAACTAGATCTAAATAATTGGAAATACATTAATTGCTCATGGTTAGGATGATCTCACATAATAAAAATGACAATCCTACCCAAATTAATTTACTTATTTAGTGCCATACCCATTGAACTACCAAAAAACTTTTTTTATTGAATTAGAAAAAACTATAACAAAGTTCATTTGGAAGAACAAAAGATCAAGGATATCCATGGAAATAATGAAAACAAAAATGCAAAGGAAGGACTTGCAGTCCCAGATATCAAACTATACTATAAAGCAGTGGTCATCAAAATAATTTGGTACTGGCTAAGAGACAGAAAGGTCTTGGGGTAAGTGACCTCAGCAAGACAGTCTATCATAAGCCCAAAGATTCCAGTTTTGGGGACAAAAATCCACTATTTGATAAAAAAAAAACTGCTGGGAAAATTAGAAACAGTATGGGAGAGATTAGGTTTAGATCAACATCTCATACCCTACACCAAGATAAAGTCAGAGTTGGTGAATGACTTAAATACAAAGAAGGAAACTAGGTATATTAAGTAAACACAGAATAGCATACATGTCAGACCTTTAGGAAAGGAAAGATTTTATCTTCATGCCAAAAACCTCTGACAAAAGTGTAATTACTCAAATTTAAAAGGAAGTAAAACAATTGTACAAAAAATCAAGCCATTCTCCAATTGATAAATGGGCAAGGAACATGAACAGGCAGTTTTCAGCCAAAGAAATCAAAACTATTAATAAGCACATGAAGAAGTGCTCTACATCTCTTATAATCAGAGAGATGCAAATCAAAACAACTCTGAGGTATCACCTCACACCTAGCAGATTGGCTAACATGACAGCTATGCAAAGTAATGAATGCTGGAGGGGATGTGGCAAAGTGGGGACATTAATTCATTGCTGGTGGAGTTGTGAACTGATCCAACCATTCTGGAGGGCAATTTGGAACTATGCCCAAAGGGCGATAAAAGATTGTCTGCCCTTTGATCCAGCCATGGCACTGCTGGGTCTGTATCCCAAAGAGATTATAAGGAAAAAGACTTGTACAAGAATATCCATAGCTGCACTCTTTGTGGTGGTAAAAAATTGGAAAATGAGGGGATGCCCTTCAATTGGGGAATGGCTGAACAAATTGTGGTATATGTTGGTGATGGAATAGTATTGTGCTAAAAGGAATAATAAAGTGGAGGAGTTCCATGGAGACTGGAACAACCTCCAGGAATTGATGCAGAGTGAGAGGAGCAGAACCAGGAGAACATTGTACACAGAGACTGATACACTGTGGTACAACCGAATGTAATGGACTTCTCTACTAGCAGCAATGAAGTGATCCAGGACATTTCTGAAGGACTTAAGAAAAAGAATGCTGTCCACATCCAGAGAAAGAACTGTGGGAGCAGAAACACAGAAGTAAAACAGTAAAAATCAGTAAAAGTAAAAAAAAAAAGCTTGATTACATGAGTTGAAGGGATGTGGTTGAATCTAAATGAACATCCTGGTGCAAATATCAACAATTTGGAGATAGGTCTTGATCAAGGACACAAGTAATACCCAGTGGAAGTGTGAATCAGATACAGGAGAGGGTGGGGAAAGAACAGGAATCACGTAACCGTGGAAAAACATTCTAAGTTAATTAAAGACAATTTTCCAAATTAAAAAAGAAAAAAAAAAGCTCATCTTTCTTACTGCCTTTGGGCTCACTCTTGGCTGGACCTCAGAAGAAAGCTGCCCTGATCTCCCTCAAGCTCAGGATCTGGCTCAGCCCTGTCCCTCCCTGGGCCAACCATGGCCCTCTGTACCCCGAGCTGGGAGAGGGAAGGGGCACAGAGGGCAGAGATTTTCCCTTTTCTTCCCAAGCCTGAGGCTGCCCCATAGGAATCTCCCCAGTGTGAGGAGCTGTAAGTCACCCAGAGTCAGGCCTGCCCTCAGGGGAGAGCCTGCTACCAGCAAAAGGGAGGAGGGGCAGCCTGGGAAGAGAAGAGGGTCTGAAGGGGCAGATGAGCCCCTCCCTCTATTCCTCCTCTTCTGCCCCCTCCCTTCTCCCATCCTCCCAGACCCCCAAGAGGCAGCAGGGCTTTGGGATCCCACACAGGAGGGGCCCAGGCTGAGACCAAACCCCCCTGGCAGAGAAGAGGCCTGAGGGCTCTGCCAGAAGGGGGAGCAGGGAAGCCTGGGAAGGAGAGCCCAGGGAGGGGCTGGGAAGGCACAGGGTCCAACAGAGCTCCTGGTAAGGAGGGCAGGGACCCTGGAGAGACTCAAGTGTTCCTGGGGGCGGCTGAGTCTGGAAAAAAGGGTGAAGGGGGGCTGGGGTCTCCCTAGGAGCCAGGAAGGGATCCTGGGACCCTCTGGCACAGCTGAGGCTGGGAATCCCTAAAGGGAAATGGATCCAGGGAGCCCAAGGACTGGGCCTTGATGGGGACCAACTCAAGGACCAGGGGGCCAAAGAAGGGGGTCAGGAAAGGGCTTTGGCTCCTGGGGAGTCCAAGGGCAGGAAGACAGAGCTCAGGGATCCTCCCAAAGGGCTGGCTCTGAGGGTTCCTACCTCTAAGCAGGAGTTGTGGGTCAGGACACCAGGGTCCAGGAATCCCTGGGCTCCTGGAATGGCCCCTCTCACCCTCTAGAGTCCACCCCAGGGTTGGGATTCCCCAGGGGCCTCGCCCAAGTTGGGCAGGAGAGAGCCCTCTACCTTCCCTCCCCCACCACCCTGGGGACCCTTCCATGCCAAGCCCACAGACTACCTAGATACAGCCTAAAAGAGATGGGGGCAGCAAAGAGCTCCTGGGAGACAGCGGGACCCCATGGGGGAGAGGGGGGTTGCTGAGGAAATGTGAGGCCCAAAATGAGGGGCCATGTGGGGGTGCTGGGGGGTGATTGAACCATCTCAGGAGAATTGGGCAGGTGAAGCGGGGGTCAGTGCAGGGGGGAGGGAGAAAAGGAGAGGGGGAGGGGAAGGAGAGGGAGAACCAGAAACCCAGTCAGAGATGAGGCCAAGGGGCCAAGATGGGTCCAATCTGACAAGAAACTAGCCCAAAACCAAAGCCCTGCTCTCCAAGGAGGGGGAGGGGCTGCAGGAGGACCCCACCCCTGGGCACCTCCCCATCCCATAAGTCCTCAAGTGAATACTGTAGGCCCTTCTTGGGCTGAGGGAGGGTGGTGGGGTCACTCCTAGTGGGGGGGGGGGCAGGCTCCAGGTTCAAAGACAAAATGGGGAGCCGCCAAGAGCACAGGAAGGGTCTGAGGCCAGACTGGAACCCAGGCCCACCCCACAACACTCTACAGGCACAGGCGGGGCTCCCTTTACCAGAGAGCTGTCCTCCCTGTGAAGCAGGCTCTCCTCCTCCCTCAGCCCCCCATTCCTGACTTCCACGGCCTTCCTGGGACTCTGCTGGCCTCCTGGACTCTCCTGCCCTTCCTGCCAGCCTCCATTCAGCTCCTCAGGCTACTCCCCCATCAAATATCCCATGATGCTCTTCAGCACTCCCAGCCCTAATGCCTCCATTCCCCCTCCTCCCTGTCACCCCTTTAGCCACGGGACGAAACATCCTCCTGGGAATCCATGAACAAAATCTCTGGCTCCTGGCCAGGAGTACCTTCTCTGGCTGTCCTCCATGGCCAGCTGATAGACTTCCCTTCCCCAGCTCGGACCACTATCCTCCCCCGCTTCCCTACAGCCCAAACATCAATCTCGCCTCCTCCAGGAAGCCCTCCTGAACCCCTCTTCACTCTCCGCCCTCTCTCGGCTCCTTATTGCCTGTTTAGCCTGAATAGAGCAGGCTTGGGGTGACTAAAGTTAAGGCTGCACAAGGGGCGGGGGAAGGGAAGGAGCTCGGGGGTCTGGGGCCCAGAGGCTGGAAGGCAGGACTCCTGGGTCCTTACGCAACGCGGTAAAACTGCATCCGATACTGCCCCTCCCCTTAAGCCCCCTCCAGGCAGGACGTTTTAGCAGGAAAGAAGATCCCGAAGAGGAAGCCAGAAGACACAGCTGACCCCGGTCTGAGACCAGAGCAGCTCCATGGATACGTCGTACCCTGCAGGAAATCCGCGCCCCGGCGCTGACCGTCCCGCTCCGGCCCCGCGTCCTTTCCAGCCCAAGCCAACCCCACCCAGCTTTAGGAGAATCCAGGAATTGGGCTCCAGGAGGGACTCGTAACTGGGAGGATTCGAGCTCAGTCATGCGCTCTGCCTCCCGCCCTCCCCCAGGCTCCTCTCTCTGGCCCCTCCCCTCTCGAGCCCCCCTTTTGCCGCTGTCCCCCGCCACCACTTCATAATTACCGAGGCTGGAGGCGTGGGGCGGAGGGAGTTCCAGGGCCGGCGAACGAGGAGGGAAAAGGTTTGGAAGTGGCGGAGGGGAGGGGGGAACTGAGTATGACCTTCACTTCCGGTTTCCCGTAGGCCTCTGCGCCGCCGGTTCCGAGGCTAGATTACCCCACCGTACGCCCTGAGCCTGGCTCTCCGCCTCTCCTCTCCTCCCCAGCTTCCCATCTAAGCCTCCAGCGTGTGCCCCGCCTCCCACCTGCCCTCCCCTTCATTCCTCAGCGCCCACTTTGGGCCTTTGGGTGAGAGGGATAGTGCTGCCTGTGTTGGCCCAGCTCTGGTCTCCGGCTTTTCGGATAGAAAGAAAAGGGTCCCGGGGCATCAGGCGTCCGGAGGTCGACCTCTTCCAGATCCTAAAACAGTGCGGGATGGGGAGGGGAGGACAGGAACCTCTTCTCTTCCCCCTACCCATGGAGAAAAGAAATGTGGGCGTGGCCATACTCCTGACAGCCTGCAGAGCCAGGCTGAGACTGAGACCTCTGCAGGAAGGACAAAGCCCCGCCCTCATGGTCCACCCTTTCTAGGCAGGTCCCTATTGCCCAGGTGTCCCTGGCCACGCCCCTCTTGCTCTGACCACATTTTAGGGCATAAAAACTTCACAACCAAAGACAAAAACAGCAGAAATAATAAATGCATCCTGTTCAGGTCATGATCCAATAAAAATTATAATAGTAACAATTCATGAAAAGACTAAAAATTAATTGGAAATTGTAAGAAATTAAAAATTAGCTTTTAGGCTAAATATGAGAGTTCTAAATGAATATTTTGGTGGCACATTTAAAAATATTATAGCTTAAGTCAAAATGACTTTTAGTAGCTTTATTTACAAAGTGATGGACATAAGGGTGTGGCCGAGTGGGGTGAGTAACTCACAGGCAGTGGAAAAGGGCTTTTGTCTCTGGGTCTCCTGGGGAGAGGAGTGTGTGGCTCTCTCTGGGACTGACTGTTTCTGACAGATGGAGACAGAGAAATGGAATTAAAGCCTTAATAGCCTCATTGATTACTAATTAAAGGGGGTATATAGAGAGTGGATATATTATTAGATGGAGTGTATGGGGTGTTCAGGGAGGGGTAGTGTCTCTGGTATGGAGGGCTTGTCATGCCCTTCTAGGGCAGCTCTCCAGCCTCTGACCCTCAACTGACAACCAGCTCTCACTTGTGGCTCCCAGTAGCTGCTAGCAGGCGGCAGTGGCCACACCCCAGGCAACGGCTTCGACAGGCCGGCTAAACCTTGTGAGGGTAGCCATCAGGTCGTCGACCCCTGGTGAACTAGGGCTTTGCTCACCCAGCATGTGAAGACGGCTTCGGCTAAACAGGCGAAAGAAACCAATAAGAAGGTTCAATGGCTGAGATGGCGACATAGCAAAGCACTGTGGAGTGCTTAGGGCGTGTTGGAGCACAAAGGACAACACGGCCATCCAATGCAGCTGAGGAAGTCTCCAGAAGTAACGACTTTTCGTGCCACTGGACCGAGGCTTCCAAAGCTAAGAGTGGGACTGTCTCTGTGCATTGACTTTTCCACTTAAATCTTCACGCACAAGTGTCTTTGTGCACAAAAACACACAAAGACAATAGTCATCCTCAGTTACCAAGAGACAACTACTAGACTAGACTAGACTATATTATTAGATAGTCAGAGTAGGAGAGTAGGCTGGGTCTTGGCCTGGCAGAAGATCCTGTCCTCCAAGGCAGAAAGATTTAGGGTTTTTTAGAAAATTTTAGTCAGAATTAGAATCTTGGGTATAGTTAAAAGCTATTATAAGATTACTCTCACTTTACTCTTTTCTATTTCCTATCTGTACTTTCCTATTAATAAACTGTTTTGTGTTTAAAAAGCTGCTCTCTTCATTTTTGTTCAAACTCCTACCCCCCAAAATTTAACCCTTCACATTTACCCACAGCCTCTCAAGGATGTCCCATTTTCTTTTTTTTTTGTTGTTTTTGTTGTTGTTGTTAATTCTGCCATTCTGATGGTTGTTTGATACAATCCTTAGACTTGTTTTAATTTGTTTTTTGACTCTTCATTATTTATATGGCATATTTGTAATTTTTGTAGGTGGTATGGAGGACAGAGCACTGGATCCACAGTCAGAAAGAACTTAGTTCAAATCCAACTCATAAAGTTACAACTGAGCTACCCTTGGCAAGTCCCTTAACTCAGTTTGCCTCAGTTTCCTCATAAATTAAATGAGCTGATGTGAATCTCAAAACTGCTCAGACTATACCTTAGAAGATTTGGTTAAGCTATTCCCCATTTAAACAATGGAGGTGCTTGATCAGAAATGTATTTGGAACTTTAAAATTACTCCACCCTGCTCAGACAGTGCCTTAGGGGAAGATAAAGTTGTAAACTCCTGGTGGAACAATGAAAAAGTCCCTAACTCATACTTATAGTGAAGCTAAAACCTTAAGCTAGGTCTATTTTTAGATCTAATACAAAAGGGTGCTAAGTACCTATAAAGGTTAAATTAATCACTAAAAGGTCAAGCAACTTACAAAAGGCAAGCTTAACAAAAGAACTATGAAGTTTTAGTCTACCCAGAGAAGGTGAGAACTAAAGAGTGGTGAGAACTAAGAATGGGAAGTCCTAGGAAAAGCGTCTACTGTGATTGGTAGACATGAAAATTTAGGGGAGGTGACACAAGAGAAAATTTTCCTTAAAAGGAAGGAGTTCGAGGTGGAGTTTTTTAGTTGGAGTTTAGAGTTAGTTGGAGGAGCTGGGTCTCTGAAACTCAGTTATTTCCATGAAGGACTGGAGTTTTGCTTGGGACAAATCTTGTGGTGAGTGATTAAAGACTGACTAGTCTCTCTTAAGGCTCAGGCCTAGGCCATTTGGCCTAGGCCCTTCATACTATTTTCTCTCTTCTCACTCTCTCCCTTTCCTTAATTCCTTCATTTGTATTAATTAAAATCTCCATAAAACCCAACTGATTTGGGTATTGATTGGTCCTTTAGAAACTGGTTTTCTTTCTTATATTTTTCTTTTTGTTGTTGTTGTTTATAATATTTTTCTTCTGGTAGTATGTTTTAACAGTGCATATGCTTATAAGTTATTTAAGAACACACACACAAGTTGTTAGCTACATCACCAGACAAATGTTTATCTTATTAAAAACAACAACAACAGAAAAACAACTTCCTCAAAACAACTCAATCACAAAATGGAAAATTAAAGCAAAAAGGATATCAATTTTGCCAGTCTAACAAATTCATGCTTTCTCTCTTATTAAGATAATAAAACTTATTCTCACTATAACCATCCATAGGTTGTTTTTCCCATACCATACAAACTTCTTTGCTCTAAAAGCAAACCTCATCTCTAGACTACTTCTTGTTTTTTTTTTTTAATATGGTCAATTTCAAACATTATTCATTGGTTAAAAAAAATCATATTCTAGTCCTCCCTCCCCTCACCCCACCCTTCTCATATCCTATGCACAATTCCACTGGTATTACATGTGTCCCTGATCAGAACCTATTTCCATGCTGTTGATGTTTGCACTAGGATGTTCATCTATGGTCTATATCCCCAATCATATCCCCCTTGACCCCATTTAATCAAGCAGTTGTTTTTCTTCTGTGTTTTTACTCCCACAGTTTTTCCTCTGAATATGGATAATGTTCTTTCTCATAGATACCTCCAGATTGTTCATGATCACTGCATTGCCACTAATGGAGAAGTCCATTACATTCCATTGTACCACAGTGTATCAGTGCCTCTGTACAATGTTTTCCTGGTTCTGGTCCTCTCACTCTGCATCAATTCCTGGAGGTTGTTCCAGTCCCCATGGAATTCCTCCACTTTATTATTCCTTTGAGCTCAATAGTATCCCATCACCAACATGTACCACAATTTGTTCAGCCATTGCCCAATTGAAGGGCATACCCGCATTTTCCAATTTTTTGCCACCACAAAGAGTGCAGCTATGAATATATTTGTATATGTATTTTTCCTTATTATCTCTTTGAGGTACAAACCCAGCAGTGCTATGACTGGATCAAAGGGCAGACAGTCTTTTAGCACCCGTTGGGCATAGTTCCAAATTGCCCTCCAGAATGGTTGAATCAATTCACAACTCCACCAGCGATGCATTAATGTCCTGACTTTGCCACATCCCCTCCAGCATTCATTACTTTCCATTGCTGTCAAGCGAATCTGCTAGATGTGAGGTGATACCTCAGAGTTGTTTTGATTTGCATCTCTCTGATTATGAGAAATTAGAACACTTTTTCACGTGCTTATTGATAGTTTTGATTTCTTTGACTGAAAATTGCCTATTCATGTCCCTTGCCCATTTATCATTTTGAGAATGGCTGGATTTTTTGTACAATTGATTTAGATCTTTGTTAATTTGAGTAATTACACCTTTGTCACAGGTTTTTGTTATGAAGATTGTTTCCCAATTTGTTACTTCCCTTCTAATTTTGGTTACATTGGTTTTGTTTGTACAAAACCTTTTTAATTTGATGTAATCAAAACAATTTATTTTACATTTTATGATTTTTTTCCTAAGTCTTGCTTGGTTTTAAAATTTTTCCCTTCCAAAAGGTCTGACATGTATACTATTCTGAGTTCACAAAATTTACTTATAGTTTCCTTCGTTATGTTCAGGTCATTCACCCATTCTGAGTTTATCTTGGTGTAGGGTGTGAGGTGTTAATCCAAACCTAATCTTTCCCACACTGTCTTCCAATTTTTCGAGCAGTTTTTATCAAACAGTGGATTTTTGTCCCAAAAGCTGGGATCTTTGGGTTTATGATAGACTGTCTTGCTGAGGTCACTTACCCCAAGTCTCTTCCACTGATCCTCCTTTCTATCTCTTAGCCAGTATCATATTGTTTTGATGACCCCTGCTTTATAGTATAGTTCAAGATCTAGTACTGCAAGGCCACCTTCCTTTGCATTTTTTTCATTATTTCCCTGGATATCCTTGAACTTTTGTTCTTTGAAATGAACTTTGTTATAATTTTTCTAATTCAGTAAAAAAAAAAAACATTTTGGTACTTCAATGGGTATGGCACTAAAAAAGTAAATAAGTTTGGGTAGGATGGCCATTTTTATTCTGTTAGCTCCTCCTACCCATGAGCAGTTAATGTTTTTCCAATTGTTTAAATCTAGCTTTAATTGTGTGGAAAGTGTTTTGTAGTTGTGTTCATGTAGTTCCTGTGTTTTTCTTGGCAGATAGATTCCTAAGTATTTTATATTGTCTATGGTGGTTTTAAATGGAATTTCTCTTTCTAATTCTTGCTGCTGAGATGTGTTGGGGATATATAGAAAAGCTGATGACTTATGAGGGTTTATTTTGTATCCTGAAACTTTGCTAAAGTTGTGGTTTATTTCCACTAGCTTTTTAGTTGATTCTCTAGGATTCTTTAATAGACCATCATATCATCTACAAAGAGTGATAGCTTGGTCTCCTCATTGCCAATTTTAATACCTTCAATTTCTTTTTCTTCTCTAATTGCTACTGCTAGTGTTTTGAGTACAATGTTAAATAATAGAGGTGATAATGGGCATCCTTATTTCACTCTTGATCTTATTGGGAATGCATCTAGTTTATCCCCATTGCAAATGATGGCTGATGGTTTTACATGAATACTGTTTATGATTTTTAGGAAAGACCTTTCTATTCTTATGCTTTCTAGTGTATTCAATAGGAATGAGTATTGTACTTTGTCAGTTTTTTTTCTGACTATTGAGATAATCATGTGGTTTTTGTTGGCTTGCTTGTTAATATGGTCAATTATGTGGATGGTTTTCCTAATATTGAACTATCCTTGCATTCCTGATATGAATCCTACCTGGTCATAGTGAATAACCCTTGTGATCATTTGCTGAAGTCCTTTTGCTAGTATCCTATTTAAAATTTTTGCATCTATATATATTAAGGAGATTGATCTATAGTTTACTTTCTGTTTTTTACCTGCATGCCTTCGGGATCAGTACCACATTTGTATCATGAAAGGAATTTGGTAGAACTCCCTTCTTGCTTATTATGTCAAATATTTTGTATAATATTGGGATTAGCTGTTCTTTGAATCTTTGATAGAATTCACTTGTGAATCCATCTGGTCCTGGGGATTTTTTCTTAGGGAGTTCTTTGATGTCTTGTTCAATATCTTTTTCTGATATGGGATTATTTAAGAATTCTATTTCTTCTTCTGTTAATCTAGGAAATTTATATTTTTGTAAATATTCATCCATGTCACCTAGATTGGCATATTTATCGCCATATAACTGGGCAAAATAGTTTTTAATGATTACCTTAATTTCCTCTCCATTGGAGGTGAGGTCTCCCTTTTCATCTATGATACTGATAATTTAGTTTTCTTCTTTCCTTTTTTTAATTAGATTGACCAGCACTTTGTCTATTTTGTTTGTTTTTTCAAAATACCAGATGCTAGTCTTATTTATTAATTCAATAGTTCTTTCAATTTCGATTTTATTAATTTCTCTCTTAATTTTTAGGATCTCTAATTTAGTTTCCATATTGGCATTTTTCATTTGTTTCCTTTCAAGTTTTTTGATTTGCATGTCCAATTCATTGACCTCTGCCCTCCCTAATTTGTTAATATATGAACTCAAGAACTGAGTACTGCTTTGGCTGCATCCCGTAGATTTTGAAAGGATGTCTCATCATTGTCATTTTCTTCAATGAAATTATTACTTGTTTCTATGATTTGTTCTCTAACCGATTTTGGAGAATTATATTATTTAATTTCCAATTAATTTTTTATTTGGCTCTCCATGTACCCTTGCTGATCATTATTCTTAGTGCATTATGATCTGAAAAGGTTGAATTTATTATTTGTACTTGTCTGCATTTGTTTGTCATGTTTTTATGATCTAGTATATGGTCAATCTTTGTGAATGTACCATGTGCTGTTGAAAAGAAGGTATATTCCTTTTTGTCCCTATTTATTTTTCTCCATATATCTATTAATTCTAATTTTTCTAAAATTTCATTCACATCTTTTACCTCTTTCTCGTTTGTTTTTTGATTTGACTTATCTAAATTTGATAGTGCTAGGTTCAGGTCTCCCTCTAGTATAGTTTTACTATCTATTTCCTCCTTCAATTCCACTAGTTTCTTCTTTAGAAATTTGGATGCTATACCATTTGGTGCATACATGTTGATTACTGATATTTTCTCATTATCAATACTCCTTTGATCAGGATGTATTTAACATCCCTATGCCTTTTAATCAGATATATCTTTACTTTGGCTTTGTCAGATATCTTGATTGAAAATCCTGCCTTAACTACAAAACACTCGCCACACAACTAAAACTAGACTTGAACAAACGGAAAAACATTAACTGCTCATGGATAGGACGAGCCAATATAATAAAAATGACCATCCTACCCAAACTTATTTATCTATTTAGTGCCATACCCATTGAACTACCAAAATACTTCTTCACTGATTTAGAAAAAACCATAACAAAGTTCATTTGGAAGAACAAAAGATCAAGGATATCCAGGGAAATAATGAAAAAAAAAAACACAAATGAGGGGGGCCTTGCAGTCCCTGACCTAAAACTATATTACAAAGCAGCAGTCATCAAAACAATTTGGTACTGGCTAAGAAACAGAAAGGAAGATCAGTGGAATAGACTGGGGGAAAGCGACCTCAGCAAGACAGTATACGATAAACCAAAAGATCCCAGCTTTTGGGACAAAAATCCACTATTCAATAAAAACTGCTGGGAAAATTGGAAGACAGTGTGGGAGAGACTAGGAATAGATCAACACCTCACACCCTACACCAAGATAAATTCAAAATGGGTGAGTGACTTAAACATAAAGAAGGAAACCATAAGTAAATTGGGTAAACACAGAATAGTATACATGTCAGACCTTTGGGAGGGGAAAGGCTTTAAAACCAAGCAAGATATAGAAAGAATCACAAAATGTAAAATAAATAATTTTGACTACATCAAACTAAAAAGCTTTTGTACAAACAAAACCAATATAACTAAAATCAGAAGGGAAACAACAAATTGGGAAAAAATCTTCATAGAAACCTCTGACAAAGGTTTAATTACTCATATTTATAATGAGCTAAATCAATTGTACAAAAAAATCAAGCCATTCTCCAATTGATAAATGGGCAAGGGAAATGGATAGGCAGTTCTCAGATAAAGAAATCAAAACTATTAACAAGCACATGAAGAAGTGTTCTACATCTCTTATAATCAGAGAGATGCAAATCAAAACAACTCTGAGGTATCACCTCACACCTAGCAGATTGGCTAACATAACAGCAAAGGAAAGTAATGAATGCTGGAGGGGATGTGGCAAAGTAGGGACATTAATTCATTGCTGGTGGAGTTGTGAAGTGATCCAACCATTCTGGAGGGCAATTTGGAACTATGCCCAAAGGGCGACAAAAGAATATCTACCCTTTGACCCAGCCATAGCACTGCTGGGTCTGTACCCCAAAGAGATAATGGACACAAAGAATTGTACAAAAATATTCATAGCTGCGCTCTTTGTGGTGGCCCAAAACTGGAAAACGAGGGGATGCCCATCAATTGGGGAATGGCTGAACAAACTGTGGTATATGTTGGTGATGGAGTACTATTGTGCTAAAAGGAATAATAAAGTGGAGGAGTTCCATGGAGACTGGAACAACCTCCAGGAAGTGATGCAGAGCGAGAGGAGCAGAACCAGGAGAACATTGTACACAGAGACTAATACACTGTGGTATAATCGAACGTAATGGACTTCTCCATTAGTGGCGGTGTAATGTCCCTGAACAACTTGCAGGGATCCAGGAGAAAAAAACACCATTCATAAGCAAAGGATAAACTATGGGAGTGGAAACACCGAGAAAAAGCAACTGCCTGAATACAGAGGTTGAGGGGACATGACAGAGGATAGACTCTAAATGAACACTCTAATGCAAATACTATCAACAAAGCAATGGGTTCAAATCAAGAAAACATCTAATGCCCAGTGGACTTACGCGTCGGCTATGGGGGGTGGGGGGGAGGAAAAGAAAATGATCTATGTCTTTAACGAATAATGCTTGGAAATGATCAAATAAAATATATTAAAAAAAATTCAAAAAAAAAAAAAGAAAATCCTGCCTTCTTTCTATCAGTTGAGGTCCAATAAGTTTTGCTCCAACCTTTAATTCTAACCTTGTGAGTATCTACCCTCCTCAGGTGTGTTTCTTGTAGACCACATGTGGTAGGATTTTGGATTCTAATCCACTCTCCCATTTGTTTTCATTTTATGAGTGAGTTCGTCCCATTCACGTTCAAAGTTATAATTGTTACTTGTGTATTCCCCAGCATTTTGATATCCTCTCCTAAATTCTGTCCTTTCTTCTTTTGCTATATACTTTTAAACCAGTGGTTTACTTTTAATCAATCTGCATAATCCCCTCTCTTAATATGCTTCCCTTTCTGTCCCCTCCCTTTTTGTCCCTTCTTGTTTTTTTAGGGTTTGTTAAGTTCCCTTCCCCCTCTCTTTCCCTTCCTTTTTGTACTCCCTACCCCCTACCCTCTTAGTTTTCTCTTCTCACTTTCCCTGTAGGATAAGATAGAATTCAAGATCCCAATGGATCTAGATGTTCTTCCCTCTCAGAATTGGTTTCACTGAGAGTATGGTTTAAGTATTGCTTATTAGCACTCTCTTCCTCTCCTTCTTATCTGAGTATTCTTCCCCTCCCCTTCCCATGTGTATCTTTCTGTGATAAAGATAATCCTATTTATTTTATTTCTTCAAATATCTCTTGGTGCCATCTTCGATACTCCCCTCCCTTTTTCTTTTTTTGCATATCATCTTATAGCACTCATTACCCCAATATCTTCCTATGAATAATTCTTCTAATTACTATAATAGGAAATATAATTTTTGAGTTACTAATAACATTTTCCCCATATATATATATATATATATATATATATATAATTTGATCTAATTGTAGTCCTTAAGAAAGTTTGAATAAAAAACATTTTCCCCTTTTCCCTGTCTTTCTTATTTACTTTTTCATGTTTCTCTTGATCCTTCTATTTTGATATCAAACTTTCCACTTAGTTCTGTTCTTTTCATTACAAATACTTGGAAATCTTCTATTTTGTTGAATGCCCATACTTTCCCCTGGAAGTATATAGTCAGTTTTGATGCATAGGTGATCCTTGGTTGAAGACCCAATACACTTCCCTTGGTGCTGAGGAGAGGATGAATCTTGCATCTAGACTGCCACCATGTTTACCCAGAAGTCTCTAGACCCCTTCTTATATTTTTCAATCAGTTCTGTATACATTACAGAAATGGATCTTTTATCACAGAAACTGCCTATGAATTCTTTCTCAGCATCTTTTCAATTTTTAACTGTATTGGTTTTGTTTGTACAAAAACCTTTAAAAATCGATTACAAAAAAAGCTGTCATTTTCCCTTAGGTGACCTCCTCTAGCTCCTGTTTGTTCATGAATTCTTCCTCTTTCTTTCTTCTTTATTTTCAGACGTCATCCAGTATGTCTCTATCATGCCCCTTCTAGGAGCTTTTCTTCATAAACAACATGAGATCATGATCTCTGACTACTTTGTGCCAGACTGTTTTTCAGATTTCCCAACAGCTATTATGTTAAAGCATTAAGTTTATTCCTTATTAGATGGGATCTTTGGGCTCATTAGATGAGATCTTTGGGCTCGACACTAGGCTGTTGTGCCCATTTCCTTCTGTATAAGGTATTTCCTGTATCTCCCACTGATGGACCACTCTACTTTTTAACTACCCTTGGTGTTATCCTGGTATCCTCATTAGCTCTACCATCTAACCCATATTCAGTTATTTGCCAAGTTTTGTCTATTCAATCTCTGCAGTGCATCTCTGGAATATATTCCCTTCTCTTCCCTGAAATTGTCTCCATGCTGATGCAGACCTTCATCACCTCTCACCTGGGCTATTGTACCAGAGCCTAGAGGATCTGCCTACCTTCGGCCTCTCATTTCTCCAATCCATTCTCTATTCAACTGCTAAAGAAAATTTACTAAAATGCAAACCTAACCATGCCACCTGATTCTTTCCAGTTAACAAACTCTAATGGTTCCCTATTGCACCCAGCATTTAAATACAAAAATGCATTGTTTGGCATTCGAAGTCCTTCATAATCCAGCCTGATCTTACATTACAGTCCTATACTTCCTCCCCAACCAAGACTCTTTAGTCCAATGATACTGGCTCCTGGCTATTTCATGAACAAACTCCTCCATCTCTCACATCTGGCCATTTTCTTTGACTGTCCTCCATACCTTCCCTCTTGATCTCTGCCCTTTCACTTTCCTGACTTCCTTTAACTCTCAACTAAAATCTCACCTTCTCTAGAACTCTTTCCTCCCCCTCTTCATTCCAGTGATTTCCATATCTGATTTCATTTCTATAAATACTTTATGTATGTGAATTTTGCAACTACTCCACCCTACTCAGGCCATACTTTAGAAGATCTGATTTAGCTATTTCCTGATTAGTAACAATGGAGATACTTGGTTTTTAACAAAATCAAGTCTTGGGAACTATACATTTCTCCACCCTACTTAGTTAACAAGGTCAGGATGCCTGCACCATACTCAAAGATTTAATTATCTGAGGAAATGGCCTTCAAAAGACATGTGCAGAAAAAGTGGACAGACCCCTGGGCTGTCCTAAGTCAAGATAAGCTATCATTGATACAGATGAAATGAGGAAAGTGATGTAAAACTGTCTATATAAGGCACGTCACTTGCTTTCTTTTTTTCCCCCCGGAGAGACGTCTCTGGCTGGCAGCATGCTAAGTGTTCTGACATCTTGGTGTGGTGGCAGCTATTTGTCTGTGTTTTGGCAGTGAGTTTTCCCTTGAGCTAATTCAGGTTCAGGCATCCTGGCTGAGCCCTCTTGCAATTCAGACTGATTCCTTCCTCCTTCACACTCCAAACCCTTACTTTCTAGATCCCCAAATCTTCCCACTGTGAATCTTAAGATTTCTCAGACTCTACTTCTGAAGATTTGATTAAGCTATTCCCCATCTAAACAATGGAGGTACTTGATCAGGAATGTATTGAGAACTTTATATGCCATACTTAGGCATACCTTAAGGGAAGATAAAGTTGTAAAACTCCTTACTGAACAATGAAAAAGTCCCCAACCCATACTTATGGTGAGGCCAAGCCCTTAAGCTAGGTCTGTTTTTAGATCTAATACAAAATAGTGCTAAGTACCTATGAAGGTCAAATTAATCACTAAAAGGGCAAGCTTAGCAAAGAGATGTAAAATACTCAGAAGTTTTAGTCTACCCAGAGAAAGTGATAAGATGTGAATTAAGAAGGTGATAACAAGATGTGAATTAAGAATGGTCAGTCCTTTGGAAAATGTCTACTGTGATTGGTAGATGTGAAAATTTAGGGGCTTCAGGCAAGAACTTTGCAAATGTGTAAACAAAATTGGTAAGATGCCTTTACATTCCTCCTCAAGAGTCACACTGAGACAACCCTTATAAACCAACACATCTAACTTGGGGAGCACAAACCCTAGAGCAAGCTTACATGAGTAAAATCCCCTCACTGTCTCTGTCTTGAGAGATGCAGAAGCTACTGCTGCTTCTGGCCTAGTGGATTCCAACACCAACACTATCTGCTGATTAGGAGTGGACTCCAAGCCAGCTCCCACCCCACGTTACAAACCTTTTTTCCCAACCTCCCAAGTTGTTTTGGACTACAGAATATTACAAACTCTTTTCACAATCATGCTCCAGAAATTTATCTGAGCTTTTATTTTCAATGTTCACATCATTGGACTTAAATGTTTCTTCTGCTTCCTGACCCACCATCACCACTTACAACTCTTCAAAAATCTTTTTTCATCAGTAGGCAGCATAATCTAGAGAGAACAATCTTCTTTCTTTTTTAAGAAAAAATATTTTTAACATTGTTTTAAAATTCTTGAGTTCCAATTTCTGTCTCTCCCTCTTCCTATCCTCCACCCATTTAGAAGACAAGCAATGTGAAATCATGGCAAAGATATTTTAATATTAGCCATGATGAAAAAAAAACTAGAAAAAACACTTCCCCATCTCTTCAACACTTTCCTCATTCCCTCCTTCATGTCCAGGACTCAGAACCTCCTACTGAGCAGCTACACAGCCACAAACCCTGGGAAACAGACTAATCTGAAAGTAGAGGTCCACATTATTTGAGCTGCTGACAGAAATTGTCTCTTGAGAAGATTCTGTAAGGGATCATTTATATGGATGAATCTAGATTCTATGGAACTGTTTTAAAATAAATTATAATGTAGTAGCACTTCAATCCACAACTGTTTTCCTTATAGAATGATTATATTTTACCTTGTATGTTGTGAATTTCAAAACTACTCAACCCTGCTCAAACCATTCTTTAGAGGATGGGATTTGGCTATTTCCTGATCAATAACAATAGAGATACTTGGAATGACAGAATCAGTTCTTGGAAACTACAATCTCCACCCTACTCAGGGTAACAGGATTTAGGAAGGGCTGCAGCAAAGCTCAAGATTTAATTATTTGAGAATATGACCTTCAACAGACATGTGCAAAGGGGACAGACCTCTGGGCGGTCCTGGGTTAAGCTAGAGCCACCATTGGCACATGGGAGACACAGGAAGTGAGGTAGAGGACAGCTGAGGAGTCTGGGGACTTCCTGTGTGGAGGAAAGGAGGTTGGTGGTGCCTGGTGCTTGAGGTGGAAGCCCTGAGACTGTTTCTCCATTTTGGTCACGTGAGTGATAGGGACTGATCTCTTTTCTTTGCCTCAGCTATCTAAGGGCTTGGGCCTTTGGCCCAGCCTAAGCAGAGTGGGTATTTAAGCCCTATTCCCTTCTCTCTCTTTTCTCTCATACCTTTCTTCCTCCTGTTTGTAATTAAAAACTCTATAAAAGGTTGACTGCTGACTTGAGTTTTCATTTAGGAATTACATAGCTGAATTCCTTGGCGACCTTAAATTAATATATATCAGTCTTTTAAAGTGATTTCCATATCACAATGTGAGAGTGTGAAACACACTAACCCCTTTTATGATCATAGTAGTGTTAACCTTCATTGTTATTCTTATAACACAATCATTAGTTATGAGTTCATACTCAAATATAGTTTGCCTTAAAAAATTATAAACATTAGTTAAGAAACTTAGTTTGGGGTACTATCAAATCTTGTTTACATCTTGACCTTAAGCCTGTAAGCCAGGAGTTTCCTTAAATCCAACCATACCCCTCCTGGGTATATAACAAGTTGGTCAGACAAAAAGAAAGGATGGTCTTGTTTGCAGAAAAAGACAAGTCACACAGGAGGAGGGCTACTCTTCTTTTCAAATATTAGTTAACAAAATTGCTGAATCCTATTATTTCACCATAATCAGTAAAAACACCAAGAACATGAGTACTATAAAGTTACTATACATAGTAATCTTTTTTACACTTCCCAGATTAATCACACTTGTCATTAAATGCCCATATAAACAATTTTACAACCATCCTATTTTTATTATGACTGTATTTTCTGTACTGTGTCATCAGATTTCTTGGCATATAAAAGCTATCTACTAAGCCTCAGGGTCTCTGCTCTTGATTTGACCAGTCTGGCTTAATTAGAAGTCTGGTCTCCTCCCAAAAAATCTATTTAGCTTTGAGTTCTATACTGGTGTGATAAATCTTTGGCCATATATGTAACACAAGCTTTAATGGAAAATAAGTTTAATATTTTATATGTAACAGATAGGATTAGAAATTGTAGAATATAACTTTAGCAGTTATGTTACAGTGGCCTCTGGGTACAATCAATACAGAATATCAAGCTGATAGATACATTGTAATTTTCTATGTAAGATAGCTTTTGATAATGCATTAAACTGAATAGAAGTCATTGGAATGTCAATAAGTTTATTTCACATTTGAAATACACAATATTTCTTGTCTTTTAATTTTTGTTTTATAGAAATTTTCTGGAAATCCTTGTACAGGAAATGATGCTAATTATTTCTTCCCTAAATTAACTCTTTAGATTGGGATGCCATAAAATTATGAATTAAGGGATTAGAGAATAGGTCTAGAATTTTTTTAATTTTTTGAAATTGAAGTATTTAATTGGACATAGCGTAAGCAAAAAACTTGTTTCCACTTTTAATCTTGGTAGCATTGTTTGTACAGCTTTGGATTTAATAAAAAAAAATACTATTTCATACCTTATAAGGTTACCTTTTTCTTATATGGTCATGAATTCTTCCCTTATCAATAAACTAATTTGAAAGATAAACTCTTCTACACTCTCTTAGTTTTCCTATGGGATCACATTTTAGGTCTAAATCATATGCCTCTTTGGACCTAGTCATAGGAGAGCTAATGACAGTAGAGTGAATTGTCTGATTTTGAGCAAGATGAGAATTGAGCGTGAATGTCTGGTTTCTGTAATATATAGCATAAGAGGGAAAATGATAAGACTGAAGGTAAAATAATTTTATTTAATCTAAGGTAGCAGGGAGAAAAGATGGAAAATAAGAGATATATTTTCCTCACTGCTCTATTGAACTTGCTATTATGTGGCCACTATCCTAGTCATTCTCATAGGGAAGTTCAGCCAAAAACAAAACTGAACAAAAAGAACTTCGATATCGCCTCTTCATTCTACTCATCAAAACTTTCTCCACCCATTAACACTCACAAATCTGCCCAGGGGGGCAGTCCATGGGGTGATGCAGGAGACATCACCTTGTAGTCAACTCATGAGATCTTGACACCATTTCTGACTTTTTCTTTCTGACTTCTATTCTCACAAAATGATTTCCATTATACAATCCTCACCTCTGAGTCAAGTTCAGGCACACTCCAGTTATATTGCCACAGAAAGAGGGTAGGGTAAATTTACTTCACACAATAGCAAGACTGGAGATTCATGCAAACATATTTCCACATAGCTTGTATTCTTAAGGTTCCTCCCCAGTGTGGATTCTCCGATGAATAGCAAGACTGGAGCTCCGACTGAATGTCTTTCCACATTGCTTACATTCATAAGGTTTCTCACCTGTGTGAGTTCTCTCATGAACAGCAAGACTGGAGCTCCGACTGAATGTCTTTCCACACTGCTTGCATTCATAAGGTTTGTCCCCTGTGTGTGTTCTCTGATGTACACCAAGATTGGAGCTCCGACTGAATGTCTTTCCACACTGCTTGCATTCATAAGGTTTCTCACCAGTGTGGATTCTCTGATGTTCAGCAAGACGGAAGCTCTGACTGAATGTCTGTCCACATTGCTTGCATTCATAAGGTTTTTCACCAGTGTGGGTTCTCTGATGAACAGCAAGAGCAGAGATCTGCATGAATGTCTTTCCACACTGCTTGCATTCATAAGGTTTCTCCCCAGTGTGGGTTCTCTCATGAAAAGCAAGACTGGAGATCTGTGTGAATGTTTTTCCACACTGCTTGCATTCATGAGGTTTCTCACCAGTATGAATCCTCTGATGAACAGTAAGACTGGAGCTTGTAATGAATGTCTTTCTACATTGCTTGCATTCATAAGGTTTGTCCCCAGTGTGGATTCTCTGATGAACAGTAAGACTGGAGCTACGATTGAATGTCTTTCCACACTGCTTACATTCATAAGGTTTCTCCCCAGTATGGATTCTGTGATGTACAGCAAGATAGGAGCTCCGAACAAATGTCTTTCCACACTGATCACATTCATAAGGCCTCTCCCCATTGTGGGCTCTCTGATGTACAGCAAAATTGGAGTAATGTGTGAATGTCTTTCCACACTGATTGCATTCATAAGGTCTCTCACCAGAGTGGATTCTCTGATGTTCAGAAAGACTGGAACCTGTACTGAATGTTTGTCCACATTGCTTGCATTCATAAGGTTTCTCCCCAGTATGGGTTCTCTCATGAATAGCAAGAGAGGAGATCTGCAAGAATGTCTTTCCACACTGCTTGCAATCATAAGGTTTCTCCCCAGTGTGAATTCTCTCATGAACAGCAAGAGCAGAGCGCTGTGTGAATGTCTTTCCACAGTGCTTGCATTCATAAGGTTTCTCCCCTGTGTGGATTCTTCCATGAATACCAAGATTGGACCTTCGACTGAATGTCTTTCCACACTGCTTGCATTCATAAGGTTTCTCCCCAGTGTGGATTCTTTCATGAATACCAAGATTAGAACTCCGACTGAATTTCTTTCCACAGTGCTTGCATTCATAAGGTTTCTTCACTGTATGGATTCTCTGGTGAAAACCAAGATTGGAGCTCCGACTGAATGTCTTTCCACACTGCTTACATTCATAAGGTTTATCCCCAGTGTGGATTCTCTGATGGATAGCAAGACTGGAGCTCTTACTGAATGTCTTTCTACACTGCTTGCATTCATAAAGTTTGTCTTCAGTGTGAATTCTCTGATGTATAGCAAAATTGAAGTAATGTGGGAATGTCTTTCCACACTGATTGCATTCATAAGGTCTCTCATCAGAGTGCATTCTCTGATGTCCAGCAAGGCAGGCCCTGTGCATAAAACTCTTTCCGCACTGATTACATTCACTAGACATTTTCTCAGTGTGCATTCTTTGATGTTCAACATGAATTGAATTTTGAGGTGCAACACAGAATTCTCTGAAAGCAAAGTTATCGAGACCACCACTCATGAAATTTTGTAGACCCATTTCTTCCACAGGAAGGCTCACCTCTGTTGGATTCGCCTTAATTTCAAGTCTGATCTTTCCTTCTAAATGAAACAAACAGCAAAATATACACGTAAAGTTATATATACACTTACATAACTATCTCCTTTCCTCAACTGTCACAACATAAACCACTTTATATCCTATTTCCTCAGGTAAGAAGAAGACTTCCAATTGAAATGGGCATATTACATCCTTTGAAAATACCATTACCTCAAAGCGAAAGAACAATTTAAAAAACAAAGAGCCTCCCGTCAGATCTTATTGGCTCTTCATAAATAATCTGAGATTTTAGACAGACTAGCATTCTGAACTCTGATCATGACATCAGAAAGGCTGGATTAGTGACTTGACCCAAAATCTGGTGGCTGAGACCAAATCTTGTGACTGGGCAAACTCTGTCCACAGTACTAGACAATTCACTTTCCATCTTTTTCCATTCATTTTCATTATCTATATATTCAATCCTCTCTTCCTAGGTATAAATAACATTGGATGCATATAGACTAAATATTCCTATTACTTCAGCATCTAACTTTTCTGTAAGCGTTTTGGAATTCCCTTGATGATTGCTTTTGACCTTATTTTTTGTTCTAGTATATGAGATCAGATGAAGAAATTCAGCACTGTTTTTTTGCATTTATCCAAGGCATAAAAGGTTTTGTTCTGTTCCCTACTCCTTGAGAGCAGCCATTACTTTTCCTTAAATGCCTCTTTTCACTAAAATGAAATCCTTCTACTAAAAACAATTTGAAGAAAAACATGGCATTTCCAAAATTTAAAACTATGTCTCATATAGTAAGTTGAGTCCATGATCCTTTTGGAAGTAAATGGGCAATAAAGCTTGGAAAAATTCTCTTCCTATTTCCCATCTTATGTAGATACTGGCATTTTCATGATTTTCTTTAAAATCCTAATACAGGTGGTAGTGCATTCTCTTTGTACCTCAGAAACTAACTAAGATTGTTAAGCCTCAGCAAGTCAAAAGACCTCTGTTGCTCTAACCCCCTCAACAAAAACTTGGATATTATAATATCAAGTGACTCCTAAGGTTCCTATGAGGATTGAATGAGATATTTATGAAGTGTATGACACATACTAGGGGCCATAGGCAAATGGTACTATTTATTTTTTCCTAAAACTGTCATCCTCTTCACTCCTTCAGTTTCTGATTTTCTTGTTGAATTAAATACATTTCCATTCCCCAACACTCTTTTCTCCCTGGATCATCTAAGAGTGAGATTCAGGATATGGTGCTTATTCCTAAACAACCTCCATGTCTGGGTTCTAGATTTGGAGATCCAGGACAACCCAGAATGGTATTTCCCTTCCTTTGTATGCTCAGGACACAGCACGGTTCCAAAAACATATTTATTATTAAATATATGTTTACTGACTAGGCCGAGGGTTTATGTCAGGCCAAATCTCTACCAGGATCCTTGCATTCTGGTCTCTTTCCTGGAAGGCAAATGCATGCTCTGGGCTCAGCCATGTTTCTGTCTCTTGCCCTTATTTCTCAGCAGTCAACAGTAACTCAGTTGGAAGTAGAGCCAACCAAATCCTGAAGATTCCAGAGGCTCCTCTATAGGCTCTCATCTAAAGTGAGGTGCTGGGGGACAGCTGGCTAGCTCAGTGGATTGAGAGTGAGGCCTAGAGACGGGAGGTCCTAGGTTCAAATCTGGCCTAAGAGACTTCCCAGCTGTGTGACCCTAGGCAAGTCACTTGACCCCCATTGCCTAGCCCTTACCACTCTTCTGCCTTGGAGCCAATACACAGTATTGACTCCAAGATGGAAGGTAAGGGTTTAAAAAAAAAAAAGTGAGATGCTGTACTCACCTGATTGTCCAAGAACAGGACAAAGACTAAGCCACAGACAACAGGAAAGCTCTTAGACTAATGATTTAGGGAAAGCTTAGCCTCAGATGGCTTCTAGGTAAGGCAGCAGTCTTCTCTAATGTTCATGGGGTGCAGGTCAATGGACAGAAAGAAAATCAGGAAACCAAACACCTTGCTCCAATCCACATTGAAGTCCCTGAACTCAGCTGGGTCCTCACCATGGCAAGACAATCCTGTGACATCTCCCTCCCCATGGATTTCCTTTGCCACTCACAACAGCTTTCCAAATATTTCCTGGTCAGCACCTCTCCATCATGGCTTCCTCCCACCCTTTGCCTCATCTTCTGGGCTGAGAACTTGGCCTCATATTAAACTGAACAAAAGTTGGATCTCTTTGCAGAGCTCTCTTATCCTCCACATCTCACCTACTTAAGCTGCCTCTTCCTCTCTAGCCTCAGGATCAAAGGAAAAGGTCATTTTTTTCCTAAAGAAAATCTCTTTCCATGGGAAAAGAAACCCATCCCATCCCTCATCTAAACCCATTTTTCCTTCTTGCAGGGGTTCCATTGTTCTTTAATCTTTAGACTTTCCCACACTAATGAGCTAATGACTCTCTTCCTCTGAATAAACCATTTCTCCCCAATGCTCCAAACACTCTCACTTTAACTCTTTCACCCCGTAAAATACTACCCAACATCTGTACTCAGGATTAAGAATAAAATACTAGAGATGGCCATTTCTAATGAGTTGTGCCAGTGCCTTTCCCTTGTTTTCTCTGCTTTACTTTCTTTCAGAATTCTCAATCTAGATCTCCTGAAGCCCCAGGCCACCTCCCCCCATTAGACCTCTCTAGTGCTCCTTCTCTTTCCATCCTTCCCTCTCAAGATTGGCTGCCCTGGGACTGGGATTTGGAGGACTTCTACAGAACTGTCGGCATGCTGCTATGTGCTCCAGGAGACAGTGAGCTCTCCAGGAAGGCAAGAAATGTAGACTACAGCCCTTTATTTCCCCTATAACTTAGCCCAGGACTGGGCACAGAGAAAGCACTCATATTGTTTCTGGATACTACAGAGCTCAGAGGGGATAAGTTTAGCCCTTCTGGCACCTGCAAGAGACTTCCAGGCCCTGCAGTCCCAAATGCTGACTTCTTAGAAGATCATAGGCTGATCCCATAAAGGGAGCTGACAGGAAATGGAGTCCAACAGCCTCATCTGACAGATGTGGAAACCAAGGCTCAGGACTTCAGGGAATTGCTGGGGGAACCACGACTAAACCTCTGAAAAAGAATTCCAACTCAGACCCTCCTATCCCCATATCTAGCCCTGAATTCACCAGGGCACAGACAAGCCTCTGGTCACTCCTGCTCTGCCATACTTCTTTACTCCTCCCTCACCTGGGAAGAAGCTCCTCAGGCCTTCCTGTTCCAGCATCCATGGGGGTTCCTTCAGCTTCAAATAAGAGATCATGTCTTCTAGGGGAGCTGGAAGCCCTGGGAAAGGGACAATCAGTCAGGGAGGAGGATTTTAGCTCATCACGGTGTTCTCCTTAGGGAAAGGTTGGGGAGTCCGGTGACTCCACATAAAAACTCTCTTTGTAGGATTCCCACAGTAGTCTGCCCTCACACCTCAGTGTCTGTAATTCAGAAGCCCAGGATAGGATGTGCCTATTACCCTGCTAGGGCAACTAGAATGAGCACCGCTAGCCCCCCTCTCACCCATCCTGTTCTGGTTCATTCTGGCAGAAACTCCTAAACTCCCACACTGAGTCTGAAGGTCAGTTTTCTGGGTCAGTCTGAAGCCCCAGACACAGGGACGTTGAGGCAGCAGCTTTTGTCCCATAACCCTACCTGCTCCCTTCCTTCCTGACACCTCTATGAGTCTCATGGACTCTTCTCTGGGGGAGTCTCTTCTTCTTCTCCTGGGGAACTCAATAATCTTTGTTGGGCCCAATGCTGTCTCTCAGCCAGTTCATTCATTCTGACAATTAAAGAGAAGGACAAGCAGGGCAAGCAGGAGGCTTTAATCTGAGAATTCAGGAGCATCAAAGGGAGCCCCCAAGATCTCTTTACATGATACAAAGCCCTTTTAAAGGAGAAGCAGGCAGCAAGAGGGCCCTGGCTCTGGGACTTGGCATACCAGCCCTTGTCCCTTCCATATAACTTAAAATTACTCCCAATAAGTGCTGCTGTTGAAGGTGATATTCCCTTGGATGGCAGACTCGGGCAGCAGGGAGAGGGCTCCTTACCCAAAGAGTGCAGGTTCCAGGCATTCTCCAGCATCACCTCCTTGAACAGCTCCTTCTGGGCAGGGGACAAGAGGCACCACTCCTCCCGAGTGAACTCCACAACCACATCCTTGAAAGTCACCACCTCCTAGAGCAGCCCAAGGCAGAGCACAGAGGGCTGAAAGCCACTTCACAATGAAGAGGCCCCCTCTGGTCAGTTATAGGAGGAAACTGACACATAGAGAAGGGAGGGGCCCAAAGGTCCCGCCCTTGGTCAGTGTCAGAGCCAGCACTAGAAACCAAGTCTTTAAGAGCCCAATGGAAGCTTGAGAAGAGCAGCTCTAGGATGCTCAGAAGGGAAGCCAAGGACTTTCTAGTGTGTGAAGGGAAATCCCTAGGGGACCTGCAGGGCAGCCTGGATCCCAGGGGCCCCCGAGGTAGGATGTAGGAGTCAGTCACATGTCTGTGGCACTGTTGCTGTGTCCCAGGGCAGCCAGTATCAGTGTGAGCATCACCAACATGCCAGAGCCTGAGCCACGGAGAGGGGAGCTGGGGAAGGTAACAGTCAGGCACAGGAAGGAGAGGGGCCTTTTGTACCTCCCCCAGAACTAACTGGCTCCCTGGGCTCAGGGTTTGTTTCGGGGCTTTCCTGATCTCCTGATCACTGGTTATCCCAGCCTGAGCAAGCTGAATCGAGAAGGAGATCTGGAAAAGCTAAGACCTCTCTCCCTCTCTATCACTCTCTCTCTCTTCCCCCGCCTCCAAACTCTCTCTTTACTAATAAATGTTCATCAACCTGGTAATGAGCCCTCAGATTACTTTTACTTATAACACTATGGAAGGCACGAGAAAGAAGAGGAGTTCCAGAGAGTTTGGGGACTCAGGATGCAGCCCGGGTGACATCCTCAGAGAAGGCCCAGCTGATCTCAGATCATTTCCTTATTGATTCTATTTACCAGTAACTGCTTTTGTCTGGGAGCTGCCTGAGTCCAGCTTCTCTGCCTCCACACTCAGCCAGCCTGAAATAGGGGAAGTGCAGAATCCAGCTCTTGGGCACTTCATCACTGTTCTAGACTCATTTCAAGGCATTTGCTGACCTTGGAAGATGCAGGCAAGCCCAGGGAGAGATGGCTGGGTTTAAGCCCAAAGTTCAGGCTCTCACCTTGCACTGGAGTCACACAAGAATCTCTTCTTAGACTGAGGAGAGAAGGAGGGCTGGGGCACTGCTGGCCCCTTATTATTCACTATTCCAGTCAGTCAGTATCCCTGAGTATCTCAGCTCTGTAACTAATGGTGATCCTTCATCCCATGGCAGACATCACTTAGCCTGTCTGTTCTTTGTTCTGTGATCCTCCACACTTATCAACAAGATCTATCCTTCTGCTAAGGGTTTGGAGCATTAACAGAGACAAGCCCGAACCCCTTTATTGACAGGCAGCATTCTGCTGCTTCTCTTCCTTGGAGAGCTGCCTCAGTTTACCTTTTGGTTACATTTCATTCCCAACACCTGCAAATGTGAGCTGCACAATCTTAGACAGAACAGTAAAGGTTCACTAATGAAGAGGAGCCTGCAGTATTTTTAGGAAGACACCCCGAAGGGGAAAGATCATTTGCTTTTTCAACACCCCAAGCAGCAGAAATATAGGAGAAATGAATAACTGAAGACAACTGTAGCAAGAGCAAAACATCAGAGAGCAGAAAGAGGCTTCTTTTAAAAACTACAACTTCCCAGCTGGGTGACCCTGGGCAAGTCACTTGACCCCCATTGCCTAGCCCTTACCACTCTTCTGCCTCCAAGACGGAAGGTAAGGGTTTAAAAAAAAAAACTACAAACAAGGGGAAAGGGAAGGAGGAAACCCAGAGAAGGCTGAAGGCAAAGCAGAAGTCCAGGGGGGGATCATGGGAAGAATTGTGCAGAGTCCCATCTGCTCCCTGAAGATGCTTCTTGTGTTGGACTGCAGGACCACAGGAGAGAAGAGGTAAATACAGAGAAGACTGGGGCACACACAGGGCACCTCAAGGAGTAGAAACTTTCATTTTCATTCCCTCTACATTCAGCACCTGTTCTGCAGTGAGGAATTCTATAGAACAGAGGTGGAATGTACCAGCTGCTGGCTCTGGTACAAACAGTTCTGCTCGAGAACACTCGAAGCTCCTCTCCTGAGAAAAAGGCCTCATCTCTCTGTGAAGACCTTTCCTGGGTTAACCCCAAACTCCTTACTCTCTTTCAATTGGGGAGTTCAGCAGGCCAGGGGAAGGGTCTCACACACACAGCGGAGATCTCTGGGGCATCCCCAGCTCCTTCTGGGCAGGGAACAATAGGTGCCACGCCTCCCGTGTGAAGTCCACAGTCACATCCTTGAACATCACTGCCCAGGAGAACAGCTGAGTCGTCCATAGCTTCTGACCACATAATGTTGCTGTTAGTCTGATAAAATGTTGTCCTGCATCTGCTCATACTTTGCATCAGTTCATGGAAGTCTTCCCAGGTTTCTCTGAAATGATGCTGCCTGTTATTTCCATAGTCCAACAGGGTTACACTATAATCACACACCACACGTTCGACCATTCCCCAATTAATGTCCCTCCATTTCTAATTCTCTGCTACCACAAAAAGATCTGCTATATAAGTATCTTTGTATAAATAGGTAATTTCCCCCTGTTGGAGATATCTGGGATACATGCCTAGATCAAAGAGTATGCACACTTTGAAAGTCTTTTGGGCAAAGGTCCAAATGGCCCCCCAAATGGTCAATTAATGGACAACAACTCCACCAACAGTGCATGAGTGTCCCAGGTTTCACATATCTCTAATGTTACCATGGTCTTTTTCTGGCACAATGGCCAAATTGTCAGGCATGAGAGGGTACCTCAGAGGTGCTTTTACTTTGTAGTTCAAGCATACAAATGCTTAACCGAACTCGAGATAAGAGGCAATTACCAAAAAAATGGAAAACTCTGATTATTTAAAACAGGAAAAACTTCTGCACAGGAACTTAAACTGTTTGCCTCAGTTTCCTCAAATGTGAAATGATGAGAATAAGAACATTTACCCCAGAGAGTTATTACACAGAGTGTTGACAGCAGAATTTTAGGAGAACATAAAGCACTCCAGTCTGTCTGTATCTCATCCTTTGCCACTGAGCCAGATGTCTTTGTAACAAGGCTAAGATGTGTCCCTCAGAACCTCCCAATTTGCACAGAAAACTCCGAGGCCTTCCAGAAACTCACCCTTTTCTCTCCAGCCAACAAGGGGAGGACTAGACCAGTGAGGAATTCTACAGAACAGAGGATTAATGTACCAGCTGCTGGCTCTGTTACAAACAGTTCTGATGGAGAACACTCTAAGCTCCTCTTCTGGGAAAAAGGCTCTCCCTCCTGCCTTGGGCGTCCGGCCTCAGAGCTTCCTTCAAGTCCCAGCTGAATCCTCCCCTCAGGAACCAAAAATCTCCCCAGAACCCTTAGAGTCTTCCCTCCCATGATGAATCCCTCCATCCTGCCTGCATAGAGCTGGTTTGGACACAGCTGCTGAGGGGTCTCGTTGGTCAGACTCAGGGGGCCTGGAAGGCAGCCAATGGTTTCTATCTTCCTTTGTGCTGACAGTGCCTGGCACACACCAGGGAGTTCCTTCAGACTGGCTGACTTGGGCTAAGAAGTAGGAAAGAGGAAGGAGCCAGAGAGAACCAGGCAAGACTCCAGGACTTGAGGCAGAACCCAGTGAGCCGCACCAGGAGACAATGTCTTCCCTGAGGATGGCACAGACCAAGGGACATCCTCAACCTCGGCTCTAGACCACACTAAAGAGGGAATAGGTGAAAAGAAGCAGAGGGAGAAGGTGTGAGTGTTGCCAGGCAAGCAGGGAGAACAAAGACAGGATCCCTAGACAGGGAAGAAGAAGGAATCAGTGATCATCCTTGGTGCTCGTTTGTGCACAGCAGGAAATCTGACATGGGAGGCAGAGCCTGGGGGGACCTCTTGGAGTATAAACTGACCAAGGGCCAAGGAATCACTCCCAAAGCTGGGAAGAGAGCCAGGAAGGGCTATTGCCTGGGATGTGGGGATAGAAAGGGCCCAGCAGGAAGGAGGGAGCAGCTTCCCAGCCCATCTTGTGTCAGAGCCAGGGAAGGTCCTGTTATAAGGAAGAGGGGATTTGAACCCATGAAGTGTGCAGAGGGCAGAGGCACGGGGTAGCAGAGTGCAGAGTTCTGGAGTTCTACTGGAGACAGACACTTGGCCTTGGGCTGAATTCATTCTCTCTCTGGCTTTACCTGGAGGGAGACTGTGTACCTGCTTCCCTGACACCTGACTGAAACATCTGGGTTTCCTGTGTGATCCTGAACATCTGAGCCATCTGTCTGTGAGAATGAGGTTTGGGGCCTTTGCATCCAAAACCTCTTCTTGGGCCCTGTCCTGCCTAACAGCCAAACTACCTCCATTACCACCAAAAGTGGGGTTGGTTTGGGTTAGTGTAGGATATTTATATTGGGGTCTGGGTCCCTAGACTGATAGGTGAGTCGAGTATAGTTAGATCCAAGAAGACTCCTGGTGACAGAACCTTGAGATCTTGTGGGGTTTAGAGATGGCAATAGCTTAAGTTATCCAAATCCCTTTTTACCTTTAAACAAGTCTTCATTCCATCTTACTAGAGAGGGAGGGGTGTGTGTGTGTGTGTGTGTGTGTGTGTGTGTGTGTGTGTGTGTGTGTGTGTGTGTGATCTCAGTGTCTGGCTTTCCCTGCAATCGGCTTAATCAGACTTCCTAAAACACTGTAATCTTCTGTTATTGGCCTAATTACACATCCAACCCCATCCCCCAAAATCCTACCATTATTTCAGGCTTCACTGGCTGAGGGGGCTCCCACCAGGGGCTGGAATGCACTTACCTGGGCTGGGAGTCTGTCACTCTCAAAGGCCATCCCTGAGGCTCCAGGCTCCCTGTAGAGGCAGCAAAGGAGTGAGTCCATCTGGTGAAGCTCCCCCATCTTTTCCCGGCCTTGTCTTTGTAAGGGTTAAATTAGGAGTTTTGACAAAATGAGAGAACAGTTTTTAATCTTTTAAGTTTTAATGAGAAAATAGTCTAACTACCACTAATAACAACCAATCCCACAAAGCTCCAACCCAATCCAGTCCAATCAAAATGAAATCAATCACTGTTTAATCCAACCCCAATCCGGTCTGTTAATGAAGACCAGGCACCTTCAAAAAGTTCAAGAAAGAAAAAACCCAACAGCCCAATCTAAAACCCAAAACCCTCTAAAGGCTAAAGCCAAAAAGCCTTCTCAGTAAGATCAGGCCCATCTTTATATTCCAGTGATTAACCATCAACCGCCAACCCAACACACAGCAGTAAATGTCCCCCTAACTGCCAGCCCTAACTGTCAGCAACAGACAGACTGACCAATTGATGCTGACCCTTTTGTACCTCACTTCCTGTCTTTATGGTTCCTTCTTTCTGTCTCTATGGTTTCTACTTCCTGTAACTGTGAACTGGTTTATCCCTACACATCTCTAGGATAAGAGGACCTCCAGGTTCCCCATTATATTAAAAATGGAATAAAGAATAAAGGAAAGAAGAAAACCAAATTAACAGAATCAAAGATGAAAATGGAGAGCTCACTTCTAATGAAGAGGAAATTAAGGCAATCATCAAAAACGATTTTGACCAATTATATGGCAATTTAATTGATATGGATGAATATTTACAAAAATATAAATTGCTTAGATTAACAGAGGAAGAAATAGAATACTTTAAATAATCCCAAATCAGTTTGGGAAAAAAAGACCCCTACCACCTAATACTTGATTGGATTTTAGTGATAATGATAGGTTTAAGATAATCAGTATTGTGATTCTAAAGTGATTAGTATAAATTCCATTATAATCTTCATACAATCAGTAAAATTTATAATATTTACAAAGATTTCTAACTAAAACATAAAAACTGCTTCTAACGGGATATCTAACTCCTCACTAAGATTGTACTTCCCTTTATCATAAGATGTTGACTATCAGGATCTCATGTCCAAATATGGCACAAACATCACGCCCCCTTTCCTGTTTGGAAATAGTCATCTCTTCCCCCAGATCATATGAGGGATAATGGTCACTTGAATTGAGTAAGTCATTAATAAAAGGACTAATATGGGCTTTCCGAAATGAACTAACCAATCAGCTTTGTAATTGGGTAACTGTTTCTAAAATAAGGTCTATATGATGTTATGCCTTCTGATCTTGTATGGAAGTATTCAGCTTGTCATAAAAACCAGGTGTCAACCTCTGGGCGTTGTCTTACTAAATTCCAAATCCCCTTTATGACACAAGTACTGATTCCAAAGCCAGGTAGATCAAAATCAGAGAAAGAAAACTACAGACCAATCTCCTTAATGCACAGAGATGCAAAAATCTTAAATAGGATACTAGAAAAAAGACTCCAGCAAGTGATCATGAGGGTTATTCATTATGATCAGGTGGGATTTATACCAGGAATGCAACAATGGTTCAATATTAGGAAAACCATCCACATAATTGACCATATCAACAAGCAAACCAACAAAAATCACATGATTATCTCAATAGACGCAGAAAAAGCCTTTGACAAAATACAACACCCATTCCTATTGAAAACACTAGAAAGTATAGGAATAGAAGGGCCTTTCCTAAAAATAATAAACAGTATATATCTAAAACCATCAGCAAACATCATCTGCAATGGGGATAAACTAGAAGCCTTCCCAATAAAATCAGGAGTGAAACAAGGATGCCCATTATCATCTCTATTATTTAACATTGTACTAGAAACACTAGCAGTAGCAATTAGAGAAGGAAAAGAAATTGAAGGCATTATAAAATAGGCAATGAGGAGACCAAATTATCGCTCTTTGCAGATGATATGATGGTCTATTTAAAGAACCCCAGAGAATTGACTAAAAAGCTAGTGGAAATGATCAACAACTATGGCAAAGCTGAAGGATACAAAATAAACCCACATAAGTCATCAGCATTTCTATACATCTCCAACATAGTTCAGCAGCAAGAATTAGAAGGAGAAATTCCATTTAAAACCACTGTAGACAATATAAAATACTTAGGAATCTATCTGCCATGACAAACACAGGAACTATATGTCCACAACTACAAAACAATCTCCACACAATTAAAACTAGAACTAAATAACTGGAAAAACATTAATTGCTCATGGGTGGGATGAGCTAACATAATAAAAATTACAATCCTACTCAAACTTATTTATTTAGTGCCATACTCATTGAACTACCAAAAAACTTTTTTAATAAATTAGAAAAAAACCATAACAAAGTTAATTTGGAAGAACAAAAGATCAAAGCAGGGAAATCTTGAAAAAAAAAATGCAAAGGAAAGTGGCCTAGCAGTACCAGATCTTAAACTATACTATAAAGCAGTGGTCATCAAAACAATATGGTACTGGCTAAGAGATGGAAGGGAAGATCCGTGGAATAGACTTGGGGTAAGTGACCTCAGCAAGACAGTCTATCATAAACTCAAAGATCTCAGCTTTTGGGATACAAATCCACTATTTGACAAAAACTGCTGGGAAAATTGGAAAACAGTGTGGGAGAGATTGGGTTTAGATCAACATCTCACACCCTATAACAAGATAAATTCAGAGTTGGTGAATGACTTGAATACAAAGAAGGAAACTATAAGTAAATTAGGTGAACACAGAATAATATACATGTCATATCTTGGGAAAGGAAAAAATTTTAAGACCAAGCAAGAGTTAGAAAAAAATTGCAAAGTGAAAAATCAATAATTTTGATTACATCAAATTAAAAAGATTTTGTACAAACAAAACCAATGCAACCAAAATTAGAAGGGAAACAACAATTTGGGAAAAAATCCTTATGACAAAAACCTCTGACAAAAGTCTACTTATTCAAATTTAAAAGGAGCTAAATCAATTGTACCAAAAAAAATCAAGCCATTCCCCAATGATAAATGGGCACAGAACATGAATAGGCAATTTTCAGATGAAGAAATAAAAACTATTAATAAGCACATGAAAAAGTGTTCTAAATCTCTTATAATCAGAGAAATGAAAATCAAAACAACTCTGAGGTATCACCTCACACCTAACAGATTGGCTAACATGACTGCTATGGAAAGTAACGAATGTCAGGGATGTGACAAAATTGGGACATTAATGCATTGCTGGTAGAGTTGTGAATTGATCCAACTTTTCTGGAGGGCAATCTGGAACTATGCCCAAAGGGCACTAAAAGACTGTCTGCCCTTTGACCCAGCTATAGCACTTCAGGGTTTGTGCCCCAAAAAGATAATAAGGAAAAAGACTTGTACAAAAATATTCATAGCTGCACTTTGTGGTGGCAAAAAAATGGAAAATGAGGGGATGCCCTTCAATTGGGGAATGGCTGAACAAATTGCGGTATCTGTTGGTGAAGGAACACTATTGTGCTCAAAGGAATGATGAACTGGAGGGATTCCATGTGAACAACCTCCAGGAACTGATGCAGAGTGAAAGGAGCAGAACCAGGAGAACATTGTACACAGAGACTGAAAACTGTGGTACAATGGAATGCAAAGGACTTCTCCACTAGTGGCAATGCAGTGATCCAGGACAATTCTGAGGCATTTATGAGAAAGAAGCTATTCACATTGATAGGAAGAACTGTGGGAGTAGAAACACAGAAGAAAAACAACTGCTTTGTTACATGGGGGAGGGGGGGTATCATTGGGGATGTAGACTCTAAAAGATCAGGCACCCTGAGCTGGGAGGGTGAAGAAGCACAGAGGGCAGAGGTTTTCCCTTCTCTTCCCAGGCCCGAGGCTGCCCCACAGGGATCTCCCCAGGGTGAAGGGCTACAGGAGTCACCCAGGTTCAGGCCTGCCCTCAGCTTGCTTCCAGGTGGGGGGTGGGGGGGAACCTGGGAAGAGAAGAGGGTCTGGAAGGGGCCTGAGGGCTCTGTCAGAAGGGGGAGCAGGGAAGCCTGGGGAAGGGGAGCCAAGGGAGGGACTGGGAAAGCACAGGGTCCAACAGAGCTCCTGGCAAGGAGGGCAGGACCCTGCGGAGACTCAAGTGTTCCTGGGGGTGGCTGAGCCTGGAGAAACAGGATGAAGGGATGCTGGGGTCTCCCTAGGAGCTGGGGAGGGGAGCCTGGGACCCTCTGGCACAGCTGAGGCTGGGAATCCCTAAAGGGAACTGGAGCCAGGGAGCCCAAGGACTGGGCCTTGATGGGGACCAACCCAAGGACCAGGGGGCCAAAGAAGGGGGTCAGGAAAGGGCTTTGGCTCCTGGGGAGTCCAAGGGCAGGAAGACAGAGCTCACAGATCCTCCCAGAGGGCTCCACAGAGGAACCTCTAAGTAGGAGCTGGGGGGTGAGGACACCTGGGTCATGTGAATTTTAGATTTTCTCCATTTTGATTTTAGATTTTCTCCATTTTAGTCTAACACTACACTGGCATGCGCTGGCAAGTGACAAATCAGAAACAACTGACTGTCCCCAGGGCTGCCCTAAGCCAAGCCTGAGCCAGCATAAGCACATGTGAGACGCAGGAAGTGATGTAGAGAACTGCCTTTGGAGTTCTCATGACTTCCTTTGGGGATTACCTGGGCATGAGATGACCCTGGAACTCAAACTTGGAGGAGCTCCAAGGACAGATTCCTTGAGATGGTCACTTGATAAATGATAAGATTGACTCCCCTTTCCCTTGCCTCTCTAGGGAGGCCTCCTTGGTCAAGGCCTTTGAACTACTACCTGGCTCAGCCTGAGCTGGAGTAGTTTAAATTAACTCTTTTTCCCCTCTCTCTCTCTCTTAATTTCTTCCTTCTATTGTAAATAAATCACCATAAAATTCAATTCTGACTTGAGTGTTTCATTGGGATTTAGAAATTAAATCCCTGGTGACCAACTAAATTTATAATCAGTCTCAACCCTAATTTTACTCTTTACAGTCAGGAATCCCTGGGCTCCTGGAATGGCCCCTCTCACCCTCTAGACTCCATCCCAGGGTTGGGATTCCCCAGGGGCCATGACCAGGCTGGGCAGGAGAGTCCCCTACCTTCCCTCCCCCCACTATGCTGGGAACCCTTCCCTGCCATGCCCACAGACTACCTAGATACAGCCTAAAATATGTGGGGGCAGCAGAGATTTCTTGGGGAAGAGCAGGGCCCTATGGGGGGGGGGGTGCTGAGGGAATGTGAGGCACACAGTGAGGAGCCATTTGGGGGTGCTATGGGGTGGTTGAAACAACTCAGGAGAATTGGGCAGGTGAAGAGGGGGTCAGTGGGGGGGGGGGGGGAGAAAAGGAGAAGGGGAGGGTAAGGAGGGGGAGAACCAGGAACGCAGTCAGAGATGAGGCCAAGAGGCCAAGATGGGTCCAATCTGACAAGAATCTGGCCCAAAGCCAAAGCCCTGCTCTCCAAGAAGGGGGGGGGGGGGGGCGCTACAGGAGGACTTCGGTACCTTTCCCATCCCAGTACTCAAGTGCCATGAGGGTCCCTCCTAGTCCACCAGGGGGTCCCAGATGGCCTCCATGGGTTGATCCTCCAGACAGGAAGCCCTTCCAGGAGGCCAAGCCAGGTTCGAGGTTCAAAGACAAAAGGGGGAGCTGCCAAGAGCACAGGAAGGATCTGAGGCCAGACTTGAACCCTGGACCTCCCCACTCCCGGCCTGGCACTCTCCCTTGGGCTCCCCAGACGCCCAAGTGGGGCTCCCTTTGCCAGAGGGTGATCCTCCCTGTGGGAAAGGCCCTCCTCCTCCCTCAGCCCCGTCCCCCATCACTGACTGCAGGGCCTTCTGGCCTCTCTTACCCCTTCGGGCTGGCCTCCATTCACACTCTCAGGTGATTTTCTTCAGCCCAGGATGCTCTTAGGTATTCCCAGCCCTAAGGGCTCCATTCCCCCTCCTCCCTGCCAACCCCTTAACCCCAGGACAAAACATCCTCCTGGGAATCCATCAAGGGAACCTCCAGCTTCTGGCGAGGGGCACCTTCAATGGCTGTCCCCCACAGGCGGCTCACAGGCTCTCCCTCCCCAGCTCGGTCCACTATCCTCCCCGGCTTCCCTACAGCCCAAACATCAATCTCGCCTCCTCCAGGAAGCCCTCCTGAACCCCTCTTCACTCTCCGACCTCTCTCTGCTCATTATTGCCTGTTTAGCCTGAACAGAGCAGGCTTGGGGTCACTAAAGCTGAGGCTGCACAAGGGGCGGGGGAAGGGGAGGAGCTCGGGGGCCTGGAGCACAGAGGCTGGAAGGCAGGTCTCCTGGCTCCTTAAGTGGCACCGTAAAACTGCATCCGATACTGCCCCTCCCCTTAAGCCCCCTTCAGGCAGGACGTTTTAGCAGGAAAGAAGATCCCGAAGAGGAAGCCAGAAGACACAGCTGACCCCGGTCAGAGACCAGAGCAGCTCCATGGATACGTCGTACCCTGCAGGAAATCCGCGCCCCGGCGCTGACCGTCCCGCTCCAGCCCCGCGTCCTTTCCAGCCCAAGCCAACCCCGCCGCCTTTGGGAAGATTCACGAATTGGGCTCCAGGAGGCACAAGGCGGGAGGTGTCTGCCCCAGAGGGACTCGTAACTGGGAAGATTCGAGCTCAGTCATGCGCTCTGCCTCCCGCCCTCCCCCAGGCTCTCTCTCTGGCCCCTCCCCCCTCGAGGCCCCCTTTGCCGCTGTCCCCCGCCACCACTTCATAATTACCGAGGCTGGAGGCGCGGGGCGGAGGGAGTTCCAGGGCCAGCGAAGAAGCCGAGGAGGGAAAAGGTTTGGAAGCGGCGGAGGGGAGGGGGAAACTGAGTATAATCCTCACTTCCGGTTTCCCAGAGGCCTCTGCGTCGCCGGTTCCGAGGCTAGATTACCCCACCGTACGCCCTGAGCCTGGCCCTCCGCCTCTCCTCTCCTCTCCTCCCCAGCTTCCCATCCTAGCCTCCTGCGTGTGCCCCGCCTCCCACCTGCCCTCCCCTTCATTCCTCAGCGCCCACTTTGGGCCTTTGGGTGAGAGGGATAGTGCTGCCTGTGTTGGCCCAGTTCTGGTCTCCGGCTTTTCGGATAGAAAGAAAAGGGTCCCGGGGCATCAGGCGTCTGGAGGTCGACCTCTTCCAGATCCTAAAACAGTGCGGGATGGGGGGGGGAGGGGGGGGGCCGGAACCTTTTCTCTTCCCCCTACCCATGGAGAAAAGAAATGTGGGCGTGGCCATACTTCTGACAGCCTGCAGAGCCAGGCTGAGACTGAGACCTCTGCAGGAGTTTAGAAGAAAAGAGGCACAAGCAGAAGAAAGAAGGACAAAGCCCCACCCTCATGATCCGCCCTCTCTAGGCAGGTCCCTATTGCCCAGGTGTCCCTGGCCACGCCCCTCTTGCTCTGACCACATTCTAGGGCATAAAAACTTCACAACCAAAGGCAAAAACAGCAGAAGTAATAAATGCATCCTGTTCAGATCATGATCCAATAAAAATTATAATAGTAACAATTCATGAAAAGACTAAAATTAATTGGAAATTGTAAGAAATTTAAAATTAGCTTTTAGGCTAAATATGTGAGTTCTAAATGAATATTTTGGTCGCCCACATAAAAATATTATAGCTTAAGTCAAAATGACTTTTAGTAGCTTTATTTACAAAGTGGTGGACAGTTAGAAGGGTGTAGCCGAGTGGGGTGAGTAGCTTGCAGGCAGTGGAAAAGGGCTTTTATCTCTGGGTCTCCTAGGGAGAGGAGTGTGTGGCTCACTCTGGGACTGACAATTTCTAACAGTTGGAGACAGAGAAATGGAATTAAGCCCTTATCAGCCTCATTAATTATTAATTAACAGGGGTAGATAGAGAGTGGGTATATTATTAGATTGTCAGAGTAGAAGAGTGGGCTGGGTCCTGGCCTGGCAGAATATACTGTCCTCCAAGGCTGGTAGATTTAGGGCTTTTTAGAAAATTTTAGTCAGGATTTAGATCTTAGGTATAGTTAAAAGCTATCATAAGATTACTCACTTTTCTCCTTTATATTTCCTAATAATAAGCTGTTTTGTGTTTAAGAAACTGCTCTCTTCATTTTTGTTCAAACTCCTACCCCCAAAATTTAACACTTCACATTTCCCCACAGCCTCTCAAGGATGTCCCATTTTTTGTTAACTCGGCCATTCTGATGGTTGTTTGATACAACCCTCAGACTTGTTTTAATTTATTTTTCTACCTTTCATTATTTGTAGGGCATATTTGTAATTATTACTATGTTGTATGGAGGACTGAGCACTGGATCCACAGTCAGGAAGAACTTAATTCAAATCCAACTCAGAAAGTTATAACTGAGCCACTCTTGGCAAGTCCCTTAGCCCAGTTTGCCTTAGTTTTCTCATAAATAAAATGATCTTGAGAAGGAAATAGAAATCCACTTCAATATCTTTGCCAAAAAAAAACCAACAAGGGGGCAGCTGGGTAGCTCAGTGGATTGAGAGCCAGGCCTAGAGACGGGAGGTCCTAGGTTCAAATCTGGCCTCAGCCACCTCCCAGCTGTGTGACCCTGGTCAAGTCATTTGACCCCCATTGCCTAGCCCTTACCACTCTTCTGCCTTGGAGCCAATACATAGTATTGACTCCAAGACAGAAGGTAAGGGTTTAAAAAAAAACCCAACAAATGGGATCACAAAGGATTGTAATATTTAAAATAGTTGAAGATATAAATTGTGACAGATTTAAGAGTGGGTGAGTAAATTGTGACCGCAGAAAATATGTTTTCACTACAATGTCTTGTTTTTAAATCAAATATAAGGTGGTCGCCAGGGAAATATTCCCAATTATGAATATACCCAAGTCAACTGGGTTTTATAGATAATTTAATTAATAATACAATGAGGAATTAAAGAAAAGAGAGAAAGAGAGAAAAAGGAAATAAGTATGAAGGGTCTTAAGCCAACATGGCCTAGACCTGAGTCTTAAGATAGAGAGATCAGTCAGTCAGTCTTTTATCACTCACCACAACGTCTGTCTAAGCAAGGATTCTAGTGACAGACTCTCCTCAGAGAGAGTTCCAGCCAGAGTCCACCTCAGAGAGCCTTCCAGCCAGAGACTGTTTCAAAGGGCCTCTCTCAAGAGCTTCCAGAGGGACAGAGTCCCCTCAGAGGAGCTCCAGCGAGACCTCCTTAGAGATTGTCCTCCAAGAGCTTCCCTTCTCCAGACCACTCTCAAGAGACTCTTCTAAAGGATTGTCAAAAGGATTGATTTTCAAGAGATTCTGCTTTTTCTTATAAAGGGGGTTTTCTCCTATGTCACCTCCCCTAAGGCCTTACATCTACCAATCACAGTAGACATTTTCCAAAGGACAACCCATTCTAAAAACACTGCTGGGTCGACTAATCCCTTTAGTAAGTTTGAACCAGAAAAAAAATTCTGAATAAGTTTTCACCTCTTTGCTCCTGGCAAGTTTACAAGTTGCCTGACCTTTAATAGGTACTTAGCACCCCATTGTATTCATTCTAAAAATATGCATGGCTTAAAGAACTTTTTGCATCATTATAAGTATGGGTTTAAATACTTTCATTGTTTAGCAAGGAGTTTTCTCCCCTAAAGCAGTCTTAAGTACGGGTGGAGTAGAGGTCCTCCCATTTCTGATTCAAGTAGAGTTCTCACTGTCAAAATGGGGTATATTTCCAGTAGGGAATTGTTCCAATGGAGAATTCCCCAATGTGGAAATTTTTAACATTCACAAGTCTGAGAAATTTCAAGATTTACTGGATGACATGACAGAAGTGGCCAAAGGACAATTATTAAGAATTTTGAACATGTTTTATACAGCTGTTCTAAAATTAGAGTTTTGGTTTTTTAAAAATCCTTGTTTGTGTCCTTTGATTCGTCCTTTGGAATGTTAAATTTAATTGTGGTTGGACCTTGAATATATTCAATTAGGTGGTCACCAGGGATTTAATTTCTAAAACCCAAAATAAATTATTAAAATAAAATGTAAATTTATTGTAGTTTATGTTCAATAGAGGGGAGATATTAAGGAATGAAAGAGAGAGTCTCAAGATGATGGGCCTTTCCTGGAGGTTCACACCTCCAAAAAGGCGGGGTCACTAGAGCCTTTCACTCACCAACAGTGACTGTCTAAAAGGAAAGCAGTCTGAGGTCTCCTGCATGAGCTCCTCCAGGGGTCCAGTTCTACAGCCAAGTGTCTTCATTCCAAGTCTGAGTGTCTGTTTTCCAGTTGCTCCTCTGAGTTAGAGTTCTTCGAGTTAGGGTTCTTCCATCTAACTCTAATCTCGAATGAATTCTTCTGGTCTCTGGTTCTCTACTTATTATCTCTTTGGGGTTCAAGACCAGCAGTAGTATGGCTGGATCAAAGGGCTAACAATCATTTAAAGCCCTTCGTGCATAGTTCCACATTGCCCTCCAGAATGGATGGACTAATTCATAACTCTACCAGCAGTGTATTAGTGTCCCAATTTGCCACAACCCCTCCAACATTTATCACATTTATTTGCTGTCATATTGCACAATCTGCTAGGTGTGAGGTGGTACCTCAGAGTTCTCATTTGCATTCCTCTAGTCAGGAGGGATTTAGAACAGTTTTTCATGTGCTTGTTGATAGTTTTGATGTCATCACATAAAAACTGTCTATTCATGTCCCTTGACCATTTGTCAATTGAGGAATGGCTGGATTTGTTGTCAATTTGACTTAGTTCCCGATAGAGTTGGGAAATGAAATCTTTTTCAGAGGATTTTGTTATTAAAATGTTCTCCCAGTTTGCTTTCCTTATAATTTTGGTTGCATTGGTTTTGTTTGTACAAAACCTTTTTAATTTGATATAATCAAAGTCATTCTTTTTACATTTTGCATTGTTCTCTATCTCTTGCTTGGTCTTAAATTCCCTCCTTTACCACAGATCTGATGGGTATACTAATCTATGTTCACCTAATTTGTGATTTCACTCTTTATATTTACATCATTTACCTATTTTGAATTTATGTTGGCATAGGGCTTAAGATGTTGATCTAAACCTAATTTTTGCCACACTGTTTTATAATTTTCCCAGCAGTTTCTGTCAAATTGTGAGTTCTTGTCCCAAAAGTTGGGGTCTCGCAGTTTATTGAATACTAATTTATTGAGGTCATTTACTCCTACTCAATTCCATTGATTCCCCCCCTTCTGTCTCTTAGCCAGTACCATATTGTTTTGATAACCACTGCTTTATAGTACACTTTAAAATCTGATATTGCCCTAGTCACCTAGCTTTCACAATTTTTTTCATTATTTCCCTTGTTACTCTTGGTGTTTTGTTCTTCCAGCTGAACGTTGTTATAATATTTTCTAATTCTATACAAGTTTTTTGGTAGTTTAATGGGTATAAGTATAATTAAGTCAATTTAGGGAAGAGGGTCATTTTTATTATATTAGCTCATCCTGTCCATTAGCAATTGATGTTTTTTCCAATTATTTTCATCTAGTTTTAATTGTGAAAAGTGTTTTGTGGTTGTGTTCATATAATTGCTGTGTTTGACTTGGAATATAGATTCCTAAATATTTTATATTGCCTAGAGTGATTTTAAGTGGAGTTTCACTTTCTTTCTCTTGCTGCTGAGTTTTGTTGGCAATATATAGAAATGCTGATTTATGTGGGTTTATCTTGTACCTTGAAACTTTACTTAAGTTGTTAATTATTTCCACTGGCCATTTAGTTGTTTTTCTGGAGTTCTTTAAGTAGGCCATCATATCATCTGCAGAGGGATAGCTTAGTCTCCTCTTTGTCTACTTTAATCCCTTCAATTTCCTTTTCTTCTCTAATTGCTACTGCTAGTGTTTCTAGTACAAAATTGAATACAAGAGGTGATTATGGGCATCCTTGCTTCACTCCCAATCTTATTGGGAAGGCTTCTAACTTGTCCCCATTGCAGATGATACTTGCTGATAGTTTTTAATATATACTGTTTATTATTTTTAGGAAAGGCCTTTCTATTCCTATACTTTCTAATGTTTACAATAGGAAAGGGTGTTGCATTTTGACAAGGGCTGTTTCTATATCTATTAAGATAATCATGTGATTTCTGTTGGTTTGGTTGTTGATATGGTCAATTATGTGGTTTTTCTAATATTAATCCATCCTTGCATTCTTAGTATAAATCCCTCCTGATCCTAGTGAATAATCCTCATGATCACTAGCTGGAGTCTTTTTGTTAGTGTTCTATTTAAAATTTTTGCATCTGTATTCATTAGGGAGTTTGGTATTTAGATTTCTTTCTTGGTTTTTGGTCTGCCTGGCTTTGGAATGAGTACCATATTTGTGTGATAAAAAGAATATGGTAAAACTCTTTCCTAAGAAAAAAATCCTCAGGACCAGATGGATTCACAAGCGAATTCTATCAAACATTTAAAGAATAACTAGTCCCAATATTATACAGAATTATTTGACAAAAGAAGCAAAGAAGGAGTTTTACCCTTTCCACTTTTCACTACTTGTCTCTGGGTGTTTTTAAAATGGTTGCTGCCACCTTCTGAATACAAATCCTGGTCTTTCCTACTGAGTACTGCAAAGGTTAAATTTAATAGTTAAACTTAAATTATATGAAATAACATGGTCTCCAAAATTATTATATCTTAAGTCAGAAGTTTATTTACCAAAATAGAGGGGAAACAGTAAAGTAGAGAAATGTGAAAGAGGTTCAAAAAATTAGTTTCGAAAATTAAAATAAAAAAAAATTAGTTTGAAGTATTAGTCCTCAACCAGGAGGGCTGGTAATGAGTAACCACAAGGCATCCTCCAAAATAGAAGCTAGTCTCTTAGGAAACTAGGAAGAGAATCAGCCTTTCACTCACCCAATGAAGTAGTTCAGGAGTCAGAGTCTAAGTTGAAGCTAAGCTCTAAGCCCATTATCCAAACCACAGTATCCAGCAAAGCTCCCTCAAAGATGCTCCCCAGTCAAAAGGCTGTCTCCAGAAGACAGTTTCTTCAGACTATCTCCTCAAAGGTCAACTGCCAGACTGAGTTTAGGGCTTGCCTTTATGGTGACTTCTCTCCTACCCTCTTAACAGGGGCCAATCAGTTTCCAAATTGTTTAGCACTGTATGGGGGACAGTGTCTGTGGGATTGAATTCTCACCAGCTGGAGGTCAATTTATCATGAAAAAGATTCACAATTTCCTGATTGAACAGTTTCTGAAGGTGTGAACTAATAGTTTCTGAGATTATGAACTCTTAAAATAATTTATAAGTTTCTTATTGAGTTAAAAATGGGTGGAGCTCTCCAAGTATCTTCCTGGCTTCTCACCTAGCACTAGCACTAGTAGGGTATGAATTCACTACGTGGTTTTTGAGGTCATCTACCTCTTTCAAACTTGTGTTGACTCAATCAAAAGTTAGACAATGGAGTTAATCTTGCCTTCACAATCTAGTGAGGTCCTTAAGTTAGTGTTAACTCAAGATAGACAATAAAGAGTTCACTTTCACAGTAGCCTGGGTCAGGACCTCAAGATTCTGCCTGCCTCTGCTTGCTAAGCCCAGCCTTTCATCATAAGGAATTCCAAAACATCCTTTCCAGACATTATATCCTTCACCCTGATGTGGGCTCATAGTAGTCCCTGAGGGGTAGTAAGGAAAGGGACCCTCCGTCTCTGAAATCTAGTATTTCTCACTAGTTAAAACTGGTTAAACATCAACTACAAAACATGTAATTTCAGCATCAAACATAGATTGCAGATAATTGTTACCAACTCTGTGTACTGTAAGGATAATTTTAGCATCATAACCTAAGATATTTTTAATTAATGGTCTCCATGGGATATCCCAAATAAAATGCCCAAGTCACCTGGAAATTTATGGTTATTTTAATTAATGTAGAGGAAAGAAATTTAAAAAGAGAGACAGAGGGAAAGAGTTAATTAACGCTGCTTCAGCTCAGGCTGAGCCAGGCAGGAGTTAAAGACCCTGGCCAAGGGGTCCTACCCTGAGAGCCAAGGGTAAGAAACATCAGTCTTATTACTCACCACGTGATTATCTCAAGGAAGCTGTCTGAGGGAGCTCCTCCAGGCTTGAGTTCCAGGATCAAACTGGCACCCAGGCTTGCTTACAGGAAGTCACCATCCAGATCCACCTCTCCGGGGAAAGAGAGCAAAGAGAGGAAGTGACGCACTCTATATAGATGGCTTTACATCACTTTCCTGCTTCATATCTGGATAAATGGTAGCTAAGCTTAACTTGGGACAGCCCAGGGGTCTGTCAGCTGTTTCTGCACACGACTACCAAAGCCCATCCTCCTAGATACTTAATCCTTAAGTATGGGTGCAGACATTCCTGACCTTATTAGACTAAGTAGGGCGGAGCAATGTAAAGTTCACAAGACATTCCTGATTCTGTTAGACCAAGTATCTCCATTGTTACAATCAAGAGGTAGCTAAATCAAATCTTCACAAATCCCCCTGATGATCATGGGGAGACTAGTCTCCCCATTAATCATTTAACATAATCATCTTGTAGTCCTAAACCACTTCTAACTAAAGATGTATATAATATTCAGTTTCTAAGAGGAAATGACAATAGTTAGGGAGGAATAGAAAAGAGAGAAAGCAAAACCAATTTTGCTAGGCACATTGACAAAAAGTCAAGTTAGGGGCAATCCCCTTTGGCATAAAAGTGTACATTTACAATAAATGTTCAATCAAACTTCAGTTCAATCAACTACACCCAAAGTTTGTTCTCAATCTTCTTGATATAGTGTAGATTTTCTGGCATCTTTCTGCAACAGTTCATTCTCTGGATTTTGGAGTTAGCAAGCTTCTTCCTTGAAGATCTATTCTCAAACAAAATTTCAAATTCTTGGATTTTTATTAAAACACAATCCCCTCCTTAAGTGTGTGTTAAAAAACATCCAGTCTGCCTCAGGATGCAATGTTGAGTTATGGGGGTGTATGAGTCAATTATCAAAAGAAGAGAAAAACAACAACAATAAAAAATAATGAAAGGAAAAATGGAAAGAAAGAAAAAAATTCAAAAAGAGACCCTTATCTGGGTTTAATAAATTTCTAATAGGCCCTTGCATAGGTTCGATTTTAAAGTAGTTTCTATCCCACAAGTCTGTAGTGTAAAGATTGGATTTATCTATCTCTTAATTGTAACAATGAAGACACTCTCTTTAACAGAATCAGAAATGTTTTGTAGTAGTTTACATTGCTCCACCCTACTTAGTCTAACAAGGTCAGAAATGTCAGCACCCATACTTAAGGATTAAGTATCTAGGAGAATGGCATTTGATAGTCATGTGCAGAAACAGCTGACAGACCCCTGGGCTGCCCTAAGTAAAGCTAAGCTACCAGTGGTACAGATAAGACACAGGAAAGTGACGTAAAATAATCTATATAAGGCATGTCACATCCTCTCTTCAGTCTCTTTCCCTGGAGAGGTGGATCTGGCTGATCACTTCCTGTGAGCAGCTGGACGCTAGTTCGATCCTGGAACTCAGCCTGGAGGAGCTTCCTTGAGAGGGTCACGTGGTGAGTGATGATACTTGACGTCCTTTTTCCCTTGATACTCAGGGGAGGTCCCCTTGGCCAAGGCCTTTAACTGCTTCCTGGATCAGCCTAAGCAGGGGCAGTTTATTTTTTTTTAAATAATATTTTATTTGATCATTTCCAAGCATTATTCATTAAAGACAAAGATCATTTTCTTTTCCTCCTCCCCACCCCCCATAGCCGATGCGTGATTACACTGGGTGTCACATGTGTTCTTGATTCGAACCCATTTCCATGTTGTTAATATTTGCATTAGAGTTTCGTTTAGAGTCTCTCCTCTGTCATGTCCCCTCAACCGCTGTAGTCAGGCAGTTGCTTTTCCTTGGTGTTTCTATTCCCACAGTTTATCCTTTGCTTATGAATAGTGTTTTTTCTCCTAGATCCCTGAAGATTGTTCAGGGACATTACACCACTACTAATGGAGAAGTCCATTACATTCGATTATACCACAGTGTATTAGTCTCTGTGTACAATGTTCTCCTGGTTCTGCTCCTCTCGCTCTGCACCACTTCCTGGAGCTTGTTCCAGTCTCCATGGAATGCCTCCACTTTATTATTCCTTTTAGCACAATAGTATTCCATCACCAACATATACCACAATTTGCTCAGCCATTCCCCAATTGATGGGCATCCCCTCGTTTTCCAGTTTTGGGCCACCACAAAGAGCACACCTATGAATATTTTTGTACAAGTCTTTTTGTCCATTATCTCTTTGGGGTACAGACCCAGCAGTGCTATGGCTGGGTCAAAGGGTAGATATTCTTTTGTCGCCCTTTGGGAATAGTTCCAAATTGCCCTCCAGAATGGTTGGATCACTTCACAACTCCACCAGCAATGAATTAATGTCCCTACTTTTCCACATCCCCTCCAGCATTCATTACTTTCCTTTGCTATCATGCTAGCCAATCTGCTTGGTGTGAGGTGATACCTCAGAGTTGTTTTGATTTGCATCTCTCTGATTATAAGAGATTTGGAACACTTCTTCATGTGCTTATTAATAGTTTTGATTTCTTTATCTGAGAACTGCCTATCCATGTCCCTTGCCCATTTATCAATTGGAGAATGGCTTGATTTTTTGTACAATTGATTTAGCTCTTTATAAATTTGAGTAATTAAACCTTTGTCAGAGGTTTCTATGAAAAATTTTTTCCCAATTTGTTGTTTCCCTTCTGATTTTAGTTACATTGGTTTTGTTTGTACAAAAGCTTTTTAATTTGAGGTAGTCAAAATTATTTATTTTACATTTTGTGATTCTTTCTATGTCTTGCTTGGTTTTAAAGTCTTTCTCCTCCCAAAGGTCTGACATGTATACTACTCTGTGTTTACCCAATTTACTTATGGTTTCCTTCTTTATGTTTAAGTCATTCACCCATTTTGAATTTATCTTGGTGTAGGGTGTGAGGTGTTGATCTATTCCTAATCTCTCCCACACTGTCTTCCAATTTTCCCAGCAGTTTTTATCGAATAGTGGATTTTTGTCTAAGCAGGGGCAGTTTAAATTAACTCTTTCCTCTCCCTCTCTCTTCTCCTTAATTCCTTCTCTCTATATTAATTACAATCAACATAATTTCCAGCTGAAGTGGGTATTTTATTATTTGGGATATCCCATGGCAACCAATTAATTTAGATTTTAAGTCACAATGCTAAAATTATCCTTACAGTAGGACAGGATGCAGTAATATTTCACTTACACATTTATAGCGAAGACTACAGGAAGTTACCATACTATAAGAAGAAAAGGAACTAGAATTTATTTTGATAGGGAAATATCATTCCCTGGTCTGATTTTTGTCATTCTCAGGGATATAGGGAGCCAGGATGATAGTCCAATTTTGGTACATATCTGAGTACTTCACAAAGAGTGTAGATATAAGGAAGTCCTACAACTTAAAATGTCAAGCATCCCAACCTTGAGAAGCACACTAGTTTTCCCTGTGTGCTCTTTTTGACACTATTCAGGTTAAGTCTCTGCTCCTTGTTTTTATCCCATCTCCTAGAATCAGACACAAAAAATAATCACAGTCCTATAACATTTATCAATAAATGGCAGGTTCCCACAGTTTAAAGATTTGGGGTATGCATTGATATTATACCAAGTATATATATGTATATATATACATATAAAACTTGTATTACTGTAGTAAAATAATATAAATTGTATGTACCTTTAGTATAATAAATGAGAAAAAAGAGAAAAAATCAAATATTCTAATAAAAATAAAACAAAAGCAATAATAAAAATAAGGGGGAAAGAAAAAAAAATCATGAATTCAATGTGTTCTTGAAAAAAACAGCATCCACCTGACAATGGATTATTATCTCCAATGCATGTAATAGGGTACAGTCAACCAGTCTCAACAGAAGATGCTCTCTTTACATGTGAGCAGTGAATCCAAGAGTCCTTTTTTCCAATCTTTATAGATGTTGGAGTAGTTAACAATATTTGGAATGGTCCTTCCCACGAAGGTTGAGTTGCTCCAGTTTGCTTGAAATTCTTAATATACACTTTATCTCCTGGGTTCAGGTCATGAAGAGAAAAGTCTAATGGTCCAGCTTGTACTGCAGCTCCGGATTCATGAAGTTCACGTACTTCCTAATAATGATCAGATTCCCTTGTCTATAAGTAGTATTAAGGAGTTGGTACTCCCCACCTGGGGTATATGGGGTGTTCAGGGAGGGGTAGTATCTCTGGAGGACTTGTCGAGCTCTTCTATGGCAGCTCTCCAACCTCTGACACCACCACCTCCACCTGACACCCAGCTATCACTTGTGGCTCCTAGTAGCTGCTAGCATGAGGCAGTGGCCACACCCTGGGCAACGGCTTCGACAGGCCGGCTAAACATTGTGAGGGTAGCCATCGGGTCATAGACCCCTGGTGAGCCAGGGCCTTGCTCACCCAGCATGTGAAGACTGCTTCGGCTGAACAGACAGAAGAAACCAATAAGAAGGTTCAGCAGCTGAGATGGCGAAGCAGCAAAGCACTGTGGAGTGCTTAGGGTGTGTTGGAGCACAAAAGACAACACGGCGATCCAATGCAGCTGAGGAAGTCTCCAGGTGTAACGACTTTTCGTGCCACTGGACCCAGGCTTCCAAAGCCGAGAGAGTTTCTTTGCATCGACTTTTCCACTTAAATCTCCTTCATGCATGAGTGTCTTTGTGCACACTCATCTCTCATAGATGAAAACGCACAAAGACAATCGTCATCCTCAGTTACCGAGAAACTACTATTACTCCCCCCTATTCTCTTATTCCTCATATTTCCTCAGACTTCTTCTTACTCCCCATTTGTTTGAACCTGCTGTCTTTGAGTCTGTATCATTCTCCCATTTCCTTAGTCTCCCTTCTCCATCTCAGGTTATTACCCACAGATAAATAATACAGGACTCCTTGGGGTGGTCACTAAAAAAAGCATCTCAAATGGTGAGATGTGTAGGTCTCCTCTGGGCCTGCTTGTAAGATAAAATAGGGCCAGAGGAAGAATTTCAGGCCATTTTAAATGTGTCTCAGTGCATAATTTGACAATCATAGTTTTAAGTTCTTTATTCATACTTTCAACTTGGCCTGAGCTCTGGGGATGATATGGAACATGGAATTTGGGAGTTATCCCCAAGCAAGAATATATCTGATTTAGGACAGAATCAGTAAAATGACTTCCTCTATCTGAATCAATATATGCTGGCAGGCCAAACCGAGAAATACTTTCTTTTAAAAGCACCTTAGCAACAAAAGCCGCTGAGGGTTGGATCACAGGAAATGCTTCCGGCCATCTGGTCAGTTGATCTACTATGACTAGACAAAATTTATAATGTCCAGTCTTTGGCATTGCTATGAAATCTATTTGTAGGTTCTCAAAAGCTGTGTAAGCCAGAGGACGCCCAGCAAAGGCTTTGCCATGAAAAGCATGTTGGTTATATGCTTGGAAAATAGAGCAGGCTGTACACACCTTAGAGGCTATAGTAGTTATACCAGGAGCTATCCATACACTCTTAACAGAGTCCACGATGCCCTGGGTGCCAAAGTGATCATTTTTATGAACAGATTGGCAAATTTGCGGATAGAAACTTCTAGGGAGCAGGGGTTTTCCTTCAGATGACACCCATAATTGATTAATCTGTTTTGCTTTGAATTTTTGCTTCCATTTTTCCACTTCCTTTTCATTATAGGAAAGTGATAAATTTAATTTATCAGTGCTTGTTAATGTTGAAATTAATCCAGGCCCTTCTATGGCTGCTAGCCTTGCAGTGACATCTGCTCAATCATTTCCCCTAGAGACAAAATCAGTGCCACCTGTATGAGCAGAGCAATAAACTACAGCTAGGGCTTCAGGCAGCTGGAGAGCAGAAAGAACTTCATTAATAATTTCTGCATTAGCTATAGATTTTCCAGCTGAGGTTAAAAATCTTCTCTGGAGCCATAGCATCCTGACTGAGTGACAAATGACAAAAGCATATCTAGAATACGTATAAATTGTTGCCTTTTTATCCTTGGCAATTATACAGGCATGTTTCAGAGCTATGAGTTCTTCACCTTGAGTGCTAATATTAGAGGGAAGTGAAGCTGACCACTCAGTGGCAAATTCTGTGACTACAGCAGCTCCAGTGTAGTGTATGCCATCCCTCATAAAAGAGGAATCATCAGTAAATAAGACCAAAGCTGGATTGTCTAAGGGAGTGTCCAAGAGATTATCTCTAGGCTTTTCTGCCATGGACACTAGTGTTTCACAACTGTGTAATGGTTCTCCTGAAGTTGGTAAATCTGGAAGCAAGGTGGCAGGATTAAGGGTTGTACAGCGTTTCAAGGTGATGTTTTTGCTCTTTAACAAGGTTATTTCATACCTTGTAATTTGCTGATCTGAGAATGCCTGTGTTCTATGCCTTAACAAGAAATTGTTAATGGGCATCCCAATACTAGATCAACAATTTTTCTCACTAGTAAGGCTATAGAAGCTACTCCTCTAAGACATGGTGGTGCTCCTGATGCTACTGGGTCCAGTTGGGCAGAATAATAAGCAATTGAGCACTGAGAAGGTGCCAAAGTCTGAGTTAAAACACCTGAAGCTAACCCTCTTTGCTCATGCACATACAATGTAAATGGCTTGTTGTAATCTGAGATGCCTAGAGAAGGGGCAGACAGGATAACCTGTTTTAGATCTGATAGAGCTGACAGGTGTTCTGGCTCTAAATTGAGGGGTTCAGGGACTGAATCTCTAGTTAGTGCTATAAGGGGTTTAGTAATTTCCCCATAGCAAGGAATCCATCATCTTCAAAACCCTGTTGCTCCTAAAATTGCTCCCAACTGTTTCTTAGTGGTAGGAGCCCTCAAATTTTGAATATTTTCAATTCATTTTGGATAAATAGAATGGGCAACCACAGTCAGAATGAACCCCAAATATTCTACTTTAGGAAGACACCACTGAACCTTATCCTTCAAGATTTTATGCCCTCTTTTGTGCAATTCCAAAAGAAGGTGTTTACTATCTTCCTGACATACTTCTGTGTCTGTTGAAGCCAAGAGTAGATCATTTATGTATTTGATTAATTTGATAAATTTATAAATTTGATAAATTGATAAATGTTATATTATCTGTGTCTTGGCTCAAAATTTGTGCAAATAAACTCATGCTTCCCATGTAACCCTGGGGCAGACAACTCCATGTGAGTCCTTCCAGGTGAAAGCAAAGATATACCTGGAGTTCTCATGTATGGGAATGGAAAAGAAGGCTGAACAGAAGTCCACTACTGTAAAGTATGTAGCTGTGCTAAGAATAGAGGAAATAATAGTATTTATGTTGGAAATTATGGAATGTCTCTTTGAAACATAGTTGTTCACAGCCCTCAAATCCTGTACAAATCTATAGAGGTGCTTGCCATTGGGCCTGTTTTTTGTTTTTTAATGGGCAGGATGGGCATGTTGTAATCAGATTTACAAGGGATTATTATTCTCTGTTCAATTAATGATTTTATTATTGGGATAATGTCCTCTATTGCCTCCTTTGAGAGAGGATACTGAGGAATTGAAGGAGGTGAGCTAGATTTAGTTTTTATCTGCACAGGAATAGCTGATTTAAGAATGCCTACATCAGAAGAAGATGTGGCCCAAAGAGACTCGAGTATATCTGTAGGTATTACAAAAGTGGGAGGCTCTTTTGCCTCCTGGTTCTCTGAGAGAAGTACAGGGAGTAAATTTAAAGATTCCTCAAGTACATCCAATGATAAGAAGCCATCTGGGGTGCAAATTATTGTGGTTTGTAGTTTGCATAGCAAATCCCTCCTCAGCAAGTTTGTGGGGGATCCAGGAATTAAAAGAAAAGAATGTTCAACAGTTAGGGGTCCCATGCATACCATGGGAGGAGAAAGTTTTGGGACCTTTAAAGGTTTTCCTGCTACACCTACTACATTTAGAGAACCAATAGATTCACATTTTCCATCTGGTTTGCTTACCAAAACTGACTTAAGACACCCCAGTGTCCAAAAGAGAATCATAGTATGAATCTCTCACCTTTAAAGTGACATGAGGTTCCTTACTATGCAGGGGATGGGGGGGGGGGCATGTATAGGGATTACTGGCATTAAAATATCTGGGTCTTGAAAATCAAAGGTTCCACTCTGGTTCCAAGGCCCTCACCCACCCTTTACACCTTCTGTGACAAGGAAATCACTTTAAAAGACTGATATATGTATTAATTTAAGGTCGCCAAGGAATTTAGCTATGTAATTCCTAAATGAAAACTCAAGTCAGCAGTCAACCTTTTATAGAGTTTAATTACAAACAGGAGGAAGAAAGGAATTAGAGAGAGAGAGGGAGAGAGAAAGGGGAGAGAAGGGAATAGGGCTTAAATACCCCTTCTGTTTAGGCTGGGCCAAAAGGCCCAAGCCCTTAGATAGCTGAGGCAAAGAAAGGAGATCAGTCCCTATTACTCACGTGACCAAAATGGAGAAACAGTCTCAGGGGCCTCCACTTCCAGCTTCCTTCAGAGCCAACTCTCAAAGCACCACCTCTCAGACCAAAAACCTCTCCAACCAACCCTCCTCAGTCCTCAGACCCCTCTATCTTTAAGGAAACCATCCAAGTTCCCTCCCCTCAGTTCTCACATCTACCAATCACTGTCCATCAATTTCCCTGTGCCAATGGTGGCTCTAGCTTAACCCAGGACCGCCCAGAGGTCTGCCCCTTTGCACATGTCTGTTGAAGGTCATATTCTCAATAATTAAATTTTGATCCTTTGCTGCAGCCCTTCTTAAATCCTGTTAGGACTGAGTGGGGTGGAAATTGTATTTTCCAAGACCTGGTTCTGTCATTCCAAGTATCTCTATTGTATCAATTCTAAAATCAATCATGACTCAAAAGAAATTCCTGTTCTATGCTTAAGCATAGGTCAAAGCCCTTTCCATTGTTCAGTAAAAGGTTTCTGTGCTAAAGTAATCTTAAGAAGGGAGGAGGAGGAACCTCCCATGCCAATGGGGTTCACATTCCAATAGAGTTCCCACTATCAATAGGAAATTTTTCAAGTATGAAATTTCCCAATGGTGAAATTTCCAACATTTATAAGTCTAAGAAATTTTAAGGTTTACACTTCATAAAGGTACTTGGGTAGTTTTCTGGGATCCCTAACTCTGATGGGGATTTTCACCAAGAGTATAGCATGGACAAACTCCATTTTTTATATATTGTTGTTGGGCATTATCATTTTCCTCATTTGGAGCACTGTGGTTATTTTACCAATTTCTATTTCTATAATTGTGATTTCTAAAATTTTTATTTCTATAGTCATTATAGTTATTTCTATCAGTTCTAAAATTGTGATTTCTATGATTATTATCATATTCATTTCTATGGTCATTATTTCTAAAGGTATTATTATTCCTTTTTTCCCATAGCCAGCTCCTATAGACCATCGTTGCATGGGCTCTCTTCCCACAGAAAAGGCATGTTAATGATTTATCTGTGGATTCCTGCAAAGGGGCTATGGTCTCTCCCTGATTTTTCAATTGTTCCTTTAACATTTCAATTTCTTTCTTTATGTCTTCCACTGATATATTGTGTTCCTCAGGTCTTTTTATATGACCCTTATAGACATAGGCCGCTACTCTCCGCAATTCTTCAAGGTCCATAGAGTCCCAATTACGACAGCTAGTTTTAAAGTAGTCTATTACCACTGAACAACAATTCTCAATGAATTGCCTACGTATTTGCCTAATGCCCCTTTCTCTGGATAAATCAAGGTCCATATATGTATTTCCTATGTCAATAAGTCTGTTCATAAACTGGGAGAGGGTCTCATCAATTTCTTGTCAGGTTATTTCAAATTTTGACCATTTTTCAGGTCTATCAGAGCAAGCTCTCATGGCTGCCAATAATGCTTTTCTGGCCTGGTTTAGTTTTGTGTGATCTAGTTCAACATTGGGGTTCCAATGTGGATCTTCAGTTGGCCAATAATTTGCTCCTCTACCTCGCTTCAGATTAACCAGAGAGATGACATTTTTCTCTCTCTTTGTCAGAAATTTTTCTAATAAATTTTCAACATCCATCCAAGTGGGGTCAAAAGTTCTGAATATGTTCTCCATTCTTTTTTATAACTAATATTGGTTCTTCCTCAAATGATGATCTTCCTTGAATGTATTTAAATCTTCAGGGTTAAAAGGTGTATGGTGTCTTATAGATATCAAGTTCCCATTTTTATTGAAAGTTGGAAATTCCCTTAAAGGAAATAAACTATCTGAATTATTTGGTCCTCCTGTGTCTAGGCTTCTTGCTCCAATCTCAATGGGGCAGTTATGAGAAAGGGAAGGGGTGAGCAAGCTGAGGGAGAGGGGCTGTGGGCCCAAGGTGCCAGAAGGATGAGAAGTAGGAGCAGTTTGGGAAATTAATTGGGAAGGGTGGGAAGGAGAGGCAAAGGAAGAAGGGTCAGTATCTGGGGGAAAGGATGCAGAGGGGTTAGGGTAGGAGGCATGGGCAGGGTGTGAAATTAGATGTGAACTTGGGGTGAAGGGGGTGGGGTAGTAGGCATGAGTAGTGGGAGGGACGAGGGCTGAGGGGTTGGGGCAGGAGGCATAGGTAAGGGGAACTGAGGCTGAACAGTTTAGGCAGGGGGCATGGGCAGGGGGAGGAGTGGGTTGGATAGGAGTAGGGGGGGAAGGGCTAAGGGGAAAGAGTAGGGGGAATGGGCAAGGGGAGGCATGGGTTGGGTATAGAAGAAGGTGATTTGAGAAGTAGGAGCCAAATTGTGTAGAGCAGGGTGGGACAGGGATTCTAATAATGATGGAGTATGGAGAGATAAATCACTCCTATCCCAGGATGTTCTTAACACTCTTTTAATGCTTTTAATAGAAGCTATGATCGCCCCCAAACTTTCCCCTAAAAGCTCAAGCTGGGTATTTTGTTCTGCATATTGCTGAATAGTAGAAGGAACAATTGGTTGGTTTGGCTGGGAAATGTGTTTTACAAGGAGATACAATATTAGAGTTACAACAATTAAAATCCCAAGGGGAAGTAGTGTGTTGATTAGACTTTGCCATATGTTCCATGGGATGAGCCATATCAGTGAGACAAGGAATAATATATTTACAAGTTTGTTCATGGAGCTGATAAGCCAGTTTTTAAGTAAGTTGTGAATATATTGGCTATTACCACATATTTCTAAAGTTAACACATGGAGAGCAGGACAAGGCCAAAACTTTCTCCAGGTTTCATAGCTAAATAGCTTCCCCAGTCCTGCCGCTTTTGGTTTAAAAAAGAAAAGAAAAACAGCTGTATTCTATTTAAGGAGGGGGAAAAAATCCAAATTTACTTCCCTCTACAGATGATCAAAATAAACTATTAAAAGCTGAATTTAGGGATAGTCACAGTAAAGAAAAAGTTTAGGAAAGTTAGGAAGATTGAGGGTATTTCGTCACAATCGACATGGTCAGCCAAAACTATAATGATAATTTTGGCGTTGTGACTTAAAGTATATTTAATTATTGGTCGCCATGGGATATCCCAAATAAAATATCCAAGTCAGCTGGAAATTTATGGTAATTGTAATTAATATAGAGGAAATAAATTAAGAAAGAGAGAGAGGGAAAGAGTTAAATAAAACTGCTCCGGCTCAGGCTGAACCAGGCAGGAGTTAAAGGCCTTGGACAAGGGGGCCTACCCCAAGAGCCAAGGGAAAGGGAAGTCAATCTTATCACTCACCACATGACTGTCTCAAGGAAGCTGTCTGAGGGAGCTCCTCCAGGCTCTAATTCCAGGATCAAACTGGCACCCAGGTCTGCTCACAGGAAATCACCATCCAGATCCACCTCTCAGAGAGGAAGTGAAGCACTCTATATAGACGGTTTTACAACACTTTCCTGCATCTTATCTGTACTGTAAATGCCAAAACTGTAAGGACAATTTTAGTGTTTTGACTTAATATCTAAATAAGTGGTTGCCATAGGAAATTCCCAAATATGAAACTACCAAAGTCAGCTGGGATTTATGGAGATTTTAATTAATAAAGAAAGAAGGAATTAAGGGAAGGAGAGAAAGAGAGAGAGAGAGAGAGAGAGAGAGAGAGAGAGAGAGAGAGAGAGAGAGAGAGAGAGAGAGAGAGAGAGAGAGAGAGAGAGAGAGAGAGAGAGAGAGAGAGAGAGAGAGAGACTGAGAGAGAATTAATTTAAACTGCTCTGGCTCAGGCTGAGCCAAGCAATAGTTAAAGGCCTAGGCCAAAGTGGCCTCCGTGAGCCTAAGGGAGAGCGAGTCAGTCTTATGTCTTATTACTTATTACAACAGGGCCATCTCCAAGTAAGGTCCAGTCCTCCACTGAATCTCCTGAACTCCAATTAGCCAGAACTCACTTCCAATCCAAACTGAATTGGTCCAACTGACTTTTTACCACTTCCTTTTAAAGAAATTTTCTCTCATGTCACCTCCCATAAATTTTCATGTCTACCAATCACAGTACACACGGTTTTCAAGGACTGCCCATTCTTAATTTTCACCACTCTTTAGTTCACACCTTCTCTGATCAGAATATACCTTCTGAGTACTTCACACCTCTTTGTTAAGCTTGCCTTTTGTAAATTACTTGACCTTTTTGTGATTAATTTAATCTTTACAGGTACTTAACACCTTTTTGTATTAGATCTAAAAATAGACCTAGCTTAAGGTTCTAGCTTTACTATAAGGTATGAGTTAGGGACTTTCATTGTTCAATCAGGAGTTTACAACTTTGTCTTCCCCTAAGGCACTATCTAAGTACAGTGGAGCAATTTTAAAAGTTCCCAATACATTCCTGATTCTTGTTAGACCAAGTATCTCCATTGTTACAATAAGGGAATAGCGAGACCAAATCTTCTAAATTATAGTATGAATAGTTTTTAAGATTCACATTACCAAAGGTAGCTTAACTAAACTTATGACAGCCCAGGGATCTGTCAGCTGTTTCTGCACATGTCTATCAAAGCCCATTCTCCTAGATACTTAGTCCTTAAGTATGGGTACTGACATTCCTGACCTTGTTAGACTAAGTAGAGTGGAGCAATATAAAGTTCACAAGACATTCCTGATTCTGTTAGACCAAGCATCTCCACTGTTACAATCAGGAGGTAGCTAAATCAAATCTTCACAGATTGAATTCTCACCAGCTAGAGGTCAATTTATCATGAAAAAGATTCACAATTTCCTGATTTAACAGTTTCTGAAGGTGTGAACTAATAGTTTCTGAGGTTACAAAATCTTAAAATAATTCATAAGTTTCTTATTGAGTTAAAAAAGGCGGAGCTCTCCAACCTAGCAAAAAGTAGGGTGTGAATTCACTAAGTGGTTTTTGAGCTCATCTACCTCTTTCAAACTTGTGTTGACTCAATCAAGTTAGTCAAAGGAGTTACTCTTACCTTCACAATCTATTGAGGTCCTTAAGGTAGTGTTAACTCAGCATAGACAATAAAGAATTCTCTTTCACAGTAGCCTGGGTCAGGACCTCAAGATTCTGCCTGCCTCTGCTTGCTAAGCCCTGCCTTTCATCATAGGGAATTCCCAAACCCCCTTTCCAAACTTTTTATCCTTCATTCTAATGTGGGTTCATAGCAGGCACAGAGGGGGTAGTGAGGAAAGGGACCCACAGACTCTGAAATCTGGCATTTCTCACTACTTAAAGCTGGTTAAACATCAACTACAAAACATGTAATTGTAGCATCTGCAGATAATTGTTACCAATTCTGTGTACAGGATGTTATATTCAGTACTGGGCATCAGTTTTGTGCCCAATAGGTTTCATTAAGTACTCATATTGTTCTTAGAACTGTAACATCATTAAGTAGCTATAGCAGTCCTCCAGTGTACTACATCCCCCACCCCATGTTCTTATTCCAGGACAGCGAGACCACTCTCACACTGACCAATGATCATAAAGTAAACAATGTGAAACAAGGGGCCAGTGCACTGGTGCTCTGGCATTCCAGAAAAATCCCCCTAATTTGCACATGCTCCTTATTCCCTATGACATCATACCCTGAAACACACATGCACCTGAATTTGGCCTTGCTCCACTTCCAGGGTTTTGGGGAAAGGTGGAGATTTCTCTGGAATCGAGGATGACAAGCTCCCTGGCCCTAACAAATATGCCAACCCTAATCCACCGAGCTGGAAAGCTGCTCTTCTACAGTTGTGGCTGCTAATCCATACAAGAAGTTAGCACTGTACTACAGAGCTGCTACTATGTACAATCAGTGGCAAAGAGTCCTAGTCCCTGGACTTAACCATCAGCCCTGAGGATGCCTGATTAACCTCCAGACTATTCCACCAGTTATTAAACAATCATAAACTTATTCAAATAAATACTTTTCTTACAAATTGAATGGAATCTCAGACTCCCATTCTTGGTCTGAGATTCTTCTACAAATCTGGATGTTTCTTCCATAAGAACTCTTCTCTACTCTGTCTCTGACCCAGTGATACTGGCCTCCTGGATGATTCTTGGTCAAGAGGCCCGATATTATAATTTTTCCTTTTCCTTGAGTGTGAATTTTAGATTTACTCCACCCTGCTTAGTCTTTAGAATTTAAACAAGCAGGAATGTATACACCCTCACTTAAGGATTGAGTGTGGAGGAGGAAGGTCTGTGACCCATGTGTGCTAGCAAGTGACAAATCAGAAACTGACTTACTCCCAGGCTGTCCAACTTCAAATTTAAGCCACCATTGCTACATGTGAAACACAGGAAGTGACATAAAAACCTGCCTTTACATTTCACATCACTTCCTGTGAGAGGGGGGTTGGTGGTGGATCTTGACTTGGAAGAGCTCGAGAGTGAGACCTCAGACTACTTCCCTAAGCCCATCACATGGTGAGTGTTAGGGCTGATTCCTCTTTTCTTGGCTTTCTGGAGGCACCAACTTCCAAGGAGACCCCCTCATCTTGAAAAAGGCCTTGTGGCTGTAAGATGAGCTAGATTTAATCTCTGGGAAGGCCCCTTGGCTGAGGCCTTTGAATTCCCGCTGGGTTCATACCAGACCAGGGCAGCTATCCTTCCCTTTTCTCTCTCTCTCTCTCATTCTTAATTTCTTCCTTCTATGGTAAACAAAACACCATAAAATTCTATTCACACTTGAGTATTTCATTGAGATTTACAATTAAAAACCCTGGCAACCAAATAAAAATATATTCAGTCTCATCTCTGAGGTTTACCCCTAACAGTCGTTGTACCCACTACTTGGAATATTTCCACCATGATCCCCTCAATCTCTTGGATTCAGTCTTCTCAGGTAGCATCTCACTTTCTGAGAAGTTTCTCTTGGTCACAAAATCTTAGAGGTTTCCTTCTGAGGGTCTTAGATCACACTCTTTCTCAGACCTGCAATTCTGCCCCAGGGCTTCAATTCTACCTGGGCTCTCATCTCTGGGGTTCCACTTCCCCGTCTATTCAACACTTTCCTTTTTCTTTCCTTCATATCCAGGACTCAAGACCTCTACCTGAGCAGGCAGATAGTCATTAACCCTGGGCAGAAGAATAATCTGAAAGTAGAAGTCACTATCATTTGAGGTGTTGACAGCAAATGTCTCTTGAGAAGTCTCTTAAGAAGAAGTATCACTTATATGGATGAATCCAGATTTGATGGAACTGTTTAAAAATAAATTATAATGTAGTAGCACTTCAATTCATATCTGTTGTCCTATTAGGATGATTATATTTGACCTTGTATGTCAGAGTGTGAAACCCCTACCTCTTTTTTGATTATAGTAGTATTAGCCTTCATGATTGTTTTTATAACACAATTAGTTTTGAGTTCATACTCAAATAATACAGTTTGCTTCATAAAAACTAGAAAAAATTAGCTAAGAAATTTATTTCCGGGTGCCATAAAATCTTGTTTGCATCCTGACCTTAAGCCTGTAAGCCAGGAGTTTCCTTAAATCCTACCACAACTGTCCTGGGTGTATAACAAAATGGTCAGACAAAAGGAAAGGATGGTCTTGTTTGTAGAACAAGTCACACATATTAGTTAACCAAAACTGCTGAATCCTATTTCACAATAATCAACAGTAAAAACACCAAGACCTTGAGTACTTCAAAGTTGCCACCCATAGTCATCCTTTCTACACTTACCAGATTAATCAACACTTGTGTCATTAAATGCCCATATGAACGATTTTGCAACCATTCTATTTTAATTATGACTTTTCTGTCACTGTCATCAGAATTCTTGACATAAAAAAACTATCTCCTAAGTTTTGGGGTCTCTGCTCTTGATTTGAGCAGAGTCTGGCTTTATTGAGAGTTGGGTCTTCTCCCAACAAATCTGTTTAGTTTTGAGTTCTATACTGCTGTGATAAATATTTGCCATATAAGTAGCACAGACCTTGATGCAAAATAAGCTTTAGACTTGATATGTCTAAGACACATGTTTAGAAATTGCAGTAAAAGTATAATTGAAGCAGATATGTTACACCGGACTCTGGGTACAATCAGTACAGAATGTCAAGCTGATAGATATGTAGTGATTTTTCCACTTAAAAATAATTATTTTGATAATGTATTCAACCAAAGAGAAGTCATTGGAACACCAATGATTTTACGTCATATTAGAAATATACAATATAATTTTTCATCTCTTAATTTTTGCTTTATAGGAATTTTGTAGAAAACCTTGTATAGGAAATTATGCTAATTACAAATGATTTCTATAGAGCAGACATTATTTCGTCCCTAAATTAACTGTTTAGATCTAGATAGACATTGGAGAATATGGATAGGATTTTTTTTTTAAATAAAGTACTTAATTGGACATATTGTAAAGCAAATAATTTCTTGTTTTCACATTTAATTCCACTTTTAATCTGGCTGTGTCAATTTTATTTGTACAGCTTTGAATTTAATAAAATAAAAATGACCTATTTTAGACCTCATAATGTTATCTATTACTTATATGGTCATGAATTCTTCCCTTATCAATGAACTGATCTGAAAGAGAAACTATTCTATGCCACCTTAATTTTCTTATAGGCCCACACTATAAGTCTAAATCATATAGCCATTTGGACGTCATCTTAGAAGAGATGATTTTTGAGGAAGGAGAGAGCTCAGTGTGAATGTCTGTGGTTTCTGTGATGTATAGTATAAGAGGGAAAATTAAGACTGGGGTTAAATTAATTTTATTTAATCTAAGGGAGAGGGGGGAAAAGATGAAAAATAGGAGATGTACTTTGCTCACTGCTCTATTTACCTTGCTATTCTGTGGCCAATATTAGGGCATCCTAGCCATGCTCACAGGGAAGTCCAACCAAAAACAAAACTGAAAGAAAAATGCTTGGGTATCTGCTCTTGTCTCAGTTTCACATTTCTCCACCCTCAAAAATATCACTTCAAGAGCCATCCATGGCTTTTTAGTTTTCCTTTAGGACATCCAGAGGGAAGTCCATAAGAGTGATGCTGGGGACATCACTCTGTCCGCATCTCATGAGATCTTGACTGCATAGCTGCCTTTTTCTTGCTGACAATCCTCAATCAAGCATTTCTATTAAACAATCCTTACCTCTGAGTCAGTTCAGGCTTAGGTCAGTTACACTTCCCCATAAAGAGGGTAGAGTAAATTTCCTTCACACAATAGCAAGATAGGATATACAAGAAACAACTAGTTATTTTTGAATGCCTTTCAAAACTGCTTGCATTCATGAGTGTTCTCCCCAGCGTGGGTTCTCTGATGTACAACAAGACCAAAGCTTGTACTGAATGTCCCTCCACATTGCTTACATTCATAAGGTTTCTCCCCAGTGTGGATTCTCTGATGAACAGCAAGACTGGATCTCTGAGGGAAGGCCTTTCCACACTGTTTGCATTCATAAGGTTTCTCTCCTGTGTGGGTTCTCTGATGTATAGAAAATCCAAACCTTGTACTGAATGTCCTTGTACAATGCTTGCATTCATATGGTTTATGCCCAGTGTGGATTCGCTGATGTACAGCAAAACTGTAGCTTAATCTGAAAGTCTTCCCACACTGCTTGCATTCATAAGGTTTCTCCCCAGTGTGGATTCTCTCATGAACAGCAAGAGCAGAGCGCTGATTGAATGTCTTTCCACACTGTTGGCATTCATAAGGTTTTTCCCCTGTGTGGGTTCTCTCATGAATAGCAAGATTGGAGCTTCGACTAAATGTCTTTCCACACTGCTTGCATTCATAAGGTTTCTCCCCAGTGTGGATTCTCTCATGAATAGCAAGATTGGAACTCCGACTGAATGTCTTTCCACAGTGCTTACATTCGTAAGGTTTATCTCCAGTGTGGATTCTCTGATGTATCGGAAGACTGGAGCTTCGACTGAATGTCTTTCCACACTGCTTGCATTCATAAGGTATATCCCTAGTGTGGATTCTCTGATGTAAAGCAAGACTGGAGCTCTTAATGAATGTTTTTCTACACTGCTTGCATTCATAAGGTTTGTCCCCAGTGTGAATTCTCTGATGTACAACAAGATTAAAGCTCCGAATAAATGTCTTTCCACACTGATCACATTCATATGGTCTCTCCCCAGTGTGGACCCTCTGTTGTACAGCAAAATTGGAGTACTGTGTTAATGTCTTTCCACACTGATTATATTCACCAGACTTTTTCTCAGTGTGCATTTTTTGATGTTCAATATGAGATGTATTTTGAGGTGCAACACAGAATTCTCTGAAAGCAAAGTTATTGGGACAATCACTCATGAAACTTTGTAGGTCCATTTCTTCCACAGGAAGGCTCACCTCTATTGGATTCTCCATTTCAAGTCTGATCTCTCCTTCTAAATGAAAAAAAAAAACCACAGCAAAATATACATGTATAGTTATATATACACTTGCATAACTATCTCCTTTCCTCAACTGTCAAAACATAAACCACTTTATATCCTATTTTCTCAGGTAAGAAGAAGACTTCCAACTGAAATGGGCACAATACATCCTTTGAAAATGCCATTACATCAAAGCTAAAGAACAATTTAAAAAACAAAGAGCCTCCCATGGGATTTTACTGGCTCTTCACAAATAATCTGAGATTTTGGACAGGCAAATTTTATTACATTCCAAAATCTGACCATGATATCAGAGAGGCTGGATGAGTGACTTAACCAAAAATCTGGCAGCTGAGTCCAAATCTTGTGACTGGGCACACTCTCTCCAGTCCTAGACAATTCACTTTCCATCTTTTTCCATTCATTTTCATTGTCTGTACATTCAATCCTCTCTTACTAGGTATGATACCACAGGGTGCATATAGATGAAATATTCCTATTGTTTCAGTATCTAACTGTTCTGTAAGCATTTTGGAATTCCCTTCATGATTGCCTTTGACCTTATTTTTTGTTCTAGTAAATGAGATCAGATGAAGAAATTCAGCACTCTTTTATGCATTTATACAAGGCATAAAGATTTTGTTCTGTTCCCTATTCCTTGAGAGGAGCAATTACTTTTCCTTAAATGCCTCTTTTCACTAATATGAAATCCTTCTACTAAAAATAACAACGAAAAACATGGCATTTCAAAAGTTTAAAACTATGTCTCATACAGTAAGTTGAGTTGAGGAAACTTTAAATGGGCAAGAGCTTGGAAAAATTCTCTTCCTATTTCCCATCTTATGTAGATACTGGCATTTTTATGATATTGTTTAAAATCCCAATACAGGTGGTGATGTATTTTCATTGTACCTCAGAAACTAGCTAAGACTTTTAAGCCTGAGCAAGTCAAAAGACCTCTGTTATTCTAGCCCCCTCAACAATGACATGGACATTATAATATCAAGTGACTCCTAAGGTTCCCATGAGGATTGAATGAGATATGTAGAAAGTGTATGACACATACTAGGAACCATATGGAAATGCTGATGTTTCTTTTCTCCTAAAACTCTCATTCTCTTCACTCCTTCAGTTTCTGATTTTCCTAGTGAATTAAATGCATTTCCATTCCCCAATACTTTTCTCCCTGGATCATCTCAGAGTGAGATTTAGGATCTTGTACTTCTATCTAAACAACCTCCATGTCTGGATTCTAGATTGGGAGATCCAGGACAACCCAGAATGGTATTTCCCTTCCTTTGTATGCTCAGGTCATAGCATGGTTCCAAAAATATATTTATTATTTAATATGTGTTTACTGACTGGGCCCAGGGTTTATGTCAGGCCAAATGTCTACCAGGATCCTTGCATTCTGATCTATTTCCTAGAAGGCAAATGCATGCTCTGGCCTCAGTCATGTTTCTGTCACTTGCCCTGATTTCTCAGCAGTCAACAGTAACAATTGGAACTAGAGCAGACCAAATCCTAAAGATCCCAGAGGCTTCTCTATAGGCTCTCATCTAAAGTGAGGTGCTATGCTCATCTGCTTGTCCAAGAACAGGACAAAGACTGAGCCCCAGAGACCAGGAAAGGGTTTGGACTAATGATTTAGGGAAAGCTTAGCCTTAGATTATTTCCAGGTAAGGCAGCACTCTTCCATAATGTTCATGGGGTGCAAGTCAATGGAGAAAAGGAATATCAGGAAACCAAACAACATGCTCCACTCTCCATTGAAGCTTCCTGAGTCAGCTGGGTCCTCACCATGGCAAGGCAATCCTGTGACATCTCCCTACCCATGGATTCCCTTTGCCACTCACCACAACAACCTTCCAAATATTTCTTGGTCAACAGCTCTCCATCATGGCTTCCTCCAACCCCCTGCCTCACCTTCTGCGATGATAACTTAGCCTCATTAAACTGAACAAAAGCTGGATCTCTTTTAAAGAGCTCTCTTATCCTCCACATCTCACTTATTTAAGCTGCCTCCCTTTCCTCTCTGGCCTCAGGATCAGAGGAAAAGGTCATTTTTTTTTCCTAGTTAAAGAAAAACTCTTTCCATGGGCAAAGAAACCCATCCCATCCCTCAACTAAACCCATTTTTCCTTCCTGGAGGGCCCCCATTGTTCTTTCATCTTCAGCCTTTCCCACACTAATGAGCTAATGACACTCTTCTTCTGGTAAACAATAAACCATTTCTCCTCAATGCTCCAAACACTCTCACTTTAACTCTTTCACCCCATGAAATACTACCCAACATCTGTACTCAGGATTGAGAATAAAATGCAAGAGATGGCCACTTATAATGAGTTGTGCCAGTGCCTTTCCCTTGTTTTCTCTGCTATACGTTCCCTCAGAATCCTCAATTCCCTGAAGCCCCAGGCCACCTCGCCCCATTAGATCTCTCTAGTGCTCCTTCTCTTTTCATACTTCCCTCTCAAGACTGGCTGCTCTGGAACTGGGATCTGAAGGGCTTCTACAGAACTGTCAGCATGCTGCTATCTGCTCCAGCAGAGGGTAAACTCCAGGAGTGTAGGGATGTCCACTGCAGCCCTTTATTTCCCCTATAACTTAGCCCACGACCGGGCACAGAGAAAGCACTCATATTGTTTCTGGATACTACAGAGCTCAGAGGGGATAAGTTTAGCCCTTCTGGCACCTGCAAGAGACTTCCAGGCCCTTCAGTCCCAAACGCTGACTTCTTAGAAGATCATAGACTGATCCCATAAAGGGAGCTGATAGGAAATGGAGTCCAACAGCCTCATCTGACAGATGTGGAAACCAAGCCTCAGGGCTTCAGGGAATTGCTGGGGGAACCACGACTAAACCTCTGAAAAAAAATTCCAAATCAGACTCCCCCTACCCCCAAATCTAGCCCTGAATTCACCAGAGCACAGAGAAGTCTCTGGTCACTCCTACTCTGCCACACCTCTTTACTCCTCCCTCACCTGGGCAGAAGCTCTTCAGGTCTTCTTGTTCCAGCATCCATGGGGTTTCCTTCAGCTCCAAATAAGAGATCATGTCTTCTGGGGGAGCTGGAAGCCCTGGGAAAGGGAGAATCAGTCAGGGAGGAGGATTTTAGCTCATCATGGTGTTCTCCTTAGGGAAAGGTTGGGGAGTCCAGTGACTCCACATAAAAACTCTCTTTGTAGGATTCCCACAGTATTCTGCCCTCACACCTCAGGGTCTGTAATTCAGAATCCCAGGATAGGATGTGCCTATTACCCTGCTAGGGGAACTAGAATGAGCAACAGCCCCCCTCTCACCCATCCTGTTCTGGTCCATTCTGGCAGAAACTCCTAAACTCCCACACTGAGTCTGAAGGTCAGTTTTCTGGATCAGTCTAAAGCCCCAGACACAGGGACGTTGAGGGAGCAGCTTTTGTACAATAACCCTGCCTGCTCTTCCCTTCCTGACACCTCTACGAGTCTCATGGATCCTCCTCTCGAGGAGTCTCTGCCTCCTCTCCTGGGGAAGTCCACAATCCTAACTGGGTCCAATGTTGTCTCAGTCAGTCCATTTATCCAAACAACCACAGAGGAGGGCAAGCAGGGCCTGCAGGAGGCTTACAGGGGACTCCTGGAGGACGGGAGTCTCCTCAGCACGTAGGGTAGAGAGAGGAAGGAGGAGGACAGGGAACCAATCTGGAACTAGAACATTAAGTTGTAGGGCATTTTCTTCAGAGAAGACTGGACTCAGTCCATACTTTTCCATTATTTGGAAATGAAAGGCAGCTAGAAGGGGAATGGGCAGGAACATGGGATTAGAGGCAGGAAAGCCTCTGTTAACATTTCAACACAGACAGCTCCTTATATGGGTACCTGAGAAGAAGCCACTTAATGGAATATATTTCCTCATCTGTAAAATAGAGATGATTGGGTCACTGAATTAAAGTGATGAAAATGACAAATAAGTGTCATAATATTACAGAGAAAACCCTCAGCAGAGACCAGGTCAACTGCAGGTTGTTTAAGTGCTTCTTCCCTTCCCTTCCTTCTTCCCTGTCTCTGCTGGAGGCTTAGGGCAATAGGAGGGAAGGCTAAGGATAAATCATCTCTCTTGGGGACACCAAGAAGCTCTGTGCTATGAGTTTATGCTGATTAAAGAGAAAAAGATCCCCAATAGTAAATCTAACTTAGAGGGGAAGAGGGTGGAAAGAAAACTTTCCTGAATAATTTTCCAGGTGGATTTGGGAGGCTCAATTCCAGGCCAGGGAGAAGCGATATAGAATTAGCTATGAGATTACTTGCACGTCTCAGATTCTCCAAAACACATTTAATCTCAGAATTCAGGAGCATCAAAGGGAGCCCCCAATATCTCTTTACAATACAAAGCCCTTTTAAAGGAGAAGCAGGCAGCAAGAGGGCCCTGGCTCTGGGACTTGGCATACCAGCCCTTGTCCCTTCCATATAACTTAAAATTACTCCCAATAAGTGCTGCTGTTGAAGGTGATATTCCCTTGGATGGCAGACTCGGGCAGCAGGAAGAGGGCTCCTTACCCAAAGAGTGCAGGTTCCAGGCATTCTCCAGCATCACCTCCTTGAACAGCTCCTTCTGGGCAGGGGACAAGAGGCACCACTCCTCCTGAGTGAACTCCACAACCACATCCTTGAAAGTCACCACCTCCTAGAGCAGCCCAAGGCAGAGCACAGAGGGCTGAAAGTCACATCACAATGAAGAGCCCACCTCTGGTCAGTTACAGGAGGAAACTGACACATAGAGAAGGGAGGGGCCCAAAGGTCCCGCCCTTGGTCAGTGTCAGAGCCAGCACTAGAAACCAAGTCTTTAAGAGCCCAATGGAAGCTTGAGAAGAGCAGCTCTAGGATGCTCAGAAGGGAAGCCAAGGACTTTCTAGTGTGTGAAGGGAAATCCCTAGGGGACCTGCAGGGCAGCCTGGATCCCAGGGGCCCCCGAGGTAGGATGTAGGAGTCAGTCACATGTCTGTGGCACTGTTGCTGTGTCCCAGGGCAGCCAGTATCAGTGTGAGCATCACCAACATGCCAGAGCCTGAGCCACGGAGAGGGGAGCTGGGGAAGGTAACAGTCAGGCACAGGAAGGAGAGGGGCCTTTTGTACCTCCCCCAGAACTAACTGGCTCCCTGGGCTCAGGGTTTGTTTCAGGGCTTTCCTGATCTCCTGATCACTGGTTATCCCAGCCTGAGCAAGCTGAATCGAGAAGGAGATCTGGAAAAGCTAAGACCTCTCTCCCTCTCTATCACTCTCTCTCTCTTCCCCCGCCTCCAAACTCTCTCTTTACTAATAAATGTTCATCAACCTGGTAATGAGCCCTCAGATTACTTTTACTTATAACACTATGGAAGGCACGAGAAAGAAGAGGAGTTCCAGAGAGTTTGGGGACTCAGGATGCAGCCCGGGTGACATCCTCAGAGAAGGCCCAGCTGATCTCAGATCATTTCCTTATTGATTCTATTTACCAGTAACTGCTTTTGTCTGGGAGCTGCCTGAGTCCAGCTTCTCTGCCTCCACACTCAGCCAGCCTGAAATAGGGGAAGTGCAGAATCCAGCTCTTGGGCACTTCATCACTGTTCTAGACTCATTTCAAGGCATTTGCTGACCTTGGAAGATGCAGGCAAGCCCCAGGGAGAGATGGCTGGGTTTAAGCCCAAAGTTCAGGCTCTCACCTTGCACCGGAGTCACACAAGAATCTCTTCTTAGACTGAGGAGAGAAGGAGGGCTGGGGCACTGCTGGCCCCTTATTATTCACTATTCCAGTCAGTCAGTATCCCTGAGTATCTCAGCTCTGTAACTAATGGTGATCCTTCATCCCATGACAGACATCACTTAGCCTGTCTGTTCTTTGTTCTGTGATCCTCCACACTTATCAACAAGATCTATCCTTCTGCTAAGGGTTTGGAGCATTAACAGAGACAAGCCCCGAACGCCTTTATTGACAGGCAGCATTCTGCTGCTTCTCTTCCTTGGAGAGCTGCCTCAGTTTACCTTTTGGTTACATTTCATTCCCAACACCTGCAAATGTGAGCTTCACAATCTTAGACAGAACAGTAAAGGTTCACTAATGAAGAGGAGCCTGCAGTATTTTTAGGAAGACACCCCGAAGGGGAAAGATCATTTGCTTTTTCAACACCCCAAGCAGCAGAAATATAGGAGAAATGAATAACTGAAGACAACTGTAGCAAGAGCAAAACATCAGAGAGCAGAAAGAGGCTTCTTTTAAAAACTACAACTTCCCAGCTGGGTGACCCTGGGCAAGTCACTTGACCCCCATTGCCTAGCCCTTACCACTCTTCTGCCTTGGAGCCAATACATAGTATTGGCTCCAAGACGGAAGGTAAGGGTTTAAAAAAAAAACTACAGACAAGGGGAAAGGGAAGGAGGAAACCCAGAGAAGGCTGAAGGCGAAGCAGAAGGCCAGGGGGGGATCATGGGAAGAATTGTGCAAAGTCCCATCTGCTTCCTGAAGATGCTTCTTGTATTGGACTGCAGGACCACAGGAGAGAAGAGGTAAATACAGAGAAGACTGGGGCACACACAGGGCACCTCAAGGAGTAGAAACTTTCATTTTCATTCCCTCTACATTCAGCACCTGTTCTGCAGTGAGGAATTCTATAGAACAGAGGTGGAATGTACCAGCTGCTGGCTCTGGTACAAACCGTTCTGCTCGAGAACACTTGAAGCTCCTCTTCTGAGAAAAAGGCCTCATTTCTCTGTGAAGACCTTTCCTGGGTTAACCCCAAACTCCTTACTCTCTTTCAATTGGGGAGTTCAGCCGGCCAGGGGGAAGGGTCTCACACACACAGGGGAGATCTCTGGGGCATCTCCAGCTGACTGATTCTGGCTATCACTGCAAAGGATCCTGACAGTTCCTACAACAGACTCCACTTGCATAGGCTGACTTTCCACAGCCACTTCCTCTCCCCTCACACCTCCCTCCTCCTCCTCTGACCCAGGGACACTGGCCTCTTGGATGATCCTTGGCCAAGACCTTCCACGGTCTGACTCTGGGCCTTTCCAGGGCCTGTCTATCTTCTTGAATAGAAGCTTCTCCCTCCTGCCTCGGGCCTCAGAGCTTCCTTCAAGTCCCAGCTGAATCCTCCCCTCAGTAACCAAAAATCTCTCCAGAACCCTGAGAGTCTTCCCTCCCATGATGAATCCCTCCATCCTGCCTGCATAGAGTTGGTTTGGACACAGCTGCTGAGGGGTCTCGTTGGTCAGACTCAGGGGGCCTGGAAGGCAGCCAATGGTTTCTATCTTCCTTTGTGCTGACAATGCCTGGCACACACCAGGGTGTTCCTCCACACTGGCTGACTTGGGTTAAGAAATAGCAAAGAGGAAGGAGCCAGAGAGACCCAGGAAGACTCCAGGACCTGAGGCAAAAGCCAGGGAGCAGCACCAGGAGACAATGTCTTCCCTGAGGATGGCACAGACCAAGGGACATCCTCAACCTCGGCTCTAGACCACACTCAAGAAGGAGCAGGTGAAAAGAAGCAGAGGAAGAAGGTGTGAGTGTTGCCAGGCAAGCAGAGAGAACAAAGACAGGATCCCTAGACAGGGAAGAAGAAGGAATCAGTGATCATCCTTGGTGCTCGTTTGTGCACAGCAGGAAATCTGACATGGGAGGCAGAGCCTGGGGGGACCTCTTGGAGTATAAACTGACCAAGGGCCAAGGAATCACTCCCAAAGCTGGGAAGAGAGCCAGGAAGGACTGTTGCCTGGGATGTGGGGATAGAAAGGGCCCAGCAGGAAGGAGGGAGCAGCTTCCCAGCCCATCTTGTGTCAGAGCCAGGGAAGGTCCTGTTATAAGGAAGAGGGGATTTGAACCCATGAAGTGTGCAGAAGGCAGAGGCACGGGGTAGCAGAGTACAGAGTTCTGGAGTTCTATTGGAGACAGACACTTGGCCTTGGGCTGAATTCATTCTCTCTGGCTTTACCTGGAGGGAGACTGTCTACCTGCTTCCCTGACACCTGACTGAAACATCTGGGTTTCCTGTGTGATCCTGAACATCTGAGCCATCTGTCTGTGAGAATTAGGTTTGGGGCCTTTGCATCCAAAACCTCTTCTTGGGCCCTGTCCTGCCTAACAGCCAAACTACCTCCATTACCACCAAAAGCGGGGTTGGTTTGGGTTAGTGTAGGATATTTATATTGGGGTCTGGGTCCCTAGACTGATAGGTGAGTCGAGTATAGTTAGATCCAAGAAGATTCCTGGTGACAGAACCTTGAGATCTTGTGGGGTTTAGAGATGGCAATAGCTTAAGTTATCCAAGTCCCTTTTTACCTTTAAACAAGTCTTCATTCCATCTTAGTAGAGAGGGAGGGGTGTGTGTGTGTGTGTGTGTGTGTGTGTGTGTCTGTGTCTGTGTCTGTGTCTGTGTCTGTGTCTGTGTCTGTGTGTGAGAGAGATCTCAGTGTCTGGCTTTCCCTGCAATCGGCTTAATCAGACTTCCTAAAACACTGTAATCTTCTGTTATTGGCCTAATTACACATCCAATCCCATCCCCCAAAATCCTTCCATTATTTCAGGCCTCCCTGGCTGAGGGGGCTCCCACCTGGGGCTGGAATGCACTTACCTGGGCTGGGAGTCTGTCACTCTCAAAGGCCATCCCTGAGGCTCCAGGCTCCCTGTAGAGGCAGCAAAGGAGTGAGTCCATCTGGTGAAGCTCCCCCATCTTTTCCCGGCCTTGTCTTTGTAAGGGTTAAATTAGGAGTTTTGACAAAATGAGAGAACAGTTTTTAATCATTTAAGTTTTAATGAGAAAATAGTCTAACTACCACTAATAACAATCAACCCCACAAAGCTCCAACCCAATCCAGTCCAATCAAAATGAAATCAATCACTGTTTAATCCAACCCCAATCCGGTCTGTTAATGAAGACCAGGCACCTTCAAAAAGTTCAAGAAAGAAAAAACCCAACAGCCCAATCTAAAACCCAAAACCCTCTAAAGGCTAAAGCCAAAAAGCCCTCTCAGTAAGATCAGGCCCATCTTTATATTCCAGTGATTAACCATCAACCGCCAACCCAACACACAGCAGTAAATGTCCCCCTAACTGCCAGCAACAGACAGACTGACCAACTGATGCTGACCCTTTTGTACCTCACTTCCTGTCTTTATGGTTCCTCCTTTCTGTCTCTATGGTTTCTACTTCCTGTAACTTTGAGCTGGTTTCTCCTTACACATCTCTAAGGTAAGAGAACCTCCAGATTCCCCCTTATATTAAAAAAGGAATAAAGAAGAAAGAAGAAAACCAAATTAACAGAATCAAAGATGAAAATGGAGAGCTCACTTCTAATGAAGAGGAAATTAAGGCAATCATTAAAAATTATTATGCCCAATTATATAACAATCTAATTTATATGGATGAATATTTACAAAAATATAAATTGTCTAGATTAATAGAGGAAGAATTAGAATACTTAAATAATCCCATATCAGAAAAAAGAAATTGAACAAGCCATCAAAGAACTCCCTAAGAAAAAATCCCCAGGACCAGATGGATTCACAAATTAATTCTATCAAACATTCAAAGAGCAACTAATCAAACTACTTGACATAATAAGCAAAGAAGGAGATATACCAAATTCCAAATTCCCTTTATGGCACGAATATGGTACTGATTCTAAAGCCAGGTAGATCAAAAACAGAGAAAGAAAATTACAGACCAATCTCCTTAATGAATACAGATGCAAAAATCTTAAATAGGATACTAGCAAAAAGTCTCCAGGAAGTGATTACGAGGGTTATTCATTATGGTCAGATAGGATTTATACTAGGAATGCAAGGATGGTTCAATATTAGGAAAACCATACACATAACTTACCATATTAACAAGGAAACTGACAAAAATCACATGATTATCTCAATAGATGCAGAAAAAGCCTTTGACAAAATACAACACCCATTCCTATTGAAAACACTAGAAAGTATAGGAATGGACAGGCCTTTCCTAAAAATAATAAATAGTATATATCTGAAACTATCAGCAAACATCATCTGCAATGGGGATAAACTAGAAGCCTTCCCAATAAGATCAGGAGTGAAACAAGGATGCCCATTATCACCTCTATTATTTAACATTGTACTAGAAATACTAGCTGTAACAATTAAAGAAGAAAAAGAAATTGAAGGTATTAAAATAGGCAAGGAGGAGACCGAGCTGTCACTCTTCGAAGATGATATGATGGTTTACTTAAAGAATCCTAGAGAATCAACCAAAAAGCTAGTGGAAATAATCAACAACTTTAGCAAAGTTGCAAGATACAAAATAAACCTGCAGAAGTCATCAGCATTTCTATATATCTCCAACACAGCTCATCAGCAAGAATTAGAAAGAGAAATTCCATTTAAAATTACCCCAGAAATATAAAATACTTAGGAATCTATCTGCCAAGACAAACACAGGAACTATAAGAACACAACTACAAAACACTCTCCACACAATTCAAACGAGATCTAAACAATTGGAAAAACATTGACTGCTCATGGGTAGAACGAGCTAACATAATAAAAATGACAATCCTACTCAAACTTATTTACTTATTTAGCGCCATACCCATTGAACTACCAAAAAACCTTTTTTACTGAATTAGAAAAAAAAAAACCCAAGTTCATTTGGAAGAACAAAAGATCAAGGACATCCAGGGAAATCATGAAAAAAAAAATGCAAAGGAAGGAGGATTTGCAGTCCCAGATCTCAAACTATACCATAAAGCAGTGGTCATCAAAACAATTTGGTAATGGCTAAGAGACAGAAAGGAGAATCAGTGGAATAGACTTGGGGTAAGTGACCTCAGGAAAACAGTCTATCATAAGTCCAAAGATCCCAGCTTAGAGGACACAAATCCACTATTTGACAAAAACTGCTGGAAAAATTGTAAAACAATATGGGAGAGGTTAGGCTTAGATCAACATCTCACACCCTATACCAAGATAAACTCAGAATGGGTGAATGACTTGAATACAAAGAAGGAAACTGTAAGTAAATTGGGTGAACAAAGAATAGTATACATGTCAGACCTTTGGGAAAGGAAAGATTTAAGACCAAGGAAGAGTTAGAAAACACTACAAAATGTAAAATAAATACTTTTGATTACATTAAAGTTTTTATACAAAAAAAACAATAAAACCAAAATTAGAAGGTAAACAACAATTTGGGGAAAATCTTTATGACAAAAACCTCTGACAAAGGTCTAATTACTCAAATTTAAAAGGAAGTAAAACACTTGTACAAAAAATCAAGCCATTCTCCAGTTGATAAATGGGCAAGGGACATGAAAAGGCAACTTTCAGATGAAGAAATCAAAACTATTAATAATCACATGAAAAAGTGTTCTGAATCTCTTATATTCAGAGAAATTCAAATCAAAACAACTCTGGGGTACAACCTCACACCTAGCAGACTGGCTAACATGACAATTATGGAAATTAATGAATGCTGGAAGGGATGTGGCAAAGTAGGGACACTAATTCATTGGTGGTGGAGTTGTGAATTGATCCAACCATGCTGGAGGGCAATTTGGAACTATGCCCACAGGGTGCTAAAAGATCCAGCCAGAGCACTACTGGGTTTGTACCCCAGAGACAATAAGTAAAAAGACTTGTACAAGAATATTCACAGCTGCAGTCTTTGCGGTGGCCAAAATGTGGAAAATGAGGGGATGCCCTTTAATTGGGGAATGGCTGAACAAATTGTGTTATCTGTTGGTGATGGAATACTATTGTGCTCAAAGGAATAATTAACTGGAGGGATTCCATGTGAACTGGAAGGACCTCCAGAAAGTGATGCGGAGTGAAAGGAGCAGAGCCAGGAGAACATTGTACACAGAGACGGATACACTGTGGCACAATCAAATGTAATAGACTTCTCCATTAGTGGCAATGCAATGATCCAGGACAATTCTGAGGGTCTTATGAGAAAGAACACTATCCACATTCAGAGGAAGAACTGTGGGAGCAGAAACACAGAAGAAAAACAACTGCTTGATCACATGGTCGATGGGGATATGGTTGGGGATGTAGACTTTAAGCAATCACCCCTGTGCAAATATCAATAATATGGAAATAGGTCTTGATCAATGACACATGTAAAACCCAGTGGAACTGGGCTTCAGCTACAGGAGGGGGTAGGGGGGAGAAGGGAAGTGAAAGAACATGAATCATGTAACAATAGAAAAATATTCTACATTAATTAATTAAATAAAATTTTCCAAGTTTAAAAAAAAAAAAGAAAAAAGCAGCCCATCTTCCTCACTGTCTTTGGGCTCCCTCTCTGGGCCAATTGCTCTTAGTGGGACATCAGAAGAAAGCAGCTCTGATCACCCTCAAGCTCAGGATATGTCTCAGCCCTGTCCTTCCTGGGGCCAGGCCTGGGCTTCTGCACCCTCAGCTGGGAGGGAGAAGGGACCCAGAGGGGCAGAGGTTTCCTTTATCTTCCAAGGCCTGAGGCTGCCCCACAATGATCTCCCTGGGGTGAGGGGCCACAAGAGTCACCCAGGGCCAGGCCTGCCCTCAGGGGAGAGCCTGTTACCAGCAGAGGGAGGAGGGGCAGCCTGGGAAGAGAAGAGGGTCTGGAAGGGGCAGATGAGCCCCTCCTGCTGTTCCTCCTCTTCTGCCCCCTCCCTTCTCCCATCCTCCCAGACCCCCAAGAGGCAGCAGGGCTTTGGGATCCCACATGGGAGGGGCCCAGGCAGAGCCCAAATCCCCCTGGCAGAGAAGAGGCCTGAGGGCTCTGCCAGAAAGGGGAGCAGGGAAGCCTGGGAAGGAGAGCCCAGGGAGGGGCTGGGAAGGCACAGGGTCCAACAGAGCTCCTGGCAAGGAGGGCAGGGACCCTGGGGAGACTCAAGTGTTCCTGGGGGCGGCTGAGCCTGGGAAAACAGGGTGAAGGGGTGCTGGGATCTCCCTAGGAGCTGGGGAGGGAGCCTGGGACCCACAGCTGAGGCTGGGAATCCCTAAAGGGAACTGGAGCCAGGGAGGCCAAGGCCTGGGCCCTGATGGGGACCAGCTCAAGGACCAGGGGGCCAAAGAAGAGGGGCCAGGAAAGGCCTTTAGGTGGGAGGGGGGGTAGTGGGGGGGCCAGGGGCAACAAGGCCAAGCTCAGGGACCCTCCCAGAGGGCCGGCTCTGAGGGCAGCACAGAGGAAACTCTAAACAGGAGCTGGGAGTCAGGACACTTGAGTGAGGAATCCCTGGGCCCCTGGAATGGCCCCTCTCTCCCCTCCCCCTGCATCCAGCCCCTCTTTCACTGCCCTACCATACTGGGAAACCTCCCTTCCCCCCAGCATGCCTAGACACAGCCTAATAGAGGTGGGGGCAGCAAAGAGCTCCTGGGGGAGAGGGAGAGCAGGGCCCCATGGGGGGGGGGGTGCTGAGGGAATGTGAGGCCCACAATGAGGGGCCATGTGGGGGTGCTGGGGGGGGTGGCTGAACCATCTCAGGAGAATTGGGCAGGTGAAGGGGGGGTCAGTGCAAGGGGGGGGGGGGAAGAGAGGAGGAGAGGAAGGAGAGGGAGAACCAAAAACCCAGTCACGGATGAGGCCAAGAGGCCAAGATGAGTCCAATCTGACAAGAAACTGGACCAAAGCCAAAGCACTGCTCTCCAAGGATAGGGAGGGGCTCCAGGGGGACCCCTGGCATCTCCCCCATCCCAGAAGTCCTCAAGTGTATACTGTAGGCCCCCTTGGGCTGGGGGAGGATCAAGGGGGTCCCTCCGAGGCCTCCAGGGGGGCCAAGCCAGCCTCCAGGGGTTGATCCTCCAGACAGGAAGGCCTTCAAGGAGGCCAGGCCAGGCTCTGGGTTCAAGGACAAAATGGAGAGCCGCCAAGAGCACAGGAAGAATCTGAGGCCGGACTCGAACCCAGGACCTCCCCATGGCAGGCCTGGTACTCTCCCTTGTCCTCCCCAGCCACCCAGGTTGGGTTCCCTTTGCTAAAGAGCTGTCCTCCCTGACGGAAAGTTCCTCCTCCTCCCTCAGTCCCCCATCCCTGGCTGTAGGGCCCTTCTGGGGCTCTGCTGTCCTCCTGGACTCTCTTCCCCCTTCCGGCCAGCCTCCATTCACCCCCTCAAATGACTTTCCTCAGGCTACTCCCCCATCAAATCCCCCAGGATGCTCTTAGGTACTCCCAGCCCTAATGGCCCCATCCCCTTCCTCCCTGCCACCCCCTCTGCCCTGGGCCACACCAGCCTCCTGGGGGTCCGTGTACAGCACCTCCGGCTCCTGGCCAGGAACACCTTCTCTGGCTGTCCTCCATGGTTTGCTGAGAGACTCCCTTCCCCAGCTCGGATCACTGCCCTCCCCGGCTCCCCTACAGTCCAAACATCAATCTCGCCTCCTCCAGAAAGCCCTCCAGAATTCCTCACTCTCCGCCCTCTCTCGGCTCCTTATTGCCTGTTTAGCCTGAACAGAGCAGGCTTGGGGTCACTAAAGCTGAGGCTGCACAAGGGGCGGGGGAAGGGGAGGAGCTCGGGGGTCTGGAGCCCAGAGGCTGGAAGGCAGGTCTCCTGGGTCCTTAAGTGGCACCGTAAAACTGCGCCTCCCCTTAAGCCCCCTCCAGGCAGGACGTTTTAGCAGGAAAGAAGATCCCGAAGAGGAAGCCAGAAGACACAGCTGACCCCGGTCAGAGACCAGAGCAGCTCCATGGATACGTCGTACCCTGCAGGAAATCCGCGCCCCGGCGCTGACCGTCCCGCTCCGGCCCCGCGTCCTTTCCAGCCCAAGCCAACCCCGCCGCCTTTGGGAAGGTTCACGAATTGGGCTCCAGGAGGCACAAGGCGGGAGGTGTCTGCCCCAGAGGGACTCGTAACTGGGAAGATTCGAGCTCAGTCATGCGCTCTGCCTCCCGCCCTCCCCCAGGCTCTCTCTCTGGCCCCTCCCCCCTCGAGGCCCCCTTTGCCGCTGTCCCCCGCCACCACTTCATAATTACCGAGGCTGGAGGCGCGGGGCGGAGGGAGTTCCAGGGCCGGCGAAGAAGCCGAGGAGGGAAAAGGTTTGGAAGCGGCGGAGGGGAGGGGGAAACTGAGTATAATCCTCACTTCCGGTTTCCCAGAGGCCTCTGCGTCGCCGGTTCCGAGACTAGATTACCCCACCGTACGCCCTGAGCCTGGCTCTCCGCCTCTCCTCTCCTCCCCAGCTTCCCATCTAAGCCTCCAGCGTGAGCCCCGCCTCCCACCTGCCCTCCCCTTCATTCCTCAGCGCCCACTTTGGGCCTTTGGGTGTGAGGGAGAGTGGTGCCTGTGCTGGCCCAGCTCTGGTCTCCGGCTATTCGGATAGAAAGAAAAGGGTCCCAGGGCATCAGGCGTCCGGAGTTGCATGTCTTTCTGATCCATGACAATGCGGGGGTGGGGAGGGGGGCAGGGAGGGGGGCAGGAACCTTTTCTTCTCCCCTTACCACAGGGAAAAGAAATGTGGGCGTCGCCAGGCTCCTGACAGACTGCAGAGCCAGGCTGAGACTGAGACCTCTACAGGAGCTTAGAAGAGGCACAGGGAGAAGGACAAAGCCCCGCCCTCATGGTCCACCCTTTCTAGGCAGGTCCCTATTGCCCAGGTGTCCCTGGCCACGCCCCTCTTGCTCTGACCACATTCTAGGGCCTAAAAACTTCACAACCAAAGACAAAAACAGCAGAAGTAATAAATGCATCCTGTTCAGATCATGATCCAATAAAAATTATAATAGTAACAATTTATGAAAAGACTAAAAATTAATTGGAAATTGTAAGAAATTAAAAATTAGCTTTTAGGCTAAATATGAGAGTTCTAAACGAATATTTTGGTGGCACATTTGAAAATATTATAGCTTAAGTCAAAATGACTTTTAGTAGCTTTATTTACAAAGTGATGGACAGTTAGAAGGGTGTGGCCGAGTGGGGTGAGTAACTCACAGGCAGTGGAAAAGGGCTTTTGTCTCTGGGTCTCCTGGGGAGAGGAGTGTGTGGCTCTCTCTGGGACTGACTGTTTCTGACAGATGGAGACAGAGAAATGGAATTAAGGCCTTAATAGCCTTATTGATTACTAATTAACAGGGGTATATAGAGAGTGGATATATTATTAGATAGTCAGAGTAGGAGAGTAGGCTGGGTCTTGGCCTGGTAGAAGATCCTGTCCTCCAAGGCCGAAAGATTTAGGGATTTTTAGAAAATTTTAGTCAGGATTTAGATCTTAGGTATAGTTAAAAGCTATCATAAGATTACTCTCACTTTATTCCTTTCTATTTCCTATTGTATTTTCCTAATACTTCCTAATACTTTCCTAATACTTAACTGTTTTGTGTTTAAGAAGCTGCTCTCTTCATTTTGTTCAAACTCCTACCCCCCAAAATTTAACCCTTCACATTTACCCACAGCTTCTCAAGGATGTCCCATTTTCCTTTCTTGTTAACTCTGGATTCTGATGGTTGTTTGATACAATCTTCAGACTTGTTTTAATTTGTTTTTCCACCCTTCATTATTTGTAGGGCATATTTGTAATTATTAGTAGGTGGCATGGAGGACAGAGCACTGGATCCACAGTCAGGAAGAACTTACTTCAAATCCAACTCAGAAAGTTACAACTGTGCCACCCTTGGCATGTCCTTTAGCCCAGTTTGCCTCAGTTTCCTTATAAATAAAATGAGCTTGAGAAAGAAATAGAAATCTACTCCAATATCTTTGCCAAAAAACCCCCAACAAATGTGATCAAAAGGATCTGATATGACAGAAGTGGCCAAACAACAATTATTAAGAATTTTGATCATTTTTTATATGACTGTTCCAAAATTAGAGTTTTTGTTTTTAAAAAATCCTTGTCTGTGTCTTTTGATTCATCCTTTGGAATGTTAAATTTAATTGTGGTTGCACCCTGAATATATTTAATTAGGTGGTCACCAGGGATTTAATTTCCAAATCCCAAAATGAATTACTAAAGTAAAATGTAAATTCATGGCAGTTTGTTTACAATACAGGGAAGATATTAAGGAGAGAGAGAGAGAGAGAAAGAAAGAAAGAGAGTGAGAGAGAGAGAAAGAGAGAGAATTTTGGCTTCCTCTGAGCCAGGTGGAAATTATAAGGCCCTAGTAAGGGAAAAGGGTCTCAAGATGATGGGCCTTTCTTGGAGGTTCACACTTCCAAAAAGGTGGGATCACTAAGTCAGCCTTTCACTCACCAACAGTGTCTGTCTAAAAGGAAAGCAGTCTGAGGTCTCCTGCATGAGCTCCTCCAGGGGTCCAGTTCTACAGCCAAGTGTCTTCACTCCAAGTCTGAGTGACTGTCTGTAAACCTTAAAATTTCCCAGACCCTACTTTATAAGATTGGATTAAGACCATTCCCCATTTGGGCAGTGAACTCTACTTAAAGCAGGAATGTGAGAATTCTGCTTTACCTACTTGGGTCTGCCCTAAGGGAAGATAAAGTTGTAAACACTTTTCTGAACAATGAAAAGTACTTAAACCCATACTTTTCTTAAGCTAAGTACCTATAAAGGTCAAGCAACTTGTGAATTTACAAGGAACAAAGAACTGGAAAAGTTACTCAGAGATTTCCTGGTGTGAATTACTCAAAAATCCACACCTTCTTAGGTGTGGACTAAAAATGGGTGGTCCTTTAGAAACATCTACAGTGATTGGTAGATGTAAGGACTTAGGGGAGATGACAGAGGAAATTTTGCCCTTAAAACTAAGAGCTCAGGGAAGAGCTGGGAAGTCATTCGGAAACATTCAGATTGGAGAGACTCATTCTGAGGAGACTGATTCTGAAACATTCAGATGGAGGAGGGAGCTGGTGAAAGCAGCTGAGATGCTGCTGGCCTGGTGTCATTAGAAATCCTTACTTAGACAGATCTTATGGTGAGTGTTAAAAAACTGACTGATTTCTCTTTTAAGACTCAGGTCTAGGCCATATTGGCTTTGAGGCCCTTCATACTTATTCCTTTCTTACTCTCTCTCTCTTTCTTGATTACTCATTGTATTGTTAATTAAAATCTGTATAAACCCAATTGACTTGGATATTTGAATAATTGGGAATATTTCCCTGGTGACCACCTTATATTTGATTTTAAACCCAAGACACTGTAGTGAAACATATTTCTGTGGTCAAACTTACTCACCCTCTTTTATATCTATCACAATTTATATCTTCCACTATTTTAATCACTACAGTTTAAGACCTCAACCATTTTAAATCTCACATGTCTTCCAGGTGCTCCTCCAAGTAAGAGTTCTTTGATCTAACTTGAATCGAATATTGAATTTAACCCTCTTCTTTTTTGGCCTCTGGTCATCTTTTTAAAGATCTTTTTCTCCTGTATCACCTCCCCTAAATTTCACATCTACCAATCACAGAAGAAGCTCCTCTCCAGGATTGCCCACTCTTTATTTCACAGCTTCTTTAGTTCTACTGGTATGTAATGCCTGTTTGAAGAGTGGGACCTGTAATGAGCACAATGCTCAGATACAGTCAGGCAGGGGGTGGGGGGTAGGAAGGGGGCTACTTTATCTTCAGATTACTTTAGAGGATTACCTTTTCACCTTTTTCATAAGTTAACTCCTTTCCCTTGTGAATCTTAAAACTGCTCAGACTCTACTTCAGAAAATTAGATTAAGCTATTCCCCATTTTTAACAATGGAGGTACTTGATCAGTAATGTTTTAAGAACCTTTAAAATTACTCCACCCTACTCAGACAGTGCCTTAGGGGAAGATAAAGTTGCAAACTCCTGACTGAACAATGAAAAGTCCCTAATTCATACTTATAGTGAAGCCAAACCCTTAAGCTAGGTGGTCTATTTTTAGATCTAATACAAAAGGGTGCTAAGTACCTATTAAGGTTAAATTAATCACTAAAAGGTCAAGCAAATTACAAAAGGCAAGCTCAACAAAAGAGATGTGAAGTTTTATCTAACCAGAGAAGGTGAGAACAAAAGAAGATGAGAATAAGAATGGGCAGTCCTGGGAAAAATGACTACTATGATTGGTAGATGTGAAAATTTAGGGGAGGTGACATAAGAGAAAATTTCTTTTAAGAAGAATTCAGTTCAGTTTGGAGTTAGTTCAGTTTGGAAGTTGAATTGGAGGAGGAGGTCTGGAGTTCATTGGAGGACAGGAGCTTGCTTGAGAGGATCTTCTGGTGAGTGATACAGACTGACTCGCTCTCCCTTAGGCTTAGGCCTAGGCCATTTGACCTAGCCCTTTTCTACTATTCTGTCTCTCTCTCTCTCTCTCTCTCTCTCTCTCTCTCTCTCTCTCTCTCTCTCTCTCTCTCTCTCTCTCTCTCCCTCCCTCTCTTCCCTTCCCTTAATTCCTTCATTTGTATTAATTAAAATTTCCATGAAACCCAACTGACTTGGGTATTTTCATATTTGGGAATTTTCCCATGGCGACCATTTAATTTTGGATTTTAAATCAAGACACTAAAAATTATCTTTACAGTTTGGCCAAAATCTTTACAGTTTTGGCAATTCACAGTCTTGGCAAAACCCATTTTCATGATTAGTTTTTGGCAGACCACATAGGTTGTAATGAAAACCCTCAAATTTCTGTGAAATCTCTTTCCTTTCACTCCTTATTTCCTTATTTACTTGCTCCACTTGCCCTGAACTTTGTAGCTAATAATGATATTTTGGTGTTATTCCTAGATTTTCATAGACTCTTTTTAGGATGTCTTGAGTGAAATGGGATCTTTTATCAGAGTCTATTATTAATGGTACTCCAAATGTAGGTATAATTTCCTTAATCAACACTTTCACCACAAAGCTAACTGTATTTGTACTGAATGGAAAAGCTTCAGGCCATTTGGTTAGTACAGAAAATCTGTCCAACAATTAAGTAACTGATGTACCAAATTACAAAGGACCAAAGGACCTATCAATGGGCTGTGAGGGCTAAAAGAAGGCATCTCCTTGTGAGGTTTCTCTCCCCTGAAAGGTGAGCAGTGGCTGTCACCTTTTTTTTACTCTCTTCTTTTCCTTCTGCTTCCTCTCCTCTTAACAACTGTCCACTCTTCCAATTTACTTCTGCTCTTATTGTCTGAGTCAATCCTCTTTCTCCCTCTGGCATCATCTCCAGAACTGGACTCTCAAGTGCCAGACTAATTCCTGACTTTTAATATCTTAATAATGTATACAAATCTATGTAAAACTACATTGAGGGAGGAGATTTATATGTCATGAAAGAGTCATGGATAGTTGGGAGTGTTCCTATGGCTACTTATATAAGGAATGTTTACTGTCATGTAAAATTTGACATCCCATTGGACAGGTTTAGGTCAGGTGAGGTTAATATTTTTCACACACTTATAAATGGCTTTGATTTCTTCATGAAAAAACTGTTCATATCTTTTGGGAGTGGTTCATATTCTTCTGTTTGACAAAGTTCTCTATATATTTTAGACGTAATCTCTACTTGAGAAACTGAAATCATTTTCTTTTGAAGAAGTGACACACTCTGTGGTCCATTCTCCTGATCTTAATAGAAGTAGGCATCCCTTTCTCTAATCCTAACCATGAGCAGAACTTTCAGTTCCCAAATGAGACGTGATCTGCTATTTGAAGACAGGGGAGTCACCATCGCTGTCAGAGGGAGAAGTCCTTAGAAGCAGTATCCAGGGGAGTGAGTGAGATTTTGGAAGATCAGTTATTCTGAACAACAGCTTACATGACCAGTTATGGGGAAGCACCTTGATTTTGTACAGGGAATTTTTACTGTCCCTAAATCAATTCTTAAGTACCTCATTCTGGAATTCACTACAACTGTTGATCTGTTTGTTTCTTTAAGTAAAAGTCATTAAAACATCTGAATAAGCTATGTTTTCCTCTAAGGTCTTTCACCTGGGGGGGAAGCTATCACCCTCTTGATAAGCTTCCATCTCATAGGTTGGAATTCTTATTTAAGGCCTTTCCAAACTCCACATGTCTCTAGCACTAGTTTAAGTGGGAAGTGGAATGCTAGAGAGAGCAGGTAGCAGAAGCAGGAGCAATGAAAACTGCTCCTTTAATCCTGAAAAGCTTTCAAATCCTCTATGAGCAAAAATCCCAGCAAACACTTTTTGCCCAACCCCCCCAGATCAGCTCAGAGAATCAGCTTCCTGCCCATGTTGTGGAAGCATGTGGTTCCTGGTGTTTAACCCCTAGGAGAGAGGATAGAGTGGAAAACTCTTAACACCACTCTTAGCCAAGGATAGTTGATTGGGCCATGCCTGAATTTACACCAATTTTTTTTCACTGAAATCTCTAGAGGACCCCACCTTACCTCTAACCCCTAGCCATTACATACTGAGCCCCCTACTGATAGAAAGCAGAATTGCAAGCAATTTTAGATGAAAAATAAATAAAGCTAGACAGCATTTACTGTACTTATGATCCCACATAGTTGGAAGTGGAAACTTTGCTTTAAGCTTTTTCAACAGACAGAAAAATAAAATCATCTCTCTTGTCAATCAGGCCAAGTGAAATGTCAATCAGGCTGAAAGAAGGAAAGCAATTCATTGGCCCTATGAAGACCCAAGTTGGAATTTGAATATGGAAGGTTTCCCAAAAACTATGCCAGGCTAGAGAGGCATTATTAACAGCAATGAGATCCAGTTCTTATAAATCTGGTACATGGATAAAGCTTGAGAATCTTAAGCAAAAATAATAATGAAAATCCCTCCCAGTTTATGGAGAGAATTATTGAGTTGTGTAAAAGGGAGGGGAGTTTGGAGATTTGAAGGGATGAATTGTGTTGGGCCAGTTTCAGAAGATTGTCTGTAGTTTGGGAAGGCCAACATTACCCCAGTCAGGCAGAGCCTGGTCAGAGAAGTGGGAAAGGAGGTTTAATTAAGAAGAAGGGAGGGGCAGCTGGGCAGCTGAGTGGACTGAGAGCCAGGCTTAGAAATGTGAGGTCCCAGGTTCAAATCTGGCCTCAGACACTTCTAAGCTGTATGACCCTGGGCAAGTCACTTAACCCCCATTACCTAGCCCTTACCACTCTTCTGCCTTGGAACAAATACACAGTATTGATTCCAAGATGGAAGGTAAGGGTTTAAAAAAAAAAAAGAAGAGGTAAAAGGGGTATGGGATAACCCTAAAGCTAAATTTCCAATGAATACCCCAAAAAGATCTAATGTCTCCACTAGAAAATTCTTCAAAGTGGTTTCTCTACACTAATCCTCATCTCTCTGACCTAAAGTAAACTCTAGTCCCTGCTCTACCTAAATCTGCACTAACCCCACTGACCTCCTTAGGTGGTATTAAAGGTAGTGGTCAAACATCAGTTAGGCAGGACCCAAGGAAACATCCTGGATCCAAAAGGCCCCCAGACCTGATCTTACAGTCAGATAGGCAGATGTTCAGGTTTAACAGGAAACAGAAAATAACAGTAAGGAAGCACGTAAGATGGGAAATCAGAGTGGGAATCAGGATAGGATCAGCCACCGAGAATAAACCCCTACACTCCCAGATATCTCCAAAGAGAGAGCCCACAGGACCCAACTGTCTCTTAGGAACAGCTTAACCCTTTCTACAGAATTCCAGAATCTTTACTCAGCTGTCCCATGCTTCTGCCCTCTGCAAAACCTAATTCATCTTTTCCTTACAACAGCTTGGAGGTAGATATATAGATCTGGATCTTTCCAGAGAAAGAGATGGCAGAAAAATAAGGAGACAGTTGGTAGAAAACTGTTGTAAGGTGGTCCAAGTTTAAGACTAACTGCCCAAATTGGGCTAATATGGACCTTGAAGAATTGAGAAGAGTAGCAGTTTATCCCTTTAATGGACACCAAAAAAGAGATGAAGAGAACAGTGACTTAGTAGAGGCATTAAGGAAAAAAATAAAAGTTTTAACAAAAAAATGGAAAAAAATTGAAAGAGGAAATGCAAATCAAGGTTCCATGGTGGTATGATGGCCTATTGGCTGAGAGCTCTAGAAGTTGCTGATTCTGTCTCCTCTAGGGACTGGTGATGGCTTGAAGAGCCAGAGCCCTGCGAGCTGCTTTACCCTGGGTCCACGAGCCTCACCACAGATTTAAATCGGTCAAATGTCAGAGATTTGGGGACCTCACTGCAGGCCAGAGCCAGAGGTTAGGACTTTGAGGGTTAGTTAAGCATGGGGTGCTCTGTTGTTGACTTAGGTGGGGTCCCAGTGTCTCAAAGTTGTTCTGTGCTCAGACTCAGAACCCAGTACACTAGATAGGTGGTAGTTGGCTTATATTATGCCATGATTTTTAAAATATTGTTCTTTTTGCTATGGTTTTGGTTAGATTACTGTCTAGACATGGTGGTGCATAAGGGTGGACAGGAGACCAGGGTATGGATTGTCTTATAATTTTGTCTCTTTCTAGTCCCACTGGTCACTCCCTCTCCTGGTCAATAAAAATGTCTTAACAGGGAATAAGATTACAAGGGGAACCAAGAAGTCACCTACAGATCATGCCAAAGATAAAAGGAACACAATTTACAGATTGTTTCACATGTTTTTTTTTAATAATTGACATCCTAGTGCTGTGTGCCAAATGAGGAGAACTATGGAGGGTGCTGGTCAAGGTCTATGATTCTCTGATCTCTAAATTACAGATGCAATCCAGTCAGGAACAATCACCTCCAGATGAGTAGAACACTAGAAGAGTTTCATGACTCTGATATGATGACATTGGAGTTATAACAGTAACTTGGAAATGATTTGAATATCTTTATGAACTCATCGCAAGGTGGCACAGAGAGAAGCTGGTCTGTTTCACTCCCCACTCCCAACACAAATAAGTATAAAAGCAAGACCCAGACTCTTTCCCTAGCCCTCTCTAATCTCCTGGGGGTCTAGGCTCCCTAGTAATTCCAACTCTAGTCCATAATTCTGTGAGTGATACACTCTGCTTGCCCCTTCTTCATCGTCTTCTCCATCCAGACTCCTTTAACTAACACATCCCCCCCCCCATTGACTGTAAGGGGGTAAATTTAGGGGTTTTGACTAATATATTATCCTCATGGTTGCCAGGGATTAATTCAAATCCCAAATAAAATACTCAAGTCAGTTTGGAAATTTTATGGTGGTTTAATTAATATAGAGGGAAGGAATTAAGAAAAGAGAGGGAAAAGGGTATAGGATTTCTCTGGCCTAGCCTGAGCCAAGGGGAGTTCAGAGACCTTCCAGCCAGGAGGCCTCCTCTGAGGTGAGGGGCCTTCTAGGAGGATGGCGTTTTTCGAAGGTAAAGGAAAAAAAAGAATCAACCTAAACTCTGAAAGAGCTCAGAGAAGACACCTCACCTGACTTATGATATTAAGCTTCTCCCAGTTACTGTATCAAGGACACTCACTGGCAAACCCAGACAATAACTGTAGCCACACCAAGATACTCAGCACGCTGCCACCAGCTACCTCTCCACCACAAGAGCCAGAGTCACCTCTCCTTGAAAAGAGCCAGAGAAAGGAAGGGACGCAAAATATATAGACTGTTTTTACATCACTTCCTGTGTCTTACATGTACCAATAGTAGCTTAAGCTTGACTTAGGACAGCCCAGGGGTCTGTCAGTTCTTTTTGATTTGTCATTTGCCAGCACATGTCTGTCAAAGGCCATCCTTCTCAAACTTAATCCTTAAGTAGGCGTGTAGACATTCCTGTTTTGTTAGACTAAGCAGGGTGGAGTAAATCTAAAATTCACACCAAGAGGCACACCTCTACCTCTCTATCCCTTTCCACTTTTCTTTTTTTTTTTGGGGGGGGGGGGAGAAATCTGAAGGTTTTTTATTTTTATTTAGAATATTTTTCTATGGTTACATGACTCATGACCCCAGCCTGGCTCTCTCCTCTCCTTCCCAAATTCGACAAGCAGTTCCGCTGGGCTACACATGTATCATTGTTCAAAACCCATTTCTCTGTTATTCATATTTGCAGTAGAGCAATCCTTTAACATCAAAATCCTAATCACATCCCCATTACACTATGTGATTGATCATATGATCTTCTGTATTTCCGCTCCCACAGTTCTTCCTCTAGGTATGGATAGCTTTCTTTCTCACAAGTCCCTCAGGATTTTCCTGGATCACTGCATTTCTCCTAGTAGCAAAGTCAGTTATGTTCAATCATGCTACAATGTATCAGTTTCTGTGCATAATGTTCTCCTGGTTCTCCTTTTACTCTCCATCAATTCTGGAGTTTCTCCACTTCATATGGAATTCCTCCATTTCTTTATTCCTTTCATCACAGTAATATTCCATTGCCAACATATACCACAATTCATTCAGCCATTCCCCAATCGATGGACACCCCTCATCTTTCAATTTTTTCTTGCCACCACAAAGAGTGTGATTATAAATATTTTTATAAAAGTCTTTTCCTTATTATTTCTTTGGGGTTCAAGACCAGCAGTGGTATGGCTGGATCAAAGGGCTAACAGTCATTTAAAGCCCTTTGTGCATAGTTCCAAATTGCCCTCCAGAATGGATGGAACAATTCACAACTCCACCAGCAGTGTATTAGTGTCCCAATTTGCCACGACCCCTCCAACATTTATCACATTTCTTTGCTGTCATATTGTGTAATCTGCTAGGTGTGAGGTGGTACCTCAGAGTTTTCATTTGCATTCCTCTAATCAGGAGGGATTTAGAACACTTTTTCATGTGCTTGTTGATAGTTTTGATTTCATCACATGAAAACTGTCTATTCATGTCCCTTGACCAATTGGAGAATGGCTGGATTTTTTTGTCAATTTGACTTAATTCCTGATAGACTTGGGAAACAAAACCTTTTTCAGAGGATTTTGTTATTAAAATGTTCTCCAAGTTTGTTGCTTTCCTTATAATTTTGGTTGCATTGGTTTTGTTTCTACAAAACGTTTTAAATTTGATATAATCAGTCATTCTTTTTACATTTTGCAATGTTCTCTATCTCTTGCTTGATCTTAAATTCCTTCTTTTCCCACAGATCTGACAAGTATACTAATCTATATTCACTTAATTTATGATTTCACTCTTTATATTTACATCATTTACCTATTTTGAATCTATCTTGGTATAGGGCTTAAGATACTGATCTAAACCTAATTTTCGCCACACTGTTTTACAATTTCCCCAACATTTTCTGTTAAATAGTGAGCTCTTGTCCCAAAAGTTGGAGTCTCTCAGTTTATTGAACACTAGTATGAACCTTAAAAATTTCCCAGACCCTACTTCATAAGGAGACCATTCCACACTGGGACCATTCCCCATTTGGGCAGTGAAGGTACATAGATCAGGAATGTGAGAACTCTACTTAGATCAGGAATGTGAGACCTCTACTCCACCCCTACTTAAGTCTGCCCTAGGGGAAGATAAAGTTGCAAACTCTTTGCTGAACAATGAAAAGTACTTAAACCCATACTTATAGTGGGACAAAAGTTCTTAAGCTATTCCTATTTTAGGACTAATACAAACGGGTGCTAAGTACCTATAAAGGTCAAGGCAACTTGTGAATTTACAAGGAACAAAGAGGTGGGAAACTTACTCAGAGCTTTCCTGGTGTAAATTACTCAAAAGATTAGTTTACTCAGGTGTGAACTAAGAATGGTCTGTCCTTTGAAAAACATCTACTGTGATTGGTAGATGGGAGAACTTAGGTTAGGTGACATAGGAGGAAATGCCCTTTAAATAGGAGCTCAGATTCATTCAGGGAGATTTTCAAATTGAGGATTGAGCTGGTGGAGGCAGCTCAGATGATGCTGGCCTGGTGTCACTAGAATCCTTGCTTGGACAGATCTTGTGGTGAGTGATTAAGGACTGACTAATCTTTCTCTTAAGGGCTTAGGCCTGGGTTGGCCAGTGCTGCCCTGGGCTGGCCTATCCTTTTCTCATTATTCCCCTTTTTCTCTCCTTTTCTTTAATTCCTCATTTGTATTAATTAAAATCTCTATAAAGCCCAGCTGACTTGGGTATATTTGAATAATTGGGAATATTTCCCTGGCAACCACCTTATATTTGATTTAAAAACAAAACACTGTAGTGAAAACATATTTCCTGCGGTCACAACTTACTCATCCACTCTTATATCTACTACAATTTAAGTCTTCCACTATTTAATCACTACAGTTTATGACATTCAACTATTTTAATTATTACACTAGTTTACTAGTTTACTGAGGTCACTTATTCCTACTCTATTCCATTGATCCTCCCTTCTGTCTCTTAGTCAGTACCATATTGTTTTGATAATGACTGCTTTATAGTACAGTTTAAAATATGATATTGCCTTAGGCACCTAGCCTTCACATTTTTTTCATTATTTCCCTTGTTATTCTTGGTGTTTTGTTCTTCCAGATGAACACTGCTATTGTAAAATTGGAGATTTGAACCCCGGACTTCAATCCACAAAAGTCCTTGGCCACTTTCCAAAATGCTTTGTAACTTCACCTGAATTCCCACCTGGGCCGAAAACAGAAATTGTATTTAGGCTGACTCCCCGCCTACTTCAGGTCTCTCTCTTCCTGCTTCCCCTTCCAAGCACACGCGTCTCTCAAGATGTAGTGTAAGTGTAATTGAATGGGCCATTCGGCCCTCCTAGCCACATGCTTTCTTATTTTGTATTTTCTTTATTTCTTAATCTTTAATAAACCTCATAAAATATAACACTTTTATTACTAGAAACTAATTTTCATTGCTACAGTTTATGGCAACCACTAGATTGGATGAGAACTACTCAAATTTTTTAGCCTAGATAATGATTTCTAAGCTACATTTCTCCAAGATGCTTCTAACCATCTTGATCAGCTCCTGCAGGCAGCCATCTGCTTCGGACTTTCTTGATTCAATATCACTCACCTGGTCCCAGCCTTGCCCGGCTGCCCGCTCCGGCTGCTGCTCCTAGTCTTTCTCTTGCTCACCTGGCCCAACTGATTCCGGCACATCTGGCCTCTGACCCAGATAGATCATTGCCCCAGGCCTAGCCCCAGGATCCAGGCTGTTAGTAGCAGACCCAATTTCTTCAGGATCAAACACCAGCTGGTAAAAAATAGGGATGGATTTTTCCTTAGGCTATGATTAACTTCCATGTGGACTGGGGGCAGGGGATCACAAGGAGGTAGAAATAAAAGAAGGAAGAGACTTTTCCAAACAGGAACTTACAAGCATGGGGTATTTAAAAGGATATCTTTTGACTAACCTTTTTCCAAAGGTTTTTAAACAACCTTTGGAAATTTTAAAGAGCTAATTATTTCAAACTGATTTTAAGGGTTCTTTAGACATGATTTTTATATTTTTTTCTTAACAATCTCTGGTCATTTTGCCTGCCCCTACCACGAGGTAAGGCCCATTTTAGTAGCTGAAGTGAAATACAATTATAACCCCCACCTCTCGCATTTCTAAAAATGTGAATGGAAGCTGGGCAGTTAATCCCAGGGCATTTGTACCCCTAGAAGCCTCCAAAAAAGGAGCACCTCTCATTTATAACTCTTCAGCTCATTTTAATTCCACCAGAATGATATCTAGATTTCTTGATGATATTCAGAATCTGAAATAAGTTTTACTTTGTTTAAAAATATGTTTACCAAGGTTGAAAGATTTGCTATGTCTGTAAAAATTGTGACAAATATCTATCAGTTTATAGGTTTTTAAAATGCCATATAGCAACTTATGTGAAATATGATAGTGGGTTTGTTTGTTATTGTAATTAACTGGGCTATTAAGAATTTTGGGGATATTGATACCTACATATTTGTACTACCGTTCAATTCATTTGCTTATACTCACAGTGGATCATGGCCAGATATGAAGAGGAAATGGATCTCATTTTTGGTGAGAAACCTTGTATTTTATTTTTCCTTAGCTGACAGTGTGTCAATGATTATAAGCTACATTTTTGAATTTTTAAAACTCTTTTATTATATTTTTTCTTGCATGTGCAATATACTATTTCAGTATTTTTCTCTCCTTTTTATATTTGAAGCACATGTCACCAGCATTAGGATTTTCTTTAACCTTTTGATTTTGCAGTAATATAAGTTTAAAATACATTTGCTATAATGTCAATGCATGACCCCAAAGCTTGAGACTATTAAAATGATGCCACTAATTGTTTAAAAAAATTTTTGGGACTCTGGTTAATGATTCTGTCTGATTCCAGGACAAGATATACACAAAAGAGTCATTGCATAGGGCCAAAGATAAGCCAATCCAGGACGGATTGATGCGCTTCTAAGCCAATACAAAGGACTTGAACCTAGTGTGAAGACTCAAGGTTGCAATGCTTAACCTATGTTAAGACATAGGCCTTCCTCGTGTCTACACTCACTCTGAAAATACTTACAGACGAGTATCCCAAACTTAGCTCCTATCTGGCTTCTATAATCTAGTCCCTTTTCTGTCTTTTCTAGTGTGGCAACTTCCTGTTGTCCTGGCTACTGACTAGGTAAATATATCATTGCTTAGATCATTTTAACTGGGCCCTGATTCAAGGACCTGTTATAGATTTACTTTTCCTTAATTGGAATTTTTACACATAAGACTTTGATACGTCTATATTTTCATCCAGAAATTTTTTTTTATTTGGATTTTTCTGATGTCTTTTTAATATCTCTTACCAATTGATTCATATACCTCATAACTCAGCCATGCATCCATAAATGACCCTGTGTTTTTCAATCACCCTCTTCACGGGGAAATGTAAAAATGGAGATTTGAACCCTGGACTTCAACTCCCAGAAGTCCTTGGCAACTTCCCTGAATACTTTGTAACCTCACCTGAATTCCCATCTGGGCCTAAAACAGAAATTGTATTTAAGCTGACTCTCCACCTACTTCGGGTCTCTCTCTTCCTGCTTCCCCTTCCAAGTACACGCGTCTCTCAAAATGTAGTGTAAGTGTAATTGAATTGGCCATTAGGCCCTCCTAGCTCATCCTATCCATTAGCAATTGTTTTCCCAATTATTTAGATCTAGTTTTAATTGTGGAAAGTGTTTGTGATTGTGTTCATATAATTCCTGTGTTTGTCTTGGAAGATAGATTCCTAAATATTTTATACAGCCTAGAGTGATTTTAAGTGGAATTTCACTTTCTTTCTCTTGCTGCTGAGTTTTGTTGGCAATATATAGAAATGCGGATGATTTATGTGGGTTTATCTTATACATTGAAACTTTACTTAAGTTGTTAATTATTTCCACTAGCCTTTTAGTTGATTTTCTGGGGTTCTTTAAGTAGGCCATCATATCATCTGCAGAGGGATAGCTTAGTCTCCTCATTGTCTACTTTAATCCCTTCAATTTCCTTTTCTTCTCTAATTGCTACTGCTAGTGTTTCTAGTACAAAATTGAATACAAGAGGTAATTATGGGCATCCTTGCTTCACTCCCAATCTTATTGGGAAGGCTTCTAACTTGTCCCCATTGCAGATGATACTTGCTGATGGTTTTAGATAAATACTGTTTATTATTTTTAGGAAAGGCCTTTCTATTCCTATACTTTCTAACGTTTACAATAGGAATGGGTGTTGCATTTGACAGTCTGTTTCTGTATATATTGAGATAATCATGTGATTTCTGTTGGTTTGTTTGTTGATGTGGTCAATTATGTGGATGGTTTTTCTAATATTAATCCATCCTTGCATTCTTAGTATAAATCCCTCCTGATCCTAGTGAATAATCCTCATGATCACTAGCTGGAGTCTTTTTGTTAGTGTTCTATTTAAAATTTTTGCATCTGTATTCATTAGGGAGTTTGGTATTTAGATTTCTTTCCTGGTTTTTGGTCTGCCTGGCTTTGGAATGAGTACCATATTTATGTGATAAAAGAAATATGGTAAAACCCCTTCCTAAGAAAAAAATCCTCAGGACCAGATGGATTCACAAGTCAATTCTATCAAACATTTAAGAACAACTAGTCCCAATATTATACAAAGTTATTTGACAAAATAAGCAAAACAGTTTTACCCTTTCCACTTTTCACTACTTGTCTCTAGACCTTTTAAAAATGGTTGCTGTCACCTTCTGAATACAAATTCTGATCTTTTCTACTGAGTACTGCAACGGTTAAATTTAATTGTTGGACTTAAATTATATGAAATAACATGGTCACCAAAATTATTATATCTAAAGTCAGAAGTTTATTTACCAAAATAGAGGAGAAACAGTAAAGTAGAGAAATGTTAAAGAGGTTGGATAAAAAGAATTATATTAGTCCTCAACCATGAGAGCTGGTAGTAACCATATAGTCTCTTAGGAAACTAGGAAGAGTCAACCTTTCACTCACCTAATGAAGTAGCCCAGGAGTCAGAGTCTAAGTTGAAGCTGAGCTCTAAGCCCATTATCCAAACCAGTTTCCAGCAAAGCTCCCTCAAAGATGCTCCCCAGTCAGAAGGCTGTCTCCAGAAGACAATTTCTTCAGACTATCTTCTCAAAGGCCAACTTCCAGACTGAGTTCAGGGCTTGCTTTTATGGTGACTTTTCTCCTCCCCTCTTCACAGATGCCACTCAGTTTCCAAATTGCTTAGCACTGCACAGGGGACAGTGTCTGGGATTGAATTCTCACCAGCTGGAGGTCAATTTATCATGAAAAAGATTCACAATTTCCTGATTGAACAGTTTCTGAAGGTGTGAACGAATAGTTTCTGAGGTTACAAAATCTTAAAATAATTCATAAGTTTCTTATTGAGTTAAAAAAGGCGGAGCTCTCCAACCTGGCACAAAGTAGGGTGTGAATTCACTAAGTGGTTTTTGAGCTCATCTACCTCTTTCAAACTTGTGTTGACTCAATCAAGTTAGTCAAAGGAGTTACTCTTACCTTCACAATCTATTGAGGTCCTTAAGGTAGTGTTAACTCAGCATAGACAATAAAGAATTCTCTTTCACAGTAGCTTGGGTCAGGACCTCAAGATTCTGCCTGCCTCTGCTTGCTAAGCCCTGCCCTTCATCATAGGGAATTCCCAAACCCCCTTTCCAGACTTTTTATCCTTCATTCTAATGTGGGTTCATAGCAGGCACAGAGGGGGTAGTGAGGAAAGGGACCCACAGACTCTGAAATCTGGTATTTCTCACTACTTAAAGCTGGTTAAACATCAACTACAAAACATGTAATTTTAGCATCTGCAGATAATTGTTACCAATTCTGTGTACAGGATGTTATATTCAGTACTGGGCATCAGTTTTGTGCCCAATAGGTTTCATTAAGTACTCATATTGTTCTTAGAACTGTAACATCATTAAGTAGCTATAGCAGTCCTCCAGTGTACTACATCCCCCACCCCATGTTCTTATTCCAGGACAGCGAGACCACTCTCACACTGACCAATGATCATAAAGTAAACAATGTGAAACAAGGGGCCAGTGCACTGGTGCTCTGGCATTCCAGAAAAATCCCCCTAATTTGCACATGCTCCTTATTCCCTATGACATCATACCCTGAAACACACATGCAACTGAATTTGGCCTTGCCCCACTTCCAGGGTTTTGGGGAAAGGTGGAGATTTCTCTGGAATCGGGGATGACAAGCTCCCTGGCCCTAACAAATATGCCAACCCTAATCCACAGAGCTGGAAAGCTGCTCTTCTACAGTTGTGGCTGCTAATCCATACATGAAGTTAGCACTGTACTACAGAGCTGCTACTATGTACAATCAGTGGCAAAGAGTCCTAGTCCCTGGACTTAACCATCAGCCCTGAGGATGCCTGATTAACCTCCAGACTATTCCACCAGTTATTAAACAACCATAAACTTATTCAAATAAATACTTTTCTTACAAATTGAATGGAATCTCAGACTCCCATTCTTGGTCTGAGATTCTTCTACAAATCTGGATGTTTCTTCCATAAGAACTCTTCTCTACTCTGTCTCTGACCCAGTGATACTGGCCTCCTGGATGATTCTTGGTCAAGAGGCCCGATATTATAATTCTTCCTTTTCCTTAGTGTGAATTTTAGATTTACTCCACCCTGCTTAGTCTTTAGAATTTAAACAAGCAGGAATGTATACACCCGCACCAAAGGATTGAGTGTGGAGGAGGAAGGTCTGTGACCCATGTGTGCTAGCAAGTGACAAATCAGAAACTGACTTACTCCCAGGCTGTCCAACTTCAAGTTTAAGCCACCATTGCTACATGTGAAACACAGAAAGTGACATAAAAACCTGCCTTTACATTTCACATCACTTCCTGTGAGAGGGGGGGTTGGTGGTGGATCTTGACTTGGAAGAGCTCGAGAGTGAGACTTCAGACTGCTTCCCTAAGACCATTACATGGTGAGTGTTAGGGCTGATTCCTCTTTTCTTGGCTTTCTGGAGGCACCAACTTCCAAGGAGACCCCCTCATCTTAAAAAAGGCCTTGTGGCTGTAAGCTGAGCTAGATTTAATCTCTGGGAAGGCCCCTTGGCTAAGGCCTCTGAACTCCCGCTGGGTTCATACCAGACCAGGGCAGCTATCCTTCCCTTTTCTCTCTCTCTCCCTCTCATTCTTAATTTCTTCCTTCTATGGTAAACAAAACACCATAAAATTCTATTCACGCTTGAGTATTTCATTGAGATTTACAATTAAAAACCCTGGCAACCAAATAAAAAATATATTCAGTCTCATCTCTGAGGTTTACCCCTAACAGTCGTTGTACCCACTACTTGGAATATTTCCACCATGATCACCTCAATCTCTTGGATTCAGTCTTCTCAGGTAGCATCTCACTTTCTGAGAAGTTTCTCTTGGTCACAAAATCTTAAGAGGTTTCCTTCTGAGGGTCTTAGGTCATGTTCTTTCTCAGACCTTCAATTCTGCCCCAGGGCTTCAATTCTACCTGGGCTCTCATCTCTGGGGTTCCACTTCCCCATCTATTCAACACTTTCCTTTTTCCTTCCTTCATATCCAGGACTCAAGACCTCTACCTGAGCAGGTAGATAGTCATTAACCTTGGGCAGCAGGATAATCTGAAAGTAGAAGTCCCTATCATTTGAGGTGCTGACAGCAAATGTCTCTTGAGAAGTCTCTTGAGAAGAAGTATCACTTATATGGATGAATCCAGATTTGGTGGAACTGTTTAAAAATAAATTATAATGTAGTAGCACTTCAATTCATATCTGTTGTCCTATTAGGATGATTATATTTGACCTTGTATGTCAGAGTGTGAAACCCTACCTCTTTTTTGATTATAGTAGTATTAGCCTTCATGATTGTTTTTATAACACAATTAGTTTTGAGTTCATACTCAAATAATACAGTTTGCTTCATAAAAACTAGAAAAAATTAGCTAAGAAATTTATTTCCGGGTGCCATAAAATCTTGTTTGCATCCTGACCTTAAGCCTGTAAGCCAGGAGTTTCCTTAAATCCTACCACAACTGTCCTGGGTGTATAACAAGATGGTCAGACAAAAAGGAAGGATGGCCTTGTTTGTAGAACTAGACAAGTCACACAGGAGAACTATTCTTCAAATATTAGTTAACCAAAATTGCTGAATCCTATTTCACAATAATCATCAGTAAAAACACCAAGACCTTGAGTACTACAAAGTTGCCACCCATAGTTATCCTTTTTACACTTACCAGATTAATCAACACTTGTGTCATTCATTAAATGCCCATATGAACGATTTTGCAACCATTCTATTTTAATTATAACTTTTCTGTCACTGTCATCAGAATTCTTGACATTAAAAAAACCTATCTCCTAAGTTTTGGCGTCTCTGCTCTTGATTTGAGCAGAGTCTGGCTTTATTGAGAGTTGGGTCTTCTCCCAACAAATCTGTTTAGTTTTGAGTTCTATACTGGTGTGATAAATATTTGCCATATAAGTAGCACAGGCATTGTTGCAAAATAAGCTTTAGATTGATATGTATGACACAGTTTTAGAAATTGTAGAATAAGTACAATTGTATCAGATATGCTACACTGGACTCTGGGTGCAATCAGTACAGAATGTCAAGCTGATAGATATGTGATTTTCCACATAATTATTTTGATAATGTATTCAACAAAAGAGAAGTCATTGGAACACCAATGATTTTACTTCGTATTTGAAATATACAATATAATTTTTTCTCTTAATTTTTGCTTTAAAGGAATTTTGTAGAAAACCTTGTATAGGAAATTATGCTAATTGCAAATGATTTCTATAGAGCAGACATTATTTCCTCCCTAAATCAACTGTTTAGATCTAGATAGACATTGGGGAGTATTGATAAGATTTTTTAAAAATAATTTGACATATTGTAAATCAAATAATTTCTTGTTTTCACATTTAATTCCACTTTTAATCTGGCTGTGTCAATTTTATTTGTACAGCTTTGAGTTTAATAAAATAAAAATGACCTATTTTAGACCTCATAATGTTGTCTATTACTTATATGGTCATGAATGAACTGATCTGAAAGAGAAACTATTCTATGCCACCTTAATTTTCTTATAGGACTACACTCTAAGTCTAAATCATATGGCCATTTCGACCTCATCTTAGAAGAGATGATTTTTGAGGAAGGAGAGAGCTCAGTGTGAATGTCTGTGGTTTCTGTGATGTATAGTATAAGAGGGAAAATTAAGACTAGGGCTAAATTAATTTTATTTAATCTAAGGTAGTAGGGAGAAAAGATGAAAAATAGGAGATGTACTTTGTACACTGCTCTATTTAGCTTGTTATTCGGTGGCCAATATTAAGGCATCCTAGCCATGCTCACAGGGAAGTCCAGCCAAAAACAAAACTGAAAGAAAAATACTTGGGTATCTGCTCTTGTCTCAGTTTATCGAAACATTTCTCCACCCTCAAAAAATCTCATCTCAGGAGTCATCCATGGCTTTTTAGTTTTGCTTGGGCCACCTAGGGAGAAGTCCATAAGAGTGATGCTGGGGACATCACCCTGTCTTCATCTCATGAGATCCTGACTGCATTGCTGCCTTTTTCTTGCTGGCAATCCTCAATCAAGCATTTCCATTAAACAATCCTTGCCTCTGAGTCAAGTTTAGGCTCAGGCCAGTTACGCTGCCCCATAAAGAGGGTAAAGTAAATTTCCTTCACACAATAGCAAGATAGAATATGGAAGAAAACATATTTCCACAGTTTGGATTTTTAAGGATCCTCTCCAGTGTGGAGTCTCTGATGTACAGCAAAACTAGTTACTTTTGAATGCCTTTCAAAACTGCTTGCATTCATGACGTTTCTCCCCAGTGTGGGTTCTCTGATGTACAGTAAGACCAAAGCTTGTGCTGAATGTCCCTCCACATTGCTTACATTCATAAGGTTTCTCCCCGGTGTGGATTCTCTGATGAACAGCAAGACTGGAGCTCTGAGTGAAGGCCTTTCCACACTGTTTGCATTCATAAGGTTTCTCTCCTGTGTGGGTTCTCTGATGTATAGCAAGTCCAAAGCTTGTACTGAATGTCCTTCTACAATGCTTGCATTCATATGGTTTACGTCCAGTGTGGATTCTCTGATGTACAGCAAAAGTGCAGCTTAATCTGAAAGTCTTCCCACACTGCTTGCATTCATAAGGTTTCTCACCAGTGTGGATCCTCTGATGTTCAGTAAGACGGGAGCTGCGACTGAATGTCTCTCCACACTGATTGCATTTATAAGGTTTCTCCCCAGTATGTATTCTCTGATGTACACCAAAACTGGAGTTACTTGTGAATGTTTTCCCACACTGTTTGCATTCATAAAGTTTCTCCCCAGTATGGGTTCTCCAATGTACAGAAAGATATGAGCTTGAACTGAATGTCTTTCTACATTGCTTGCATTCATAAGGTTTCTCCCCTGTGTGGGTTCTCTGATGTACAGCAAAACTGGAGCTATAACTGAATGTCATTCCACACTGCTTGCATTTATAAGGTTTCTCCCCAGTGTGGATTCTCTGATGAACAGCGAGAATGGAGCGCCGACTGAATGTTTCTCCACACTGTTTGCATTCATAAGGTTTCTCCCCAGTGTGGGTTCTCTGATGTAGAGCAAAACTGGAGTTATTTCTGAATGCCTTTCCACACTGCTTGCATTCATAAGGTTTCTCCCCAGTGTGGGTTCTCCGATGTACATCAAGAATGGAGATTTGAGTGAATGTCTTTCCACATTGCTTACATTCATAAGGTCTGTCTCCACTGTGGATTCTCTTATGAACACCAAGATTGGAGCTTGTCCTGAATGTCTTTCTACACTGTTTGCATTCATAAGGTTTCTCTCCAGTATGGATTCTCTGATGAACACCAAGATTGGAGCTTGTACTGAATGTCTTTCTACAGTGTTTGCATTCATAAGGTTTCTCCCCAGTATGGATTCTCTGATGAACAGCAAGACGGGAGCTTGTATTGAATGTCTTTCTACACTGCTTACATTCATAAGGTTTCTCCCCAGTGTGGATTCTCAGATGTACAGCAAGACTGAAGCTCCCATTTAAAGTCTTTCTACACTGTTTATATTCAAAAGGTTTATCCTTAGTGTGGATTCTCTGATGCAGAGTAAGATGGGAGCTCTGACTGAATGTCTTTCCACATCGCTTGCATTCATAAGGTTTCTCAACAGTGTGGATTTTCTGATGTCCAGCAAGACTGGCCCTGTGCATAAAACTCTTTCTGCACTGATTACTTTCACTAGATTTTTCCTCAGTGTGCATTCTTTGATGTTCAATATGAGATGAATTTTGAGATACAACACAGAATTCTCTGAAAGCAAAGTTATCAGGACCATCATTCATGAAACTCCGTAGGTCCATTTCTTCCACAGGAAGGCTCATCTCTATTGGATTCGCCTTCAATGAAAGTCTGATCTCTCCTTCTAAATGAAAAAAACACAGCAAAATATACATGTACAGTTATATATACACTTGCATAACTATCTCCTTTCCTCAACTGTCAAAACACAAACCACTTTATATCCTATTTTCTCAGGTAAGAAGAAAAATCTTCCAACTTAAATGGGCACAATCCATCCTTTGAAAATACCTTAAAGCTAAAGAACAATTTCAATAACAAGAGTCTGCCATATGATCTTTTTGGCTCTTCATGAATAATCTGGGTTTTTGGACAAGCTAGCTTTATTACATTCCTAACTCAGATCATGAGTTAAAGCATTTTGTAATTCCCTTAGTGATTGCTTTCGACCTATTTTTTTGTTTTGAGATCAGATGAAGATACTAAGCACTCTCTTTTGTGTTTATACAATGCATAAAAGATTGTTTTGTTCCCTACTTCTTTAAAGCATCCATTACTTTTCTTTAGATGCCTCTTTTCACTAAAATAAAATCCTTCTTCTAAATACAATTTAAACAAAAACATGGTATTTCCGAAGCTTAAAACTATGTCTCATACAGTAAGTTGAGTCCATGATCCTTTTGTTAGGAAATGGGCAAGAAACTTGTATAATTCTCTTCCTATTTCCCATTTTATATAGATAATGGAACTTTCATGATATTCTTTAAAATTCTAATACAGGTGGTGGCACATTCTCATTGCACCTCAGAAACTTGCTAAGACTTAAAAGCCTGGGAATGTCACAAGAGCTCTGTTGGTCTGAGGTTCAACTATAACATGGATATAATAATAGCAAGTGATTCCTAGGGTTCCTATGAGGATCAAATGAGATAATAATTATAGTGTATAACACATTCGAAGAGGCAAATGCAAATGGTGATGTTTATTTTTAGCATTAGAATGTGCATTATTTCCTCTTTTGATTCCTTTTCAACATAAACTGTCACTCTCTTCACTCCTCCAGTTCCTGATATCCCTGTTAAATTAAATGCATTTCCATTCCCCAGCACTCCTTTCTCCCTAGATCATGTCAGATATTCAGGATCTGTCGCTTCTTTCTAAACAACCTCAATGTGTGGATTCCAGATAGGGAGATCCAGGACAGCCCAGACTGCTGTTTCCTTTCCTATGTATGTTCAGGGCTTAGCACGGTTCATAGACCATATTTATTATTTAATACATGTTTATTGACTGGACCCAGGGATTATGTCAGGTCCAAGCTCTACCAGGATCCTTGCATTCTGGTCTCTCTCCTAGAAGTCAAAAATGGCCATTTACAGTGAGTTGTGCCAGTGCCTTTCCCTTGTTTTTTCTGCTATATTTTCCTTCAGAATCTTCAATCTGGCTCTTCTGCAGCCCCAGGCCACCTACCCCAATTAGAACTCTCTAGTGCTCCTCTTTACATCCTTCCCTCTCATGATAAGCTGCCCTGAAGCTGGGATCTAGAGGGCTTCTACAGAACACACAGTTCTGTAAATACATGCTGCTGTCTGCTCCAGCATAGGATGAGCTACAGGAGGGCAGGGAATGTCCACTGCAGCCCTTTATGTCCCCTATAACTTGGCCCAGAGCAAGACCTCATATATGTTTCTGGATACTTAAGAGTTCAGAGGGGATAAGCTCAGCCTTTCTGGCATCTGCAAGAGATTTTCAGGACCTTCAGGCCCAAACACTAACTTCTTAGAGGATCACAGACTGGTCCCATGCATGAAGGAATGATAAGAAATGGAGTCCAACTGCCTCATCTTACATATGGGGAAACTGAGGCCCAGGAGTTCAGGGACTTGCCCAGGTAGTCACTGCTAAACCTCTGAAAAAGAATTCCAAGTTAAATCCTCCTGCCCCCAAATCTAGCCCTGAATTTACCAGAGCACACAAAAGCCTCTGGTCATTCCTGCTCTCCCACACCTCTTTTCTCCTCCCTCACCTGGGCAGAAGCTCCTCAGGTCTTCTTGCTCCAACATCCATGGGGATTCCTTCTGCTCCAAATAAGAGATCATGTCTTCTGGGGGAGCTGGAAGCCCTGGGCAAGGGAAAATCAGACAGGGAAGAGGATGGAGAGAAGCTTGCCACTGAGTTGTCTTTAGAGAAAGGTTGGGGAGTCCAGTGACTCCACACAGAGACTCCATCCATGGGGTTGCCACAGGAGTCTTCCCTCCCCCCTAAGTGTCAGTAATGCAGGAGCACATGCTCCTGCATTAGGATGTGCCTATTACCCTGCTAGGGGAACTAGAATGAGCAACAGGCCCTGGCCCCCATCCTGCTCTGGTCCCTTCTGGCACAAACTCCTAAACTCCCACACTGGGTTAAAAGGTTAGTGTTCTGGGTCAGTCTGAAGTCCCAGACACAGGGACCTCAAGGGAGCAGCTTTTGTCCCATAACCCTGACTGCTCCTTCCTTCCTGACACCTCTATGAATCTCATGGACTCTTCTCTGGGGGAAACTCTGCTTCTTCTCCTGGGGAACTCAATAATCTTTGTTAGGCCCAATGCTGTCTCTGAGCCAGTCCATTCATTCTGACAATTAAAGAGAAGGGTAAGCAGGGCAAGCAGGAGGCTTATGGGGGACTCCTAGAGGAGAGTCTCCTCAGCATACAGGGTGGGGAAAGGAAGAAGGAGAAGGACTGGGAACCAATCTGGAACTAGAACATTAAAAGGTAGGGCATTTTCTTCAGAGAAGGCTGGACTCAGTCCATAATTTTCCATTATCTAGAAATAAGAGGCAGCTAGAAGGGGAGTGAGCAGGGACCTGGGATTAAAGGTAAGGAGGCCTCAGTTTACATTTCACCACAAACAGCTCCTATATGGGTATGCCTCAGAACAAGCCATTTAATGGAATCTATTTCCTCATCTGTAAAATGAGGATAATTGTGTCACAGAATTGAGAAGATGAAGGTAAGGAATAAGTTACATAATATTATAGAAAAAACCCTCGGCAGAGCCCTGGGACAGGAGCAGGTTGTTATAAGTGCTACATCCCTTCACTTCCTTCCTCATTGGCTCTGCTGGAGGCCTGGGGCAATAGGAAGGAAGACTAAGGACAAACCATCTCTACTGGAGACACCTAGGAGCTCCGTGCTATGAGTTTATGCTGATTATAGAGAAAAAGATCCCCAATAGTAGATCCATCCTAGAGGGGAGAGGGTGGGAGGAAAACCCTCCTGAACAGTTTCCCAGATGGGTTTGGGAGACTCAATTCCAGGCCAGGGAGAAGCAATATGGAATTAGCTCTGAGATTACTTCCACGTCTCAGATTCTCCAACGCCCATTTGATCTCAGAATTCAGGAGCACCAAAGGGAACCCTCAAGGTGCCATTACACAATGCAAAGGTCTTTTGCAAGAGAACCAGGCAGCAGGAGGCCCCTGGTTCTGGGACTTGGCATACCAGCCCATGTCCTCTTGACTGAAAACTGTTCCCAACTCTGCCTGCCCCTGAAGGCGACATTCCCTTGGATTGCAGACTCGGGCAGCAGGGAGAGGGCTCCTTACCCACAAAGAGCATGTTCTGGGCATTCTCCAGCATCACCTCCTTGTACAGCTCCTTCTGGGGAGGGGACAAGAGGCGCCACTCCTCCTGTGTGAAGTCCACAGCCACATCCTTGAACTTCACCACCTCCTAGAGAAGCCCAAGTCAGAGCACAGAGGGCTGAGAGCCACATCACAATGAAGAGCCTACCTCTGGTCAGTTACAGGAGGAAACTGACCCACAGAGAAGGGACGGGCCCAAAGGTCCTGCCCTTTGTCAGTGTCAGAACCAGCCCTAGAAGCTAAGTCTTTAAGAGCTGTGAATTCTAAAACTATTCCACCCTAATCAGACTGTACTTTAGGAAATCTGATTTAGCTATTTCCTGATCAATAACAATAGAGATACTTGGACTAACAGAATCAGGTCTTGGGAACTCTACATTTCTCCACCCTCCTTAGTTTAACAAGACTAGGAAGGTCTGCACCAAACTCAAGGATTAAGTATCTGAGAAAAATGGCCTTCAACAAACATGTGCAGAAAAAGCAGACAGACCCCTGGGCTGACCTAAGTCAAGGTAAGCTATCATTGGTACAGATGAGATGCAGGAAAGTGACGTAAAACCGTCTATATAAGGCACGTCACTGGCTCTCTTCGCTTTTTCCCTGGAGAGGCAACTCTGGCTGGCAGCGTGCTAGGCAGTCCGACATCTTGGGAGTGGTAGCAGTTGTTTGTCTGGGTTTAGTGGTGAGTTTGCCCTTCAGCTGATTCAGGTTCAGGCATCTTGGCTAAGCCCTTTGGAGTTTAGGCAGATTCTTTCCCTCCTTACTCTTCAAATAAACTTTACTTTCTAGATCTCCTAATCTTCCCGCCCAGTACTAGCCAGGTGGAAGAAATCCTACTCTTTTCCCTTCTTCCTTCTTCTTAATCTCTTCCACTATATCAATTAAATCACCATAAAATTCCAGCTGACTTGAGTATTTTATTATTTGGGATTTTCCCTGGCGACCAATTAAATTTTAGATTTTAAGTCAAAACGCTAAAATGATCCTTTATCGAGCCCAAAGGAGGCTTGAGAGGAGCAGGTTTAGGATGCTCCAGAGGGAAGCTGAGGAGTTTCTAGCATCTGTGAGAGTCGCCAACATGCTGAAGCCACAGAGTGGGGAGCTGGGGGGAAGGTAAAAGGCTCCCTCTCCCTGCCTCTCCACCCACCCATAATAAGTGGTCATCAATCTGGTAATAAGCCCTCAGATCAGTTTTTACTTATAACACTATGGAAGGGATGAGAAAGGAAAGAATGTGTTCCAGAGAGCTCGGGGACTCAGGATGCAGCCTGGGTGCCTATCTTTGGAGAAGGCTGAGGTGATCTCAAGATCATTTCCTTACTGATCCTATTTACCAGTAACTGCCTGAGGCTTGGTCCTCTGCCTCCAGACTCAGCTCCACGCTCAGCTGGGGAGTACAGGGGAAGTACAGAATCCTACTCTTGGACACTTCATCACTGTTCTAGACTCTTTTCAAGGAATTTGCTGACCTTGGAAGATTCAGGTGAGCCACAGACAGTCAGGTCTAGCCTTTCTACACCCAAACCCATCTCAGTGATATCTGGGTTTCTGCCCAAAGTCGGGACTCTGATCTTGCATAGGACTTGCAAAAGAATCTCTTCTTAGTCTGAGGAGAGAAGGAGGGCTGGGGCATTGCTAGCCCCTTATTATTGACTATTCCAGTCACTCAGTGTCCCTGAGTATCCCAGCTCTGTAACTAATGGTGACCCTCCATCCTATGATAGATTTCATTTAGCCTGTCTGGTCTTTGTTTTATGTTCCCCTAAACCTATCAACAAGATCTAATCTAACCTTCTGCTAAGGGTTTGGAGCATTAACACAGGCAAGCCCCTGACCACTTTTATTGACCAGAAGCATTCCCCTCCCTGCTTGTCTTCCATGGAGAGCTGCCTCAATTGACCCTATGGTTACATTTCACTCTCAGCACCTACAAATGTGAGCTTTACAATGTTGGACAGAACAGTAGATGTTCACTAATGAAGAGGAGTCGGTAGTATTTTTAGGAAGAGACCCCTAAGGGAAGAGATCATTTGCTTCTTTAACACCACGAGTAGCAGAAATGCAGGAGTGAATAACTAAAGACAACAGTAGCAGAAGGAAGCTTCTTTTAAAAACTATAGACAAGGAGAAAGGGACGAAGGAGGAAACCCAGAAAGGGCTAAAGCAGAAGACAGAGAGGATTATGGGAAGAAACTTCTGGGGTCCTATCTGCTCCAGGAGGATGCTTCTTGTGTTGGACTGCAGGACCACAGGGGAAAAGAGGCAGATACAGAGAAGACTGGGACACACACAGGGCAACTAAGGACCAGTAACTTTCATTTCCATTCCTTCTATGTTCAGCACCTGTTCTTCTCTTTTGCTGATTCCCCAAGAGGCAAAAGACAGTCCTTGCCTTCCAGGAGCTCACAGCCCCAAGGGGGAGGGAGACAATACACCAACACATGGACACAAAGCAAGCTCTGTCTAGGAGAAATAGGGAAGAATGGAAATAAAGGCACTCTGACTAAAAGGAGTGAGGGAAGGTTTCCCATAGAAAGTTGTTAGTTTTCATTGGGATTTACAGGAAGTTTAAAGGGGTCAGTGATATGAAATGTGGAGGGAAAATATTCCAGACATGAGGTAAAACCACTGAAAATGCCTGGAACTAAACACAGCCACATCACACAGTAGACAGAGTGCCAGATCTGGAGTCAGGAAGACCTGGGTTCAAATGTGATCTCAGTCATGTCCTAGCTTTGTCATCCTGGGTAAGTCAATTAACTATGATTGTCTAGCGTTAATCACTCATCTATCTTAGAACTGATCCTAAGATGGAAGGTAAAGGTTAAAAAACATATATGTGATATGGATGAATACTTACAAAAATATAAACTGCCTAGAAAAAGAAATAAATTACCTAAACAACCCCATATCAGAAAAAGAAATTGAACAAGCCATCAAAGAACACCCTAAGAAAAAATCCCCAGGTCCAGATGGATTCACAAATGAATTCTATCAAACATTCAAAAACAACTAATTCCAATAATATATAAACTATTTGACAGAATAAGCAAAGAGGGAGTTCTACCAAATTCATTTTACAACACAAACATGGTACTGATCCCAAAACCAGGCAGGTCAAAAACAGAGAAAGAAAACTATAGACCAATCTCCTTAATGAATATAGATGAAAAAAATCTTAAATAGAATACTAGCAAAAAGATCTAGCAAGTCATCACAAGGGTTACTCACTAAGACCAGGTAGGATTCATACCAGGAATGCAAGGATGGTTCAATATTAGGAAAACCATTTACATAATTGACCATATTAATAAGCAAACCGACAAAAATCACATGATTATCTCAATAGATGCCAAAAAAGCTTTTCATAAAATACAACACTCATTCCTATTAAAAACACTAGAAAGCATAGGAATAGAAGGGCCTTTCCTAAAAATAATAAACAGTATATATCTAAAACCATAAGCAAACATCATCTGCAATGGGGATAAACTAGATGCATTCCCAATAAGGTCAGGAGTGAAAACAAGGATGCCCATTATCACCTCTACTATTTAACATTGTACTAGAAACACTAGCTGTAGGGATTAGAGAAGAAAAAGAAATTGACGGTATTAAAATTGGCAATGAGGAGACTAAGCTATCTCTCTTTGCAGATGATATGATGGTTTACTTAAAGAATTCTGGAGAATCAAGCAAAAAGCTAGTTGAAACAGTCAACAATTTTAGCAAAGTTGCAGGCTCAAAGGAATAATAAAGTGGAGGAATTCCATGGGACTAGAACAACCTCCAGGAATTGATGCAAAGAGGAGCAGAACCAGGAAAACACCATACAGAGACTGATGCACTGTGGTACAATCGAATGTAATGGACTTCTCCATTAGTGGCAATGCAATGACCCTGAACAACTTGGAGGAATCTACATGGGTCGAAAGGATGTGGTTGAGGATGTAGATTCTAAATGAACATCCTACTGCAAACAACAACATGGAAATAGGTTCTGATCAAGGACACAAGTAATACCCAATGAAATTGCCTGTTGGTTGTGGGTAGGGTGGGTGGAGGGGAGGGAGGGAAGCAATGTGATTATTATAACCAAGGAATAATGTTCTAAATTGACTAAATAAAATAATTCAAATGGAAAAATTAAAAAATTAAAAGTTAAAAAACAAACCCTTTTCTATTTGGGGGCAGTTAGGTGACTCTGTAAATAGAGAACTAGAACTAGAGTCAGAAGGTCCTGGGTTCAAATATGACCTCTAACACTTCCTACCTATGTGATCCTGGCGTAAGCCACTTACCCCCAATTGCCTACCTCTTAGCCATCTTCTGCCTCACACAATAGGCTTACCATCAATTCTAAGACAGAAAGTAAAGGATTTTTTTTTTTTACAGTCTGCAGCTAAAGGAATCCAGGAGGCCAGGTTCCCTAAATCCAAGAATACAGACTGGGGAGTAAGGAATGGGAAAAGATGGGAAAGAGGGCTTTGTACACAAAACAGAACGTTTTGTATTTGATCCTGGAGGGCATAGGGAGTCATTGGGGTTTAGAGTAGGGGAATGACACGATCAGAACTGAGCTATAAGAAAATCACTCTGATGAAAGAATAGAGTGGAGTGGGAAGAGCCTTGTGGCAGACAGACCCAGCAGCAGGTTGTCTTAATAGTACTAGAGAGAGGTGATATGGGCCTCCACCAGGAGGATAGCAGTGACATAGGCCAAAAGATGGCGTATTGGGGAGATGCTACAGAAACTGACAGGTTCTGGCACCATATTGGATATGTGGATAAGGGAGAGTCAAGGGGGGCTCCTTGGTTTTGAGCCCAAGGGATGAGGAGGATATAGCTATAGAGAAGGTGGGAGTTCTATCTAGGTGAGAGAGAACAATGTGTTTGGGTCACACTGAGCTCAAGATGTCTATTGGTCACCTAGTGTGAAATCCCTGTAAAGAAATTTGAGATGAAAGACTGGAGGTCAACACAGAGATCAGGGCAGAAAATATAGATCTGAGACTCATCAACAGAGAGAAGGTGCTTACATCCCTGGTAACTGATGAGATCACCAAGTAAAAAAGTCCAGGGAAGAGTAGAGGGCCAAAGACAGGGCTGGAAGAACTCCCTCACCCTAACCCCACTGTTACAAGATCTAGAGGAGGAGCCAGCAGACAAGACAGAGAATTACAGGTCAGAGAGGTAGGAGCTAAACCAGGAGAGAGCCAAGTCCCAAAACCCTAGAGAGAAGAGAATATCAAGGAGGAGAGAGTAGGCCAAAAGCATCAAAGGCTGAAGGCAGGATTGAAAGAAGGAAGACTGAGGAGGTGATCTCTATCATCTTGAAAAAGATCATATAGTGGAGGAGGTACAGAGGAAAAGGCAAAGCCAGAGAAGATGGAGAAAAGATGGAGGTCTTACCTTGACAAGGAAGGGGTTTCCACTGATGAATGTTCTTATGGATAAAGGGAGATAAGGACTCACACTGAGGCCACAGAGACTGGGTGCTTGCAGTCTTCTTGTCCTGAGGGGGGGAGGCTACAATTTATAGAGCGGGTGGGGGTGTCCAGTGTGGCAATTGGAGCACTGGGATACCTTTGATCCAGGGACCAGATTTCCAGGCAAATGTAGAAGAAAATAAAGAGGCTAACTGTGACAAGGGAAAGATGAAATATCTAAGGAATCAAAGCTCTGCTCTTGTGAGCATATCAATTTATTAAAGCTATGTATATCAACTGCCTAATAAGGACCAGGTCTTTTTCTGGGCTTAGGGCTGGACATTGTAATCAGGGGGGAAAAGACTTAAATACCTCAAGAGATGAATTAAATAAGACCAATGAATGCAAAGGAAATCTAATGCTGGGTCATCTGATTTCTAATTGGAAAAAAGATTAGATTAGATTCCCAGCCAGGCAGGAAAGAGGTTTGTGAAATTGAGATTTATTCCACCCTACTTATTCTTTAGAATTTTAGCCACCAGGAATATATACACCCCTACTTAAGGATTAAGTGTGGGAGAGGAAGATCTATGACCTATGTGTGTTAGCAAGTGGCAAATCAAAAACTGACTGACCCCCTCAGTCCAAAGCGAAGTTTAAGCCACCACTGGTACGTGTAAGACACAGGAAGTGACGCAAAGAACTGCCTTTATATTTCATAGTCACTTCTTGTGAGGAGGTCTTCACCTTGGAACTTGACTGTGGAGAAGCTCGGGTCTGAGACCTCAGACTGCTTCCTTTGGACTGCCAGAAGGTGAGTGAAAAAGCTGACTCCCTTTCCTTGGCTTTCTGGAGGCACCAGCTCCCCCTGGAGAGGCCCCTTATCTTGGAGGAGGCCTCCTGGCTGGAAGCCAGGTTAGATTTAATCCTCTGTGCCATCCACGCCCCCCTACCCCCCACCCCACCCCAGGGCCTCTGAATTCCTGCCTGGTTCAGACCAGGCAAGAGTAACTATCTCTCTCTCTTTTCTTTCTCTCTCTCATTTCCTTAATATCTTCCCTCTGCTGTAAATAAACTACCATAAAGTTCATTCGGACTTGAGTAATTCATAGGGATTTAATAATTAAATCCCTGGTGAACAACTAAAAATATATTCAGTCCAATCATAAATTTTACCCCTAATAGGTCCAAATAATGCAATGAGGCTTTCTCCCAATTCTCCCTATTGAATAAACTTTCCTCTCCTGTCAAAATTTGGACAAGGCACACAATTGAAGAGAAGGGAACCAAGTCAGCTCCAGCTCTGAGTCACAAGATGGAGAATGTTTCCACAATTAACCTCTTGCTGCCCCAAAGCCCTCCCTTCCTTCTGTGTCGAGGGGATCTTATCCCCTCCCCATTCTGGAGGGTCAGCCCAGTTCATCAACACTCCCCACATATCAGAGTTTGTGGCAGTGGACACCCGAATGTCAATAAAAAGAAAGAATAAGAACATTTATCCCAGAGGATTATTACATAGATTGCTGAAAACAGACTTTTAGGAGAACATAAAGCACTCCAGTCTGTCTGTATCCCATTCTTTGCCATTGAGCTGGATGCCTTCGTGACAAGGCCAAAATGTGTCCCTCAGCACCTCCCTAACCTTATTTGCACAGAAAACTCCCCCCTTTCTCTCCAGCCTGTCCAACAAGGGAAGGACTAGACCAGTGAGGAATTCTACTGAACAGAGAAGGAATGCATTTAGCTACCAGCTCTGGTACAAACAGTTCTGCTCAAGAACACTCCAAGCTCCTCTTCTAAGAAAAAGGCCTCATTTCTGTGTGAGGGTCCTTCCTGGGCTCACCCCAAACTCCTTGGACTCTCTCTGAATTGGGGAGCCCAGCAGAAGAAGGACAGTGAGGGAGTCACTCTGGAGTGAATACAAAATCCACAGGGGAGTTCTCTGCAGTATCCCTAGCTGCCTGATTCTGCCTGTCACTGGCATGGACACTGATCCAACAGGCTCTGCTTGCATATAATGACCTTCCAGCCTCTTTCTCTCCCCTCACATCTCCCTCCTCCTCCTCCTTCTCTGACCCAGGAACACTGGCTTCCTGGATGATCCTTGGCCAAAACCTTTCATGGTCTGATTCTGGGCCTTTCCAGGGGCTGTCTGTGTCCCTGCAGAGAATGTTCTCCCCCCTGCCTCTGGTCGCAGAACTTCTATCAAGTCCCAGCTGAATCCTCCCCTCGGGAACCAATGATCTCCCCAGAACCCTGAGAGCCTTCCCTCTCATGATGAATCCCTCCATCCTGCCTGTACAGTTTGTTTGGACACAGCTGCTGAGGGATCTCCTCAGTCAGGCTGAGGGGGCCTGGAGGGCGGCCAATGGCTTCTCCCTTCCTTTGTGCTGAACACTTCCATGCAGACACCAGAAGGTTCCTCCAAACTGGCTGTCTTGGACTATGATGTGCAAAAGAGGAAGGAGCCAGAGAGAACCAGGCAAGACTCCAGGACTTGAGGCAGAACCCAGTGAGCCGCACCAGGAGACAATGTCTTCCCTGAGGATGGCACAGACCAAGGGACATCCTCAACCTCGGCTCTAGACCACACTCAAGAGGGAGCAGGTGAAAAGAAGCAGAGGAAGAAGGTGTGAGTATTGCCAGGCAAGCAGAGAGAACAAAGACAGGATCCCTAGACAGGGAAGAAGAAGGAATCAGTGATCATCCTTGGTGCTCGTTTGTGCACAGCAGGAAATCTGACATGGGAGGCAGAGCCTGGGGGGAGCTCTTGGGGTCTGAGCTGACCAAGGGCCAAGGAATCACTCCCAAAGCTGAGAAGAGAGCCGGGAAGGACTGTTGCCTGGGATGTGGGGATAGAAAGGGCCCAGCAGGAAGGAGGGAGCAGCTTCCCAGCCCATCTTGTGTCAGAGCCAGGGAAGGTCCTGTTATAAG